>NC_135840.1:1255000-1585000 GCF_029677425.1 Wolffia australiana
GTTTAGAGAGAGAGAGAGAGGGAGGGCGAGAGAAAGGGAGGGAGAGAGAGAAAGAGAGAAAGGGAGGAAGAGAGGGAGGGCGAGAGATGGGCGGAGAGAGAGGGAGGGCGAGAGATGGGGGGAGAGAGAGGGAGGAAGAGAGAGATGGAGGGGGAGAGAGGGAGGGCGAGAGAGAAAGAGAGATAGGCAGGGAGAGAGAGGGAGGAAGAGAGAGATGGAGGGAGAGAAAGAAAGAGAGAGAGGGAAGGCGCGCGAGAGAGAAAGATAGGGAGGGCGAGAGAGAGAGAAAGAGAGATAGGGAGGGAGAGAGAGAAAGAGAGAGAGGGAGGAGAGAAAGAAAGGGAGAGAGGGAGAGAGAAAGAGAGACAGCGAGGAGAGTGCGAGAGAGAGAGAGAGAGAGAGAGAGAGAAAGAGAGAGGGAGAGGGAGAAAAAGAGAAAGAGAGAGAGGAAGAGAAAGAGAGAGGTACAGGGAGAAAAAGAGAGAAAGTGAGAGAGAGAAAGAGAGACACGGAGAGGAAGGGGGGAGAGAGAGAGATAGAAAGAGAGATAGAGAAAGAGGGGAGAGAGAGAAAGAAAGGTAGAGAGACAGGGGGAAGAGAAAAAGAGAGGTAAAGAGAGAGATAGAAAGAGAGATAGAGAAAGAGGGGAGAGAGAGAAAGAAAGGTAGAGAGACAGGGGGAAGAGAAAAAGAGAGGTAAAGAGAGAGATAGAAAGAGAGACAGAGAAAGAGGGGGGGAGAGAGAAAGAAAGGTAGCGAGAGAGAGGGGGGCGAGGGAGAGAGAGGTAGCGAGAGAGAAAGAGAGACAGAGAGAAAGAGACGGAGAGAGAAAAAGAGAGGAGAGAGAGAGAAAGAGTGAGAAAAAGAGTGGTAGAGAAAAAGAGGGAGAGAGAGAGAGAGAGGCTCACCATGCAGGTGCACGGGTATTATCTCCCTTGCTTCCCGGGACGCATCCGTAGTATTCATCCGAATTTGGATTATACTTATAAGTCGGAGGAAAGCGGATCGCTCCTTCACTCCACCCTTCCAAAATACCGCCGGACATTTCCGCCAGCAGCTGCAATCGGGTTCAATAAAAATCCCATCTTCAGCCTCTCAGACCAACCACACAGAACTAAACCTCGCGGACGGAGGACGGAGAACAAAATTAACGAAGGCTCTCTTTCTGAATTACACGCCGAGGGAAGGATAGACGACGGATGACAGAACAGACCTCACCTGATCCCTCTGCAACAGCATCGCCCATTCCTTCTTCGCCACCAAGCTTCTCGCCGTGGGCACCGGCAGCGAAACTCTGTAATTCAGATCCCCCAAGAGAATAATCCGGCTGCCATGATAACAAGAATAATCCGAAACAAATTAGACTATAGTTTAATCTACATCGGGCGAAGTGTATGTCTTTATTTGGCCAATGTTTCTCACTCGTGGTCGAGGATTTTCCTTGGCCGCCGGCGGAGGAAGGCGGTGCGAGAGAGGATCTTGGCGGCGTCACGGTTGCGCCGCTGCTCATCCCCGGCGGCGCCGCCAGACGACAGATGACAGCAGACGAAGCAGAAGCTCTTTTTCTGAAGGAAGAAGCTTACGGAGATGGCGCCCTGATAGGGAAAGAAGAACGAGGGGTACCCTGATGAGATTTTAGAGAGAGAGAGAGGAGAAGGAGGGGAAAACGTAAGAGAGGAGATGCTTGCCTTGTTGCCCATGAAGCCCATGGCTCCGCATCCGACGGCGGAGATGCTCAGATGGCGGAGATCCTTCCGCAGGCTTCCTCTCAGCCACACGATAAGAAGGATCCCCACCATCTGCTTGCTGGCCACGCAGAAGAACTCCTCGGCCTGGCCCTCTTTCACGGGGTGGATCTTCTGCCCCGACGACGAGGACGATGATGATGTCGATGATGATGATGATGATGATGATGATCGGTTTAGTGCAGCACTGATGAGGTAGTTCCAGCGAGAGAGAGGATTGGTTGTGGGGCGGATGACGTTAAGGGGGGTCAGGGGAACGGCTTCCTGGAAGCTGAAATTAAAAGAATGTTAGTTTTGGATGATTTTGGTGATGAGAAGAGAGAGAGAGAGAGAGAGAGAGATTGAGGGTGTACCCGAGAACGTAGACGTCGTAGAGTTCCCTGGTGTCGAGCCAGTTGTCTAAGCGGAGGTCGGCGTCTGGGAGGGCGCCGCCGACGTTCCAGGTGCTGACGAACACTCTTACAGAGAAACATCATCGAAAGGAAGTTAGACAGAGAAGAAGAAGAATAAGATTAATAACAAGAAGAGGAAGAACAACAACAAGAACATGAAGATGATGATGAAGAAGACTTTGACATTGGACAAGTCTATGAATTTCTTCTTACTTGTAACCATGGTGAAGCTTGCGCTGAGGCTTCGTCTCCAGCGAGATGGGCGGAGAGCAGCCGTCCTTCATCGCTGAGCGAGAGGAGGGGACCGGTCAGCCGTGGCGGGTTTAATCCCGGATCGATTCCCGGGCATGAGAATTTAGAGCGATAAATTCGACGACCGCTGCCGGTTTTCGACCCCGTTCAGAAGAGAAAACCCGCGGGTATCCGCCTATGTCGGCTTATATAGAAAGCGATGGCTAAATACATAGAGAGAGAGAGAGAGCGAGACAGAGAGGAGATAGCGAGAGACGAGAGAGAGAGAGAGAGCGAGAGAGAGAGAGCGAGAGAATAAGTGCGAGTCAGGGATAGGAGAGAGAGAGATAGTGAGAGGGGAGAGAATAATGACGAGAAGAGAGCGAGACAGAGTCAAAGAGAGAGGAGAGAGAGGAAAGAGGGCGAGACGGAGAGAGAGAGAGAGAGAGATGACATAGAGAGAGAAGAGATAAAGAGAGACTGGAGAGAGATAAAGAGGAAGGCCGCGGACTCTCGATGACGCTGTGGATAATTCCAGTGAAGGGCGGAGATAGAATTGTTAGGGTGATTAGCAATTTAGCATTGTTTCTTACATGTATCAACTCTAACGAAGTGGGCCCATGGAATCGTGGACTTTTCTTTGTGCATTGGGGATAGTTGCTTGTCAGGGAGCGAAGAGAAGAGGTTAAGCAAATCTTTAAACATCGGAAATCTCTCTCTCTCTCTCTCTCTCTCTCTCTCTCTCTCTCTCTCTCTCTCTCTCTCTCTCTCTCTCTCTCTCTCTCTCTCTCTCTCTCTCTCTCTCTCTCTCTCTCTCTCTAGATATTTATCTTTTCTCTCTCCCCGTAAAATCTAAACCCAGAGCCCGGTTTCAAATCTCTTACCACATCCACATCCATCCTCTACCTCTACTCTTCTATGTCTCAACCCACACATAATCTGGCGGCTGAAGTAACCTCTCTTGTTGTTTCTGCTTAATAGTAATTTTCAAGTGCACAATAATATGTATGGTTTATGAATGTAAGATACCATTTAATCCCTAACAAAGTGATTCATTTACAATTTTTTGGATTAAGACATTTCATCTAGTTTGGGATTTAATTTAATGAGTAGATAACAAGTTTGTGCTAAAAATAATGATGAGATATTTGAGAATAGAAAAAGAGAATAAGACTTCTCCTTTTGCAAATAATTAGGGGCTAATGCCTGAATAACAGGAGATGTTTTCTCTTTGAGAATCCTCCTTACCCCAAGACATTGGTAACTACTTATTGACTCAAAAGGCAGGTTCTCAAGAAGACTTGCAACGAACAAAGTGATGTCCCATCATCTTTTATTCATAAATATGAGTTCAATTCACAATCTTTTTTACTTTATTGGTTAATGCTTAAAAAAGCAAAGAAAGATGATTCTTAAGCCAGCATCATTCTCTATATATGCATCCATCTCTCTCTCCATCTCTACCTACAAATACACATCTTTCAGCCCAAGTTCATAATCTCAGCACTCTTGTCTATGAACACTGTGCACACATTTATCTATCCTTCTCACTCCATCCAATTACCATATTGAGGAGGAACCCCAGTGTTGGTGTTTATCTCTTTACCCTTATATTAATCCATCGTTTTTTTTTTAGTATTCACCTGCCTACAGACCTAATGCCTATTTAGGGAACTAGTATGGAACGTATTGCTCTAAGAAACTCCATCTCCTTGTAGTGGAGCCCGTTCCTTTTGCATGGTCGCCCCTTAGCTGGGTTTAGGTGGACCATGGGCTAATACATTTGGACGCCGGTCCCATCGGCGTACAGTGCATCTGGTCATATCTTATTTACCCGGATAGGGAAAGACTTGATAGAGAGAGACAGAAAGAGACACAAGACCAAGTTACACACAGAGAGAAAGATAGATAAAGAGAAAGTAAGAGAATGTGTAAAAGAGAGAGAGAGAGAGAGAGAGAGAGAGAGAGAGAGAGAGCTAGATGGGATGGACCGCTGGATGTCGGCCACCTGATAGTTTATGGCCAGGGATTAATTAAAATCCAGTCCGCTTGAACATATCCATTAACCATGATTCATAACCTTTCATTTCCTTGTCATCATTTGTATTAAGCATGAGTCTTAACCTTTCAGTAATTTACAGGATAAATCATAAAAACTTTAACGTAGTTGAATTTTGATACCATGCTGTAATTTTACAGTTGAGTCTGCCCAGAAAACATCTGTTCAGAGCTCGGGACACTCCATTGACATGTTTTTTAAGAGTATCATAGGGTCAAAGAAAGTTTATTTGACGGCAATCATTTGAGTACTGCTAACTGCTCGTTTCGTAATTACCATTTCCCATTTTAATATAATCCTGGATTTGGTACCTTTTAATATTGTTTTTTTTCATCTTAAATACTTTATGAATATTGTTTCTTCCTGAGTTGATCACCGTAAATGGGTCACTTAAATCAATCCAGCGTTAACCTCCACATATCGTGCAAAGGATGATGCCAATTCAGCATCATCAATTATTTCCTGAATGGTATTCGTTCTTCACAAAGAGAGCGAGAGAGAGAGAGAGAGAGAGAGAGAGGGAGAGGGAGAGGGAGAGACAACGATCTGTACTGACAAAACCATTAGAGTATTATTTCTATCGCCTTCTTTTGTGTTTTTTTATCAGGAGTGATGTCGAACGAGATCTTTCCATCAAATACGGTTTCCATCAAAAACAGTCTTCCTGCCTTTTTTTTTCCTTGGACCCAACCATGTTTTGGCAAAACTTGGGTTGCAGGTCGCATAGTGGCATCTACAAATGTATAAATTATTAATGTTGGGTCAATCAGAAAGGAGACGTGCATGCCAGTTTATGGACATTGTCCTTGTAAAGATCCCACCTAAAATAGACAGAAAGCTAAGTCAAATTTCTGTAGCTGATATGATAGCCTTTTTTAGATTATAATCTTAATAATTGGGAAATCTTGATGCACCCACAGTGCTTGTTCCTGTTATGGTCGGGGATGATGAAATATTTAGTAATGCCTTGCGATGTCCGTTTCTCTTGTTTGCTTGAAAGAGGAAAAAATTCTAGCTTGAAGGGACAAATAAAGAACTCGTGCTAGATATCTTCTGGGATAATCCAAATCTTCATTTATAGGAAATTTTCGTAGTCTTATCCAGCTCTCCCTCGTTAGTTCTTAGTTAAGCTCTTAATGACGTTTCCTTCTTTCATATGCTCTAATCCTAATTGGGAGAGAAGAGAGAGAGAGGTCACGTGTCTCTAAATACACCAGGGATTATTTAATCTTAGTGTGGCAGAAATATAAACGAAGGTTGTGATTTGTGAAGATACTTGCAGCTCTCAACAGCGAGAAAAGCCGGACCTCCACAAATTTTGATAATCCCACATGCAAATATGCGACAAGCTATACAATCTATTCTATTTAGAATAGTTTCCCTCTGATTTTTTATCCGACCATTTTTGTCTCCAAGTTTCAAATAGGCAAATATTATAGTATGCTTACTATTACATGAACAGGAAACAGACACTTCTTAGCTGAATTTTCCTGCCACCTATTTTTTTATTTACGGCCCCTGGATAACAATATCTTCATCTTTTTCCAAAGAATCCAGCGGTATTTGTCTTTCTTTCATCCTGTCCGGACAAAAGAAAGGCAAAAAGCACCCGTCCAGTCTTAGGAAAATACGTATTTCCTTAATACAATCTCAATTTAATTGGAATACTTTTTATTATCTTAACCCAAGTTGCCTCGTCTTTAATTTGACTTTATTCATAGCTCATCTGAAAGGTGGAAAAAAAGCTTCAGAACCAAGCTGATGTAGGCCCGTGCTAATAATTGGCTCTTACACAAAATGTCAAAGTCAACAGACCTAAAGGCAAGTGAAATAGTCCCAGTCAATGCATTCACCTATAGCACGCTTATAACATTCTCTCTCTATCTACCAATATTTAAAGAGAGAGATAAAGTAGAACAAAAGAGAGTAGGGTTGTTGGACGGATGACAGATTCTCACCCGTTCCGTCCAAATGTGTCATCTGTCATCATCCAGACCTATAAACAGATGACTGATGACGGAAATGACAAACCTATGATGGTAGGACCAAAGAGTGGGGGAAAACTATAAAATGTTGGACTAAATATATTATAAAATACAAATGATATATTTTATTTAGTATATTGTAATATAAAAAGTCATATACCTACACTTAATATGCCTTCCAATGACAACTGTCTCTATGACGATGATAACCATCCACTAAAGTCTTGACGATGATTAACAACATTGACACAAGTGTCGTTGACTAGGATGACAATTGTAATGAACAATGTGTTTTTGTTGACGACAACGATGATGAATATAACTACAACGATGAAATGTATGGATGAGTCATTGACGAACAAGGACTGCTGTCATCAATGATGGAATTTTTAGATGATGACTAGTTTTATGATGATAGTGGGAAATGTAGACAAAAGAGTAATCGATGGGGACAAAGCTTGTTTTTCGTAAATGATGGAAAACATTGGCAAAGCTTCATTGATGTGGATGAAAACTATCATTGAAGAGGATTGCGATTGTTGTTGAAATGGATGATAATTGTCAGGGAAGTTGAATTTTGGTTGACGATGATGACTGCCTGTACGATGAGGATGTCAATGTAAGAATTTCATCGATGAAGATGATGATCCATCTTGATGATGATGACAATTATTATGGACAATATACTTTTTAACACGACACTATTGAGTTTTGACATGACAATCATAGCAATGGACGCATACTCGAGTTGGAGGATGATTGTCATTGATGAAGCCAAATATTGCCATTGGTATGTAAAACTGTTATGGATGATGTATTCTTATAGACAAATATGATGATTGTTGGTACAATAACAATGTTCACAGAAGCAAGAAAAACCATAAGTTAGAGTCAATTTATTTGTTTAAGGCTTCTGATTTATAAAACAAGATTTGTACTTTTTTTCTTAGGTGCACACAATAAGGTTTGAATCCAACAGGAGCAAGTATTCAATATATGAATTTTAATTACCTTATTTTAAAGATAAATTTTATACTTTTTGAGAATGAGATTTACTTTAATACAAGCAAAGTAGTGAAAAATAGTTTAAGATAATTCTAGGAGCAAGAGAAAAATATAATCCTATTTTACATAGTGTTAGAGAACGATTTTTGGAATTTTCAAAGAATTTTTTAGATAGAAATAGTAATTAATTTGAATTAAATTACCTTAACCAGCGTGTTGATAGCACCCAGTGACAGGGTGTGGGTAACGTTGGCGAGTGGAGTGGAATTTATAGTCGCAAATTGCGATAGAGACTGCGGCAGATAGACAGTGGTAGCGGTGGAGCGAGTGCAAGTTATTTGGATTATAGATGTTATTTCAATGGAGATGGAGGCTGATATATGATCTCAACCAGTAGATTCAGCAGTGGCATGCAGAATGGAGGAAACCTAGGGTATCCTCGATGTGAGTTTTTAAAAAATAATGATTACAATTTTATCATTTTCACATGCCTGAGGGGCCAAGTGGTGCATCCTCTTCACAAGTCTTGATTATAATTTCACTCCAATACTTCACTCTCGGAACTCAAGAATGAATCCTAACGATATTGTGTAAGAAAAAGACTCAGCTTGTGATATTTGGAACAAAATCTTTGTCTGACTTGTTGAGAAAGATGGGGGTCTTTTTAGAGATTGACATAGATAGATAAAAAAGCTAAAGTTGATAATTAAAGTTATCCTTGAACGCTCAGCCTAAAACTCCATCTAGATTGTTAGATATTGAGATTTGAAGTTGGAGCAATCATAGTAGTTGATTTTTTCTCTCTCCTCCTCCTGGATTGCTTACTGTGACACATAATCCTCATATTTTCCCAATATTCTGTGTCAAAATAACCGTTTAAGTACTTCCCAAATTCCACCAGAAGATGTGAATCATTGCTTCAAGTTCTGTCCTTTAAATATCACACCCAATTAGAGTACACCCCGTGAACCACAAAAGACATAATGGAAATGGGGATTTTTGCACATTGAATGTGCCTTTTCTCTTGTTAAAATGCTTGATGTTGCATGTGCTCCCCGTCAAAAACCATTCGGTCTGAAAATGTCCTGTCTTTTGTTTTATTTGGTGTGTTTACTTTAATGTTAAGTAATGTAAATGTTTTGAAGAATGTGTAATAATCATTGGCCATGATCCGAACAAATCAGATATTGACACCTGGCGAAGGAGATTTAAACAAAAATAAATTCACGTTATAAATTAACAAAAATAAATTTATTAAAATATTTTAATTAATCAAGATAAATTCTTTGAAATTATTATCTTTTCTATTTGACGACATAAAATTCAAAACAATGCAAAGAAATGGGAGAAAACATAATATTATGATAAAAACACAATGAAGCCCTAAAAATATTTCAATATATCTAAAAGTATCTTTTGTTTAGGAAAATTAATTTCTTAATATTTTTAATGTAATCAAATTCCTAAAAAACAAGGGAATCAAAATTTCATCCTGAAAGTATTATAAGTTATTTTAAGGTTAAATAATATCCATTTATGATCCTTTAAATTGAGGATAAACAGATAAAATGCATGGAACTACTATGAAAAACATCATGTTATTTCTGATTATCAAAGCAGTGTCGGTTATTGTTGAGAAATGTGACGTCATGTTAGCACTTGTTCATACCAACAGCTAATATGTGCATGTATCAACAGCTAATATGTGCATGTATATGTCATGTATTGATGTTGTCTTGAAATGGCTGTTTAGTCCTTTCCTTCTGTCATCCATCATTGGTCCAAAGATGTGAATAATTGGCATTATCAGGTCATTTTTAGAACCAACTTCTTCCGTCTGTCTCTCAGTATAACTTTCTCTCTCTTGCTCTCTCTCTCTCCCTCGCTTCATCCTTTCAGTCTTTTACTCTTTCTCTCTCTGTCTATCCCTCGCTCTCTCTCTCTCTACATTTCTTTCTCGCTCTCTCCATTTCGATATTGCAATATGTCATCCATATGGATGAATGACAGAATGGGGCTGATGACGGAATGGTGACAATGGCAAACTTGTACAGATGATGGGAGAAAATGAACCCCATGAAGTCTTTCAAAAAAAATGAACCCCATGAATGGATGACTGAACATGTGTCTGTTAAAGACCATCATGCCTGGCCAAAATGTCATCTTTCCCCAAAAGAGAGGGAGATAACGAGAGAGAGAGAGAGAGAGAGAGAGAGAGAGGAAGAGATAACAAGAGGACAAGAGGAGGAGAGAGATAACTGGAGGGAAAAATTTAGGGAGAGGGAGGGGGAGAGAGAGAGAGAGAGAGAGAGAGAGAGAGAGAGGGAGAGAGATAAATATAGACAAAGTGAGGGAGAGACAGAGAGGGGAAAGATAATTAAAGAGAAACTGAGGGAGGCAAATAAATATACAGAGAGGGATAGATAACTTTGGAGAAATAAAGGTGAGAGATGAATATAAAGAAAAGGGGAAAGGAGATAAAAAGAGAGAGAAGAGGAAAAGAGAGGGTGAGATAGATGAAAGAGGGAGAGAGGACTAGAGGGAAAGAGAGTGGAAGAGAAAAATAAATAGAGCTGCAGAGAGAAAGAGAGGGGAAGAGAGAGGGAGAGATAAATAGATAGAAATGAGGGTGTGAGGGCCAGAGGGAAAGAGAGGGAGAGAGATAAACAGAGAGAGATTTCTTCAAAAAATAGAGAGAGAGAGAGAGATGAATAGAGCGACAGAGAGAAAGAGAGGGAAAGAGCGAGGGACAGATAAATAGATAGAAATGAGGGTACGAGGGCCAGGGGGAAAGAGAGCGAGCAAGAGAGAGAGAGAGGGAAAGATATAAAAAGAGAGAAAGAGATTTCTTCAAAAAAAATAGAAAGAGAGAGACAGAGAGGGAGGGAGAGAGGAAGAGAGGCAGATAAATAGAGAGGAATGGAGAGAGATAAATAGAGAGAAGTGGAGGAAAAGAGATAAATATAGAGAAAGAGTGAAGAAAGAGAAATAGAGAGAAGAGAGGGAGAGACAAATATAAAAAGAGAAAGTGACGGGGAGAGACAAACAGAGAGAAAGAGAGGGAGAGAGCTAAATGTAGAAAGATAGAGGGGCAGAGATAAATATAGAGAAACAGAAGGCGAGAGAGATAAATAGGGAGAAAACCGAGAGAGAAAGAGTGGTAAATAAAGGGAAAGTGGGGGGGAGAGAGGGAGATAAAGGAAGATAAATAGAGAGGAAGAGAAATGGAGAGAGGGAGAGATAAAAAAAAGAGGAAGAGAAAGAGAAAGAGGGAAAGATAAACAGGAGGAAGAGAGAGAGAGAGAGAGAGAGAGAGAGAGAGAGGAAGAGAAAGGGAGAGTGGGAGAGAGATATATATAGAGAGAACTAGCGAGAAAGGGAGAGGGAGAGAGAACTTAATTGAGAGAAAGAGAGAGCGAGAGAGAGAGAGAGAGGACTTAATTGGGAGAAAGAGAGAATGAAAGAGGTGAGAGTTAGATTTAGGCAAGATACCTCATTTATGCATTTAGATTTTGATGTGCACATCAATGTTATATACTAACGAACATATGATATCAGATGAAACAGGAAAACTTTGCTATGTTGTTTGAAATTTACCAATTCTGAGCCTATTGACAGTCAGTCTTCCTTAGCTTCAGGGTTCTGTGCTTCTGCACCCAAGCTTACATATTGTCTGGCGATTTCCAACCCTTTCTTGGCAGTCACGAAAATAGTTCCGATTAATCCGACCCATCCTGAAATTTTTTGCTTTGTCATCGTTTTGTTTGGGAATTAATCACATGATAAAAAATAATAAAAGAATAAAGAGTAGACTGTTTCCCAATGATCGAAAACTTCTCTTTGTACAAAGCATTTAAATAGGCAACTAAAAAATGATTTTTTTTGAAGATGCTAAAAAATGATAATAGTTCAAAAATTAATGACTGAACTTATATTACTTTCCTTCTAATTTTATAGAGAAATTGACACAAGTAGTCAAAAACTACTTTTTAATTAATCCTTGCAGCAGATGCTCATAATACTGATGGAATGTGAATAAAATAATTTGATCTACGGAAAAAAATTCTAATGATGGGTCGAAATTCAGATGATACCAAAAGTATCCAGACAAGAAATCTAAAGACAACGAACCCCGAATTGATTTTAGAATTTTGTAAGTTTCCATAACAGGGTTCCACCCTCATTTAATGCTAATTACTTTGGCACCATCAACACAATATTTCAAGGACTTATCTTATGACTGGATAATTTTAGTTTTGAACGAAAAGGGCAGCGATGATGACTGGATAGTGAAAAGTTTCTGTCGCGAAACATGATTGAAAAATAAATTTTGATGCTGAATAAAATCACCTGCAGTGAAAAGGGCACCAATGATGGTAGCTATGGATACGATGGATATAACAAATCCAGCAACCAACAATGCCCCAATGTACATTGCCACTAAACAGGAGAAGAAAAGAGCCAAGAACCCTCCAGCAACAGCCAAAGACACAAGCAGTGAGATGATAATGGCGTTTAGAGTTGCCACGATGAAGAACATCAAGAACACGGCCGATCCCGTGGCCAAGACTGCGGCGATCGTCCCAAACTGAAATGCAAACCAGAGAAAAAACAGCTCAAAATAGACACAAGTCGACGAAAATAACAATCTTTAACAAACTTCATCAGTAGAAAGACGGAACGGCAGTCTTAAACAACAAAAATCCTCCCCAACAATCGGTAGAACAGGCATTGACTAGTCTAAAGAGTCTCCATTCAATCGACAAAGACAGAAAGCAATCTTTCGAACAGATGACCGGCATTCAAATGGGTCGATGTTAATGAGAGAAAAAAAAGCTTAAATAAACAAAAGTCGACGAAAATCACAATCTTTAACAAACTTCATCACTAGAAAGACGAAACGGCAGTTTTAAACAACAAAAATTCTCCCCAACATTCGCTAGAACAGGCATTGACTATTTTAAAAGGTTCTCCATTTAATTGACAAAGACAGAAAGCAATCTTTCGAACAGATGTCCAGCATTCAAATGGACCGATGTAGATGAGGGAAAAAACAGCTCAAAATAAACACAAGTCGACGAAAATAACAATCTTTAACAAACTTCATCACTAGAAAGACGGAACGGCAGTTTTAAACAACAAAAATCCTCCCCAACAATCAGTAGAACAGGCATTGACTAGTCTAAAGAGTTTTCCATCCAATCGACAAAGAAAGCAAGCAATATTTCGAACAGATGACGGGCATTCAAATGGGTTGATGTTAATGCGAGAGTAGAACTCACCAAGATGGCGACGAGACGCCTAAGAGGGCTGCCATGGCGAGCCGAGAGAAGGATTTCGCGGGCGGAGTTTCTGAAAGCTTTCTCGAGGCGAGGAATGATCTCTGAGAGGGAATAGCGCAGGTGATTAAGATCTAGCCCACGAGGGGAGAAAATTCCTTCCGAAAAGTTGCGAAGAAGATGAACCAGCGTCTCGTTTCCTTGATCTACGCTTGGATCTCCCGTCATGGGATCGAGAACGGGGTTCATCTTCTCTCCGAAGAAAAAGATGTGGGGCGTGGGTCGATTGCTGTGACTTGCGCTGATGCCTGCGGGTGTTGATTGTGAAGGTGAGTGATGGGCTGGGTTGAGATGTTGGTGCCGAGTATCAACGCCACCGTTTGGAGATGGTCGGCTCTGCAAGCGTCGTGGCGGCTGTTGTGAAGACCACGCGTGATCTCTCTCTCTCTCTCTCTCTCTCTCTCTCTCTCTCTCTCTCTCTCTCTCTCTCTCTCTCTCTCTCTCTCTCTCTCTCTCTCTCTCTCTCTCTCTCTCTCTCTCTCTCTCTCTCTCTCTCTCTCTCTCTCTCTCTCTCTCTCTCTCTCTCTCTCTCTCTCTCTCTCTTTGCGTTTCTCTCTCCTCTCTCTTCCTCTCTCTGTGTCTTTCTCCTTGCGTCTCTCTCTCTCTCTTCTCTTTCGCTCTGTCTTTCTCTTTGTGTCTCTCTCTTTCTCTCGTCTGTCTTTCTCTTTGCGTCTCTCTCTCTCTTCTCTTTCGCTCTATGTCTTTCTCTTTGTGTCTCTCTCTTCCTCTCGTCTGTCTTTCTCTTTGCGTCTCTCTCTCTTCTCTTTCGCTCTATGTCTTTCTATCTATCTATCTATCTATTTATATATCTATCTCTGTGTCTATGTCTATCTATTTATCTCTGTGTCTATATCTATCTGTCTATCTATCTATCTCTGTGTCTATATCTATCTGTCTATCTATCTATCTCTGTGTCTATATCTATCTACCTATCTATGCAAAAATATTTTGAATTGTAATACTAAAGTAAAAAAAAGGGTCATTTGTAAGTAACCGACTTCTTTTTTTTACAGGAATATCACTTAGTAATCAATCTATCTATCTCTGTGTCTCTCTCTCTTCGTCTCTCTCTCGTCATCTCTCTATCTTCGTCTCTCTCTTCGTCTCTCTCTCTCTCTTTTTCTCTCTCTCTCCGTCCCTTTGTCTCTCTATCTCTCTTTATCTCTACATATCTCGCGCTCTCTCTCTTTGTCTCTCTCTCTATCTCTCACTTAATGATTCTCTATCTCTCTCTAGGCTCTCTATATTTCTCTCTCTATCTTTCTCTTTGTGTGTCTCTTTCCTCTCTCTTTCTCTCTCTTACTGTTTCCCTATCTCTCTCTATGCTCTCTATTTCTATTTCTCTATCCCTATATTTCTCTCTCTGTGTCTTTCTCTTTGTGTGTCTCTTTTCTCCCTCTTTTCTCTCTCTTTGTTCCTCTCTTTGTTTATCTATTTCTCTCTCTATCTCTCTACGTCTATTTCTCTTTGTCTCACTCTCTCTGTCCATCTCTCTATCTCTTAATGTCTTTCTCTTTGTATCCCTCTCCTTGTCCTTTTCTCTATCTTACTGTGTCTATTTCTCTTTCTCTTGCTCTCTTTGTCCCTCTCTCTATCTGTCTAAGTTTATTTCTCTTTGCCTCTCTCTCTCTTTGTTCCTTTCTCTGTCTCTCTCTCTATCTCTCTATCGCTCTATCTCTTTCTCTCTCTTTGCCTCTCTTTCTCTCTATTTGTCTGTCTCGATCTCTCTCGGTGTCTCTATACTTATTTCTCATGTAAATATGGTCTTATTAACCTAATAAAATGTGTGTTATCCAGCTTATCTGATGTTTGGTTGTAGACCCTAGTGAAGGAAGTGTCATTTTTCTCTTTTGCTATCTACTGATGTGTGTTTTGGAGTGTCTATCACTTGTATGGTCATAGTCCCCAGCGAGGGAAATGCTACTTTTATTATTTCTGATATCGGTTACTCACTGATCTTGAGGTGCAGCTAGTTAATTGGTGGAAGTCCCTATTGACGAATGTAACCACACTTAATTTTAGTTAATTGACGAAGTCCCTATTTGATTGTCCTGACTGAATTTTAGTTTTCAGATATTATTTGTTATCTACAATGTAACCACACTTAATACCCAATACCTCAGTAAGAGTATGTTGAAAAATGTTGTGATCTACCTTAAGTCCCTAACCCACTCAAGCTCGAAAGACCTAATCTCTTAGTTTGGTGATGTAACACAACGGGGTCGGGATCATACGACTCGTGTTACACTACAGCGAGATGAAGGTAATCAGAGATGCAAACACGGACTGAAGATGCAAGCGTAGTAAAATCAATGAGAATATATGATGAAAACCGCTGGCCTAGGGAGAAAGAAAAGATAAATGACACGAGGGGTCTAGGGTAACATACAAGTTCCCAATGACCCCAGGGACCACCTCGAAGGCTGACGAGGTGGAGGACAATCACTGTCCACAAGTGTCCACGACTGTTGTGGAGAGTGACACGAATTCGACACCAGGAACGAAATTCCCTATCTCTCTATTTGATGGCAAAACCTAGTGGGAGAGGACCAAGCGGGAGTGGCACTAAACAAAGTAATAATACTAGAAAGAAAGGGCGAGATGATGTGAACGGCAGGCCATGACTTGAAAGATGTGGCGGTCATAACTGATTGTCTGCGAGGAAGTGGGGGGATCTCGAGCTCAGCCGACGACATCACGGTCGGTAGAGTAGACGACGCTGGTAAATGGGGAACGACCTCGGTCGGGAGATGACTGATCAGCAGCAGCAACAGGGCGCATGAACCGTGACGTGTAGGTCACAGGGGAAACGGGGTGGCACCACGCGGACGATGACTGTGTGCTGCAGCGACCACAGGCTGAGGCAGCCGCGGGTGACCCCGCAAGTAGGTGGAAGTCGCGGGTGACTACCGTGATCCAAAGCAGGTGGGAACGGGGCGTGGCGGAGGCAGGCAACCATAATCGACAGAGGTCAAAGACAGTGGGCACGCGGGCATTAGCCATGAGCGGCAAGGTCGCGGCTGAGGCAACGAAGGCGACAGGCGGGAGGCAGCGGCTGTGATCGAGTGGCATTGTCCTTGGGCAGACAACAGGCTCAGGCTAGGATGTCCTCAAGTGGCGACAACGGCGGATGAGGCAGCGGCAACGGCGGTCGGGCCGAACGAGGGCAGCCGAA
The DNA here is from genome assembly GCF_029677425.1 of Wolffia australiana. Lineage (NCBI taxonomy): Eukaryota > Viridiplantae > Streptophyta > Magnoliopsida > Alismatales > Araceae > Wolffia > Wolffia australiana. The sequence goes on from NC_135840.1 coordinate 1,270,931, forward strand.
TGGAACTAGGTTAGTCTATAGATGCACAAGGGATGGGATCAGTGGCGAGCAGCGGCGGCTGTTCTTCTAGCGGCGGCAACGTCAGCGGCGGCGGTGAACTTGGTGGCAGTGGGTCGCCAAATGATCACCTTCCTCGGGGACACTATAAAAAGGAAGAAGATAAGTCTCCATAGTGATGGAGAAGGGTGGGAACCTCAAAGGAGAAAAAACAAATTTCATAACTTAAATTTCTCAAATGGAATTCCAAGAGTCTCTTTGGGCATACATTCTCTTATATAAGGTAGGGAGGGTTGCCTTAATGGGCCAAATTAGGGGAAACATCAAAAGTGACAAGGACATTCCCCTAATGGCCCGAATCAAACCAAAAACATGAATACAACTTAGGAAACACAAAACACAAGGGCCCTCCATAAAATCCATAAAAACAACGCACAAAGAGTATAACAAACCCTGGAGGCATGTCATCAAGCCTGATACTTGAAGTTGGGGTTCTTTGCATCAGCTTGGGCTCGATGGCGCAGTTGCTCACGAATTTGGGCCTGGTCTTCCAGATGGTCCTCCATCAAATAGTCTAAAGGTGCTAAAATGATACTGCTTGGTTGGAGGAAGTCTATGCACCCAACTGAACAACCATTACCCCCTACACAAAGCTTTGTATGAGGACAATCTCTTGCTTTAAGCATGGGTGACCAAGTCGGTTAATTCAGGGGTGTGACATTTGCTATGGTGCCCATTTTTCAAGGATGTACGAGAGAAAATTTATATGATGCACATTCTAAGCGTAGTGATAAAAAAGTACATAGGAATCTTGTTTCAAAAATCTACCACTCTATCCCAAGGGACTATGAAAATGTTTTAATAGGCGAATGCTCTAGATCACTACTGCCCATAAAATATCTGGACTCTAAAGAAATACTCTACGTCGTAGAAGATTGTGTTCACAAATTTATTTCTCGACATCACTCACACCGATACTTTAAAAACTTAATTAATGAAGAGAGAAAGGACACCTACCTTTAAGAAAGTTATTAGTCTGGCCATTTGATAACACCCTAAATTCGGTCTTTATTTCATGCTATTAGCACAATTTTATGCATTTAAAGAGCTTAAAATGGGGTTGTTATCATATATTTACCTAAATTTAATGTTTCCAAGTGATTTCTGATTTTTCCCTAATTTTATGTTAATTTTATGAATTTCTGAGATTTATTTGAGCTTGAAATAATTATTTTTAAACGAAAATGGCAGGTTTAAATTTTATTTCAAGCTTAATTATTATGGGGATGAAATACTAAATTTTCTAGAATTTTATCCAATTTTCTAGAATTTATTTAGGATTTAATTGGATTTTGCAAGATTTATTTAAGTGAGAAATGAATTTTTTAAGAGGAAAAGGATATATTTATAATGAGAAAATGAGTTTTAAAGCAATTTCTACTCTTCTAGGGGCTTTTCGTAAATTTCAGTTGCAATGATGCCCTCAAAAACAGCTCTCGGTCGTGGTTGCAGGCGTAAAGATATGATTTAAAATGTTATGGGTTTTATTGTAATTATTTAATATATTTTTTAATGTTTTTAGGAGAAACCAGAGGAGGGAGAGTGCGCAAGGGGCATATACACAATTACTTTTGGGCGGCGTCCAGCAGCAATTCCAGGCTTTTTAAGGACTTTTCTGCAAAAAGGAGAATTCAAAATGCGCCAACCAATGAGAGAGCGACACGTCATGGCGTGTTAAAAAAAAGAAATTAATAAATAAATCAATTTAAATCCAATGGATTAAATTGGTTTAAAATTGATTTATTAATAACTTTCCGATTGAGATGATTTTTTTACGGATCTATTGGTCTTGATCCCCTCTTTCTATCTGTATGGTTGGATTATTCAGATCCAGCCTACATCGATAGATAAACATTAATTACTAAACGGGGATAAAATGGTGATTTTTAATCATGTAACCTAAGTATAGAAGCTAAATTTCGAGAGGGGAAGCTCATTCTTGATGGTGCTCTATCACAGCTGCAAGACAGAGATGAGCTACAGCTTGGATCAACCTATTTGGTATTTTTTCCTTCTTTTTATTTGAACTTTTGGTGTATTTTGGATGTTGTTAGTTGAATTTCTTAATCTTTCACCTTGATCCCTGTCTGAACTTCTAAATCGCTTGGCTTGAGCGGAATGTACAAGCCCTAACTAGGATTTAGAGGATAAATTGAGAGATTTCCTAGCTATTCCAAGTGCATATAAAATAAAACTATAAAAAAACTTATAAAAAAGGTTAACATTCTAGGATATTAAATTTTCCATTTCATTCTCCAATAGAGTAGTTATTACTGAATTGTCAAACCTAAAGAACCAACCAAAACACTTCTAAATTTTCTTCTTAATCTCTCTAATTGGATTCTTTGATCCTTCTAATTGGATCAATTAATTCAACTTAGAGCCCCTTATTTCATCTACTCCTCTGATCTCTTCTACCCCCCTTTCCAAAGTTCTCATCTAATTAGGGTGATTTAATCTCTTTTGAAGATTAAATTAACCCCAATTAGGTTCAAATTATTCAAGAAGAACATCAATTGGATTCCTTACTAGCTCCCCTTGGACGATACTCGTACTTATCACTACACATCTTAAGTAGAGTTTTTATAAATTTTATTTTATAAGCTAAAATTGACAACGACAAGGGTTTAAAATTCCATAAAATTTACCCCTATTTTTGGCTTATCACCATTCAAGAGGAGAGCCATCTGTAATCACTAATGTCGACCTCTCTTAAAAGACTACTAGCTTCAGGTCAATAGCAATGCAGAATAAAAGTATTGAAGACCCTAAACATCAAAGGACTTAGGAAATTCTTATTGAGTATGATCCGAAGGGGCATCTCTAGTGCATGCACTATGGAAAATGGCAACATGTTAAGGAAACCTTCTGGAAGCTCGATGGGAAGCCTTAATTTGTTCTGAAGAGAGCTCTTCTTTGTCACACATCTGATTAAATACCATGGAGCTCTTATTTGTCTTGCTCTCATTTGCCCTAAACCTCATCGCAAACAAAACATAATTTTCTACTAAAAATGGTCATCTAATGCCTATCACTGGTTTTGGTAATACTAAGATTCTCTTGATTTTCCATATCGTTCATCAAAACTTTATATCATTAAGTCGATTGCGAAAATTCATGTTCATATATTCAGGCAAAGGAGTAGGTTAGCCAGGGAATTCCAATGCATGTATTGCCTTGAGATGCAGGCAGCAAGATATGAGACCCAAAATCCACCTACATCCTTCCAACGCACCAGATAGTAGGCCAAGGGGGAGGTAATTTTTCTCCACAAAAGGCTGGGCCATCCTTCTTTTTCAACAATACATTTATTATTCCTAGAAGCATATGTTTAAGTGACTGAGACCCTGCATGTGACACTTTCCAGTTTGCTAACATACTTGTACTTAGTATCCTCTTTCACTACAAAGGTGTCTAAAGCTATTTATTCTTGTACATTGTGACATAAAAGCACCGTCTTCAAGAAATACTAGAGCGGTTAACATGTAGCTTATTGTATTCATAGATAATTGTACTCAATGAAATTGGTGTATTCTCTTTGTTTCCCTCTCTCCTCTCTTCTCTCTCTATGTCTCTCTTTTTTTCTCTCTCTCCACACCTCTCTCTATGTCTCTCTTTCTTTCTCTCTCTCCACACCTCTCTCTCTCTGTCTCTCCCTTTCTCTCTCTCTCCTTTCCTCTCTCTTTCTCTATCTTTGTTTTACTCTCTCTCTTTTCCTCTCTCTCTATGTTTCTCTTTGTTTCTCGCTGTCCTCTACTCTCTCTATATCTCTCTTTGTTTCTCTCTCTATCCTCTCCTCTCTCTCTATGTCTCTCTTTGTTTCTCTCTCTCTGCTCCTCTCTCTTTATGTCTCTCTTTATTTATTTATTTCTCCTTTCCTCTCTCTCTTTCTCTCTCTCTTCTTTCCCCTCTCTCCTTTCCTATCTCTCTTTCTCTCTTTCCTTTCCTCTCTCTCTTTGTTTTTCTCTCTATGTCTCTCTTTGTTTCTCTCTCTCTCTCTATATCTCTCTTTGTTTCTCTTTAACCTTTCCTCTTTCTCTATATCTCTTTTTGTTTCTGTCTCTCCTCTCTCTCTATGTCTCTCTTTGTTTCTCTCGTCTCTCCTCTCTCTCCTTTCCTCTCTCTCTCTCTTTGTTTTTTTCTCTCTCCTCTCCTCTCTTTCTATGCCTCTCTTTGTTTTTCTCTCTCTCCCTTCCTCTCTTTCTATGTTTCTCTTTGTTTTTCTCTCTCTCTTTCCTCTCTCTTTGACTCCTTTTGTTTATCTCTCTCTCCTCTCCTCGCTCTCTATGTCTCTCTTGTTTCTCTCTGTCCTTTCTTCTCTCTTTATCTCCTTTTGTTTATCTCTCTCTCCTCTCCTCGCTCTCTATGTCTCTCTTGTTTCTCTCTGTCCTTTCTTCTCTCTTTATCTCCTTTTGTTTATCTCTCTCTCCTCTCCTCGCTCTCTATGTCTCTCTTTTTTCTCTCTCTCTCCTTTCTTCTCTCTTTATCTCCTTTTGTTTATCTCTTTCCTCTCCTCGCTCTCTATGTCTCTCTTTTTTCTCTCTCTCTCCTTTCTTCTCTCTTTATCTCCTTTTGTTTGTCTCTTTCCTCTCCTCGCTCTCTATGTCTCTCTTTTTTCTCTCTCCTTTCATCTCTCTCTCTCCTTTTGTTTATCTCTCTCTTCTCTCCATGCTCTATATGTCTCTCTTTGTTTTTCTTTCTCTCCTTTCCTCTCTCTTTGTCTTCTTTTTTCTCCCTCCTCTCCTCTCTCTTTGTCTCTCTCTTTCTCTATCTTTCCTTTCCTCTCTCTTTCTCTCCCTTTCCTCTGCTCTCTCTCGTTCTCTCTCTCCTTTCCTCTCTCTCTCTCTCCCCTTTCGTCTCTCTTTCTCTCTCTCCTTTCCTCTCTCGTTCACTCTCTTCTTTACACTCTCTTTGTCTCCTTTTGTTTCTCTCCCTCATCTCCTCTCTCTCTGTCTCTCTCTTTCTCTATCTTTCCTTTCCTCTCTCTTTCTCTCTCTCATTTCCTCTCTCTCTTACTCTCTCTGTCTTTCTCTCTCTCCCTTCTTGTCTCTGTATGTCACTCTATGTTTTTCTCTCTCCCCTTTTCTCCCTCTCTCTATGTCTCTCTTTGCTTTCTCTCTCTCTCCTTTTGTCTTTATCTATGTCTCTCTTTGTTTCTGTCTCTCCTCTCCTCTCTCTTTGTTTCTCTCTCCCCTCTCCTTTCTCTCTATATCTCTCTCTCCTTTCCTCTCTCTTTGTCTCCTTTTGTTTTTATCTCTCTCCTTTCCTCTTTTTTGTCTCTCTCTTTGTTTCTCTCTTGCCCTCTCTTTCTCTCTCTATCTCTCTCTTTTTTGCATCTCTCCTCTCTCTTCGTCTTGTTTCTATCCTGTTTCTCTGTCTCTCTCTTTGTTTCACTGTTTTTACATCTCTCCTCTCTCTACACACACACACATATATATATTTATATGCCTATCTCCTCTCATTCTCTTTTTTGGGTGTGTGTGTGTTTATTCGTCTCTCCACATACAAACACTTGTAAGATTCTCAGTTTTGCTCAAGGGACTAGTCAGAGAAGATCCAACTAGGGCCGATAGTTTCCATATCAAGGTTGGCTGGCTATTGATGTCCAGTTATAGCCTGAGGTTCAAACCAGAATACAACTGAATTTTGGTCAACCACCCTCAAGGTTGCATCCTTGCATCTCCCCCCTGTTATCTTTCTTCTTCTTTTATTCTTCTTTCGGTTGTCTTCTCTTCTTCTTCTTTGTTTATTGATCTTCTCATCTTATTCATATTTTATTATTTGACTTTGACATGGACTAGTCTTTTATTATTCCTTTTTTTTTCTTCTTCTTCCATGCCATTCTTATTTGACTTTGACATGGACTAGTCAATATTACTGAACCAGGATCAGACAAGACCAGATTGGAACCAGAGATACCTTTAGATAAGGTTTAGGTCCTTGCTGAAAACTGCGTCTTGACTGGAAGTGTCAAACCCTACACTCTTGTTCGTCTCTCTGTTTTTGTATGCCTCTCACTTTCTCTCCCCGTCCCTCCATCCCCTGCTCTCTCCCTCTTTATCTCCCTATTTCTATGACTTGATTCAGGAAAAAAACAAACAAGCCATTAATAACTTAGATAGTGGCCCTCACAATTTGGTGTAGTTGACCCTATCTATTCATTGACTCGAGGCTTGTTTGACTCAATTTCGGAAACTTAGAACCCTTCCATAGTGGGATGTAAGCTTCGAAGGTTTTGGTACTTTTTCTCCACTAGTTATGATTTAGTAACCTACACTGGTAATTCAGTAGATTAAGCAAACACTAGAAGGAACTCAGTGAGTGCTTGGGTTATGTTGTTAGATTTTTTCAACTAAAGTCATGTAGCACCAATTCATAATTGATAGAGCAGATAGAGTATGGAGCCCTGCTTGAGTCTAAGCAAGAAAAGCCATTAGTTTCTACAGTTGTACTCACTAAAAAGTACCAAAGATTCTGATTTCTCAGAATAGAAACTTTCTCATAGTTACAAAGTTCAGGTGGTTGACTTTTGAATTGACACTATTTATAAAAGGGGAAATAGCTCTACCCTCTCTCTTTGCACATGTATCTCTCTCTCTATCCCCTATTTATATCCCTTTGTGTGTATGTCGTCACTCTCTATCTCTTCCTCTCCCTCCATATGTATGCCTCCTCCTCTCCATTGGAGGGTGTGTGTCTCTGTTCCCCTCTATCTCTCTCTACCTCTCCCCCTCTGCCTTTGTGTGTGTTTGTGTCTCCCCGCTCTCCATTGGAGGCTGTATGTCTCTGTTCCCCTCTATCTCTTGCGATACCTCTCCTCCTTCTGCCTTTGTGTGTGTATGTCTCTCTCCCTCTCTATTTCTCTCTCACCATATGTGTGTGTGTTTGTCTCTCCCTCTCACGATGTGTCTGGTCTCTCCCTTCAGATATGCTGAACTCTCACTCTCCCTTTACATGTGTATCTGAGTGTTGCTTTTCAATATGTCAATATGTTTCTCTCTCTCTCTCTCTCTCTCTCTCTCTCTCTCTCTCTCTCTCTCTCTCTCTCTCTCTCTCTCTCTCTCTCTCTCTCTCTCTCTCTCTCTCTCTCTCTCTCTCTCTCTCTCCATCTCTCTCTCTCTCTCTCTCTATCTCTCTATATCTCTTTCTCACTCTCTCTCTCTCTCTCTCTCTCTCTCTTTGTCGGTCTTTTTGTGCATATGTTCATGAATATATATATATATATATATATATATATATTTTGTGAGTCTCTCTCTCTTCTCAATGTATCTCTCCATCCCTCCCTATGTCTCTTTCTCTCTTGACACTCACTCTTTCTCAATATTTAACTAATGCAAACCAAGGTGTCTTGATAAAGTGGCATAAAGTTATTCATATATTATATGATCAGAAATATCTCTAGTAATTTTTTATGATTTTTGAACTGATGATTGGATACAAACAAGAGGCACCATTTTTAACTCGTATCTGAGTCAAATTCATGAAGAGTCATGACAGTAATTTTTTGTTGTTATTCAAAATATTTTTTAAACAATAAGGGTCTAGATATGTAATGATATTTACCTCCCTAAAGGTAGCACCAACAATTTTCTAAGACTAAAACCACCACCTCTTGGTCCTTCTTAGTGGTGATTAAATGGACCCATATGCAGCAGAAAGGATCCTAATTTCATCACAAATAAATATTATTTTTTTTATCTCAATGACTCAAGATAGTTTCCCAATGTTAACTTAAGTCATTCCCGCATTATTTCAAAATGAATCCCATAGAGACTGGGGGCCTCACTTAGTGAACTCTTCATTTTATAACGTAAGTGTTATTACATCATGAATAATGAATTATTAAACCTCTAAAAACTGGGAGTATAAAAAAATTGGAAGTTTTTGAAAAACTATTTCTTCAGCATTTCCTAAGAAAAATCTTAAGTTATACCAATCAGTTGGAGAGGCTTTTATTTAGTCATCAGTTTTAGGGCTTTGTTCCAGCTAGTACGCTCTATAACAATAGTCCACACTATACCATGAACTTCATTATTTTTTCAAAAGACAGTTAATTTTTTTGCCTAATACTTTGGTCTATTTAGAGCGATAATCATTAAAAGTTTGTCCCACAAGGGATAACTTCTACGTCAACATGTTCATTCAATCAATGGTAAAGTTAAAAATAAGAAACTTGGACACTTTTATAAGGTTTATGCAGTATTTTGAACCTAAAATACACATTTAAGAAGTCAGACGTAAAATCAGTACATTATTTTTATTTATCTTGAACAAATATGAAACAATCTGGTTGTAGTACCCAAAGCATCCACTTTAGAATTAAAATATTTTTACCAGGTAACCTCTACTTTCTAGGACTCTAATTTAATGGGGGTGATTTAGGTCGTATAAGATAATTCATTTTGACTTTGCCAGACATCAAGATCATATCTGTTATTGTTTTAGTGATCATAATAGTCAGAGCTTAGGCCAATTTAGGCCATGTATGAATAATAGTGAAGATGACAACTATGATAATCATGGTATAATGGAGAGTTCTCCATCCCAAAATCCGTTATAGTATTGGTTTTTATGTTCGTGGATTTGGAAAATAGTAAGGTATGCTTTGGTAATGATTTCTCCAAAACAAACAATTAATTATTTTTAAGTACCTTCGTGGATTTACTAGGTAACACAGTCAGCTGGCATGCAACTACAAAGAGTGGATATACCCATGGGATCACTTGTAATATTAAGTTTCTCATTGTGGATTCACTATGTCCAACAGTGTGATTTCACATCTTTGATGAACTAGCCATACAATGTTATGTGGTTGATTTAGTTGAATTAGTATAACATTATCTTTCATGAACTATGTGAACTCCATACTCAAATATTGTGCTCTTGGATCTCATTAGAAAGTGTTAATACTTTCTCAAGAAGGTTGATGCATTCATCACCATGTATCGAATCTTACCTCTTATTGTATTGTTTTCCTTTGCCCACAACATATGATTGGCCAATTTCATATGATTCCAAATCAAATGCACCAACTATGCATCCTATGCATCATACATATTCTTCCTTTTCCCAATGATTTGTAAGCTCATAAAGATGATCCTTCTTCACATAGTTCTTGCCCTTCTTAATAGCAGTTTCAAGTTGTCATAATGGTAATCATAGACTTCGCTTTATTGATGCTGGAGAAATCAATTTATTTATAAAATAAATGGAACAACTGTGTTTCACAAAGTTAGGGAATATCCAAATCTTTTCATAATAGATGCGAAGATCTTTATTATGCTAGAAACATAGTAATCTTCTAAAGATACTATATCTCCAAAGTGAAACTGGAGGTTCGCTATCCATATACTGATCATTGTAACCTTTATGGTTTTTCAAAGCCTCAAGTTCATGTATTATTTTTCTCAAATTTCTTCCACTTTAAGAAATTGAAACATCTTTATGCTTCAACTTGCACAGAGCTACCTTAATGAGGTAATACATGTTGTTCCTCTTCAAGTGATTTTTCAGACCATAGTATAAGATATTCAGTGTTCCATATATCCTTTTCTCTTAGGGCTACCATAACATGCTTCATCATCTTGTCCTTAACAAGGGAATGAAACATCTTTTCATTGATCAAACCAATTACAACTGTTGGGATTAAGCTCTACCAACCCAATTAAAGAGATTTGGATCCTAAGAATATATCAAAGCAAGAACATGCTCGAGTTGCTTAATCTTATGTTATGGGTCAGATTTTAATGGAGGGGCTTGATTTGGGTCTCAACTAAGGAGATGCACACTATGTCATATTACATTCATCTTCATTTAGGGCATATGAATATTACTTATGTCTCATGTGTGGTGCTAAGATCTAAGTATATCTTGACTTTCATTCATAGTCAAAATTATAAGCACAATGTCACCCTATATTGGTCAACGGTAGTATAGGGATAAAACATTAGGTCCATATTGATTTCTCAAGGTTCATATTCCAAACCCAAATAATTAAAATTTTAAAACAACTAAATAAATTCAATATAAATAAAACTGTAATTTAATTAAATCATTGCTAAATTTAAATGAACCAAGAGATAACCATTTAAAAAATTTTAAATTATTATAGGGATTTGATTGAATTTAATAATTTTACTATTTGAATCATTTTATTCAAGTATTCCAAATATTTATGCATTTGCTTAGTTAAGAAGTCTTATTGAAATCAAGTAACTAAAATTTTAATTTATTTAGATTCCCCAATAACCTTAAAATATAAATATAACTAAGAAAGAATTTAAGTCTTTTGGTGTCTAATATTTTGTGTTTTTCATTGTTCCAAATAGCTTGACTTTTATGTTATCAAAATACCTTTTAAGCACCCAGTATTTTTTAATATTTTGTTGACTTTTTACCTCACTCATCCATGATCCTTCCTATATTAAATTTCAGAAATGATTTAACCTTATCAAATCTCCCCTTAAATCAAATCAACGCAATTTTGGAAAATATAAAATTTTTGTAGTGAGTTTGTTTTATAAAATTTAATGAGAACATTAATATTACTGTCACCAGATTAATCCTTAAATAAGACATTAACATCCAATTAACCTTATGACTATGACCCTCTCAAATCATGTGTGCATCAAATCAATGTCCCCATTAACCTAATTAACACTTCAGAAATTTCTTAATTTAATAAAGGTATCACTGGGATAGAATGATTATAATACATTGATTTTACCCAATCAACTATTTGAAACACTTACATTAGCACACCCTACATTGATGAGTTAATGTTCACTGAACTTGTACACTAGCACATCCTGGATTTGTATATTGTGTATAGGTGCCTTCTGATGGCTGGGGAATGATCAAACTAAGATTTTGTGCCATTAAGTTTAATGCATTGGTAATTCATTACAACATATTATATTTCTATATTTTATATTTTATATGAACTTGTACACTAGCACATCCTGGATTTGTATATTGTGTATAGGTACTGTAGGATGGCTGGGGAATGATCAAACTAAGATTTTGTGCCATTAAGTCTAATGCATTAGTAATTCATTACAACATATTATGTTTCCTAAGATAAGAACTTTGCCATATTTTTTCTCCTCTTTATATGAAGGGTAGACAGTCTGTTCTTAATTTTTTCCATGTGTTCAGATCTGCAACCATTTTGAGTATATCTTTAGGGACATGAAGGACATATATTTTAATTCTCAAGATGTCTTTGGTCTCTCAGGTGTGATCACCTACACAACTGTGAAATCAACCTCATTGAAAAGTAGACAGATTAAAATCTTGGGATTCACAATGTTTCCATGCAACTAGTTTCCTGACAAATCATCCCTATCCTGTCAATAGAAACAAATACTATTTAAGATTTGATCTATAGATATTTCAATATACCCACTTGGAATGTTTTGGACATTCCATTGAGAACGAATTCTATTCTGATTTCCATATGATTTGGCCATCATTGTAGATAGTGTTAGATTCCATGATTAATATCACATTTGGATATTGATGGATATGAGATAAACTAATCAGCGTTTAAGTGAGGTGGACTGTGAAATTGGCTGCAGAACATTAAATTTCGTAAGATATAAGGTAAAATTTTCGAAAAGTATTTTTCCGTCTTGAAATTTTCCACTAAAGTTTTCATCATTCAAGTCTCAAATACCATTTTTGACCAAGATCAATCATTGACTTTATGTTTGAGGATATGGGAGAAACTTATAAATCACTGACTTTTGTTGGTGGACCATCACTTTAGGCTCTATCATATTGGTCTGAACCTACATGAATTGCCTTTGTGGCCATAGTCCTCAAGTTGCCTTTAGTAGTTTAGTTATTGGGGTGAGCCTAGCCTTCATTCAAGAGAAGTCTCATGGCCATTTTATAAAACAATATTTCCTCAATTTTTGCTTATTAAATGTCAAGAGTTTAAGGGTTTAAAAAACACAACAAATATTCTCATAAAACTATTAAAAGTTATGGTATCATATGAAAAATGCTCATTTCATTAATTATGCATGTAAATTGTCAGAAAATAATATGTCACATTGAATATACTTGTTATAATGCCTGAAAAAGATAGAAATATAAAATAAATTTCTTTTGACTCTGCAAGGGAACTTATTACTGTATTAAATCTCTAAAAAAAAATGTTACGTATCATGGTATACAGACAAATATTATGATAGATAATCCCATTTTTACTCTCTTATTCCATATGAGTTAAATGTCACCAATGTACTATATGTAGGTCAATCAATCTGTCCTTCTTTCTAGCAATGATTTAGGCTCCTAGACTGATCATAAAGTAAATATATATCCCATATTTATTTCCAATCCCCTTTATATTAAATATTAGTTTTCAATAGCCTAAGTCACGATTTTCATTCATTTTTAAAATTCTCGATATCAATTTTGATGATTCCCCTTCATATATAAAATTCTCTTTAATGCTCCCTATTTGTATTTTCCTATTTAATGCTTCATATATAAAATTCTCGATATCAATTTTTATCATATCTAGCCATATGCTTTGAGAAATCATTGTCTACGTACTATCTCTTGTAAGATGAGCTGACCCATAATAGTTCTTGGTTAGCATTAGGAACCAAGCCATCATGCCATGGAAAATGGTTATAAATAAGTAAATACTATTAAGTTCTTGATAAAAATCATGAGATCTTGGGTTATTAGAGATTAATAAAATATAACCAAAGGCCACTCTGATAGCATTGAATAAATATTGTAATGAAAAAACATCCCTACGAGATATAACTACTTTGGATTCAAATATAGGTTGATGTTCAAAAGTTCATAAAGATAGAGAGAGATGAGTAGAGTTGATATCACGCAATGTTGAATTGAAACACATATTTGTTCATACGTGTAATATGATGAGCTGATTTGAGATTGGGATTGTCTTTGATTGGAATAAATATAAAATAGAGAAAAATAATGATTTTTAATGTAGTTAAAAAATTGAGAGCGAATGGAACTGATATATATTATATTTAAGTAGAGATTGATAGATGAACTAAGTGGACATAATTTTTCATTTTGAGCTATATACTCACCACGATGGAATTTTTTATATAAGAATAATTGAGGCATAACACAAAATTTAATAGATAATTTTGGAATAATATTTACGTCCAAAGATATAAATTCATTGATTGAGATAATGATTGATGGAAATAAAATAATAATATATTTAAATTTTAAAATAAGGATCAGAAGAATCTCGTTCCTATTGGTGTGAGAGAGAAATAGATAATCCTTTGTGTTTTTTTTATCTGATAACATTTTAGAATATATCAGGGCTTGTTTAAAGGTTTTAACATAACGTGAATAAAAAGACCCCTTAAAAGAGGATGTAGTCTAACCTTGGTATTGGAAGTGAGAATATTAGGATCCACATAAGTGCCATGGAAATCAGCATATATTCTATAGATTTGGATATCCACAACTAATAATTAGTGATGGTGGATCCCACTTTAAAACCACCCATTTAAAATCATTAATGAAAAAAAAAGAGGTTCACCATGAAATGACAAATCCATACCATCCTTAAGATAATGGTAGAATTGAAGAAAGTGATCAAGATGTCAAGAGGATTCCTAAAAATTATTATACATCCAGATGGTAAAGATTGGAATGAAATGTTATGTAATTCTTTGTGGGCCCGTAGAACAAAAGTAATCATCAGGATTTCTCCCTATAGGCTGATCTATGGAAATTAATGTCATCTAGGTGAGATTGAATGTCAAGCATCATGGGAAATTAACAAGATGACAGAAAAAAATATTATGTTGTGCCTGAAAGGGCTTGAGGTGCTAAGAAATGAAACATATGAAAAATTAGGTGATTTATAAAGCTCAAAAAATCAGAAGTTAAATATATATATATATAGAAAATCAGATAGTCTAGTTTTATCATTTAAATTAGTTTCAGGAAATTTTAGTAGCAGATGGGATGGTCAATTATTATCACATAATTGTTTCATTATGAAGATGTTTTTAAGTAACTGGAAAAATATTTTTAAGTAGGTAAATATTTTTCCAACTGGAAAAATATTGAAGCCATATCTGGAATTAGAATCTCAACTGGTGGAAGTTGTGGTGGACCTTCATGATGAACCAGAAAATTGAACTTGACTTATTTAATTGATACAAATTATTAGATTTTATTTTAGAAGTTTATGTTTGATTTTAATTTTGGAACTTCTTTAGCTCACACTTGGCTGTTATGTACCAAATATGAAATCAACAAATCTATTTGTAATTTTTTTTCCATGATAATAATAAGGAGGATGAGAGCTTAATGAGCACAAAGATTCGAGTCAAGAGTAATAATGCAAGTTAAATGAGCACAAGAAATATATGTTTGTTAGGTCTTTTCCTAAAACGTTTCTTGCATTAGGGAAAATATAGGTTTTAAGTATGGGTGGCATTAAACATCATTATATGGTTTATAACTTTTGTATCCATGCTTAAATTCAAATTGGGGGTAAAGTATTTCTCAAAAGCAGAGGATTTTTTAAATATCATCATGAATTTAATCGATCCCCACCTTAGAAAGTTCATTTACTTTAAGTCCTAGAAACATGACTATACAGATTAGAATTTAGTGTGATCATACATCTGAATGGTATGAACCCGATGTAGACTCGCTGGTCTGCTCCTGAATGGCTAGATGTTTGGTAGGGTGAGGAACATGCATTAAAATCTAAGCATTTAAGTACTATTTTCATAGCTTGAGTGCTGAGTGAACCTATGTTGAAGTACCCATCATACCATCTTCCACTAGCTGAACCTAGTTAGTTGTTATGGGTCTCCATTGATCGGAATCTTACTTTGGGTTGAGGCGGTCATTTGTTCAGATCTTAAAGCACATAATCATTTTGCTTTCAGCTACCAAAAGTATATTTCAAACCTATATATGTACCCTCTTCACCCATTGTCTTTCCTTACACTGTTTCACCTATTGGCATACATTCCTTTAGTTGACCATCTATACTCTATTAGCCCTACTTACTGTTTGCTAATGATACATTTTACTTCCATATTTTTATATTCTTCTACTTTTTGATATCCCTCTTTCATGATATATTTTTCTCCTTTTTTCTTCATGTACTTCTTAATTATAGCTCATTTCTTCTCACTAGCATGGGATGAATTTTATGAACATTGGCAATTTCATCTACACTTATTTTTTAAAAAAAACTTCCACTTTTTCATCCCTTCTTAAAAAATTAAAAAAAGGGAAAATGAAAAGTAAAATAAAAAATATGAAGGGTTTTATTATTTTGGAAGCATATATTTTTTAAGTGTTTCATTGAATTTATATTATGTGCTCAAAAAATAGGAGAAAAATAGTAATATTTTACGTTCACGGAGAAAAGTTAGTGGGGAATTCCAAATCATAATCAGCTGCCATAGCTGAATGCTTGAGAAATAAAGGAAAGGAGGAATCATAATCTCTTGAATTATTGCGTCATTCTCGGCAAGACGTGATATTTCCTACTCATGACCACATGTTGTTTAAGAAATCATGAGGGAGTTTATCATGTGTGCCCTAGCATTACATGAAGCTATTCATACTTATAATGTAATTTATATATTTAATGCATCATACTCATGTTTTTAAGTGGACAAGATGAGAGTAAAATCCAAGCAAAATTAAAGGCCATTACTAAGGGACTACAAATGATTTAAGTACGGGGTTTTGATAACATGCTAATTATTCAGTTAATAGAATGTCATTTACATGTTTATTTGCATTAAAATTATTATATATCCATGAAATTTTATGTCTTGGAATTTACAACATAGCACTTATTTAATGTTTCTTGAAATTATTTTACCGCCTTGCCACATGGTGCTTTTTGATTTGATCAAATGGCCACAAATCACACGCTTAAATAATGATTAAAAAAACTAATCATTGTGTAAATGTGCCATTATGGCATTTTGAATCATGATGCCATAACGAACAATGATTAAACTGACTCATTATCATTTTTTAATTTGCAGGAGTGACGTGGATAAATAGAAGGACATGAGATTAAAATCATAATAAATTTACATGATGAGACTGAAAAAAAATTATTTTTAGGCATCAATCAAAGTAAAAAATATGGATCTACTGTAAGTGTCACTGCCATACTTTGTTTATTTTCATCATTGTTATTAGCTTATAGTCCATCTAATCATCACATCTTACCATCACATCCCATCACATCTTTTAGATCTTTCAACCACATGTTATGCCTTTCCTATCATAGTGCCTTTACTCTCTAACCACCATGCCACTTACTCAAATGGTTCTACCACAGATTAAATATCCATCAATCTATCTTCATATCACTACATCATATGTTTGATAAATTAAATTAATCATCATTATATTATCATCTTCCCATTCTCTTTTTCCCATTTTACATGTATCCCCCTCATCTCATTAGTCACTATTTAAAGAATATTACATCTTTAATTAGTATTTCATATAAAGGCAATATTCACTCATCTTTAAATTTATGTATGTGCGTACAGGTTTATATTTTTGTCCATAAAACTCAATAGCAGCAATAATGAATTAGAACCTTAATTTCATGTTTATTAGTGGTCTAGATAATAAATTAGTGGTAGTAGAGATTGAAATCTCAGGTGAAAACACGTGACCCAAAATGGGAGGAGAGAATAAAATAATATACAAAAATATATTGACTATTTCCTCATATTCCATATTTTTAATGATACAACAATGTATTAATTTGTATTTAAGTAACTTAATAGTGGTATAATGACATAACATTTTGCGTATTATTTTAACTAAAACTTATCCTTTTTTAATTTTTGGCCTAATCATAATAGGACAAAAAATATGATGATTATTGAATACATACTAATAAATCCAATAATCAACTGTGTACAACTATCTCCTACCTCGCGCCAAAACCTAGTTCTTTTGAACTAATTATCTTAAATGATCATTTATACAATAGAAAAAGAAAACCAACTCAAATTTTTACAATACAAAATGGAATGATCAGCTCACCCCAAGAAGAACTGAAACCACTCTCACTTTCATCCGTGGAAGAGCACCTTTATGTCATTCACATATCTAAGCCACCACATGAGTGATGAATCACCTTTTGAATCTCTTCAACTCTTCTTGGATATCTCAGATCTTCTCACCATCCAGTTGTTAGGAAATTTCAGCGCTTCCATCGACATCGTTCAAAATTGATTGTGCAACATAATATCAAATCAAAAAATGATCTTAAACCAAGAACATTGAAAAACCAAAAAATCACCTTTGTATGGATGGAATTCGTGATTTCTTGGTTTTTCAAGTGAGCATCTTCATGGCATTTGAATGTCTAGCCTCTATATTTATTCACGTGCTACACTTAGTGCCCAAAAAGATACAAAGGAGTAAGTCAATTCTCTTATGAAACCTTTATTGTCATCAGTTAGTGTGTATTATAATCTCGCATCCAACTGAGACTCCCTAGTGACTTAGGGTATGTTTAATCATCAAACCCTAATCGGTCATTCCAGTTTGCACTAGTGCAAGGTGAAATCACCAAAGAATACCTTATCCAGTATTGCAACTACCCTATCTAGTTATTTTACTACATCATCTTCTTGAGTCAATCTACTCTAATATTGAGGGGGGTTGATCCTATCTTATCCAAAAAATCACCTTTGTGGATTTGTTGCCACATCTGCGGTAGGATATTTTGGAATCCCCTAATTAGAGACTCATAAGTCATAGCTAAAACACAATAGTCCATCCAGAATGCATCTTTGATGTCTTGAGTCTAAGGACCATCTACACAATTTTCACTTCAATCTACCGCATTGAAAATAGGTACAATACCAATGAGGGATGAATAAGGGTCAATTAAGCGGTCTTTACCTAAAGATCACTCACTATCTATCCTTAATATATCCACACTAATGGTTACCAAATCGGCCATATGTATCCAATGAGCAAGACTAGACATTCTTGAAAGAGTATCACATGAATAGGAATGGTCAGAACACATGTTTAAAGACTAGAGATCAATTTATTATGATCTCATCATTATCCAATTCTTCATTGCATATATTCACCTATAGTAAGTATAAGCATCACATGTGCTTTCTAATAAATATATACTATATCAATGAATATGGAACAAGACATAGAATGTGTGTTTAGCTTATAGGCCACAGATTTCCAATACTAATCACACTATAAGGACATATGTTTTTTGGAGGGAGAGAAGAAGGGGGAGAGAGAGAGGTGCCCAAGTCTGGCTTGCATGCACATCTAAATCATGTGTCCTCTTTTATATCTTTCAGTATATTCACTGATATCCTTATATATTATGTGTTTAGCCATCTAGGCCCAATCTACCTAATAACTTTCTTTTGTCCATATAACATATATTAACCAATCTAATTAACAAAATATATTGACATTTATATTATAGGAAATAATTAAATATTTATTTCACCCAATTAATAGGTTCATTTTCCAGCTTATGGAGATTTAAGCTGGAACTAGTGCTCTAAAAGATACATAGGAGAGTATCAACTCTCTCATAAAAAAATTATCGTCATTGGTTACCATACATGTATAATCTTTCATCCGTGCGTGATTCACAAATGATTTAAGGCATGGTTAACTATTAAGCTCTACTCCATCATTCAAGGTTGTAATAACGTGTAAATTATATCATAAGGGACTACAGATTTGTTAGTCATAGTCAAAACATAATCATCCATTGACAAGATTTCAGTGGCATCTCAAGTCTTAGTACCTTTTACAAGATGGTCACAGGAATGAACCTGATTGATAATTCATAATAATACCATTTAAGGATTCATATAGAGAAATTAGTCAAATATTTCCTTAAAGAGCACCCACATCGTTTCTAAATATTGTGATGTCTATATTGAGATAATCTTTTCTAGATAATTCTATTGTCTCTACACTATCAGCTCCAAAATCATCCATATCATACAATTAAGATATATAGTGCTATTCTTTCTAAATATTTGTATGTCCATGTTAAGTCTTATTATAATAAGAATATTTATGATGTTTCAAGACTAGTGATCACTCCATAGTGTTCTCATCATAATTTAATTAGTGGTTGCATTTATTCAAGGAAATAATTACACATATGTTTCTAAATACAGCCTTTGCATGCTTTATAACTTACAGAGTTTTATGGAAACTCCAACAGTTTATATATATCCTTCAATGTCCAATCACCCCGATGAAGGATTTATATGGGACCTACGAGGCAATCATATGTTGCATGTCTCGTTCAAATATTTATTGATAGAAGGACTTCAGTTTTTCTCTATTTAAAAACCTTAATCAGTCATTCCAATTAATGTTGATGCATTGGGAAGTGATCGGTAAGCTATTGCTCTTGTAATGCAATGAAATCCTTGGCCAAGGGCGGAAATTCCCATCTTGTTTGAACTTATTCCTCAACCCAAGCTAATATTATATCAAATCTTGTGATTAGAAATTGGTAGATAATAGTCAAAGCACAACCATCCATCCATAAGACATCTCACGATCATTTATACAATCACGACGAGTCATACAATGTGTCTTAAACCCACTCATATGACACATCTTAGGCCTAGGGACCATTTAGACAATCATGACGAGAATTAACCAAAATGACAGTTATGGATTCGTACAGATCAATTTATTTAATTATTTCCCTAAAGAGCACCCACTATATTAATGATTAGGGGATCAGCTATGCCCATCATTAGAGTGGGTCTAGATAACACTATTCTATCCCAATATTTAATGTCCTTATCAAATATGCTATAAATAGGTATGCTTTTAAAAATATGTGGGAAAAGAAAAGCAATCATCCTATTATGATCTCATCATAACACCCTTATGAACGGAATGTTGAGATTCAGTATAAACATACAAATGCATTGTATGATTAAATTTATATCAATAAATACTGAAGAATACATGTAGTGTGTTACTGGATTGTAGGCCATAAAACTTAGTTTGTTATTAAGGCTCTTACACCACATCAATGGACAATATATTTGTCATTATCTTAATTTTAATCATCAGACTCCACGTAGGTTTACCACACATATATGTTATTATTCAAAAGCTAAAATACCACAAAAGATCTTAATTTGTTAGAGTAATACTAGTTTGATTTATTAGTTACTTCAAATATAATTCATAAATCTATGCAAAATTTCATCAATGGTTTAACATTCAACTATATCTTTTTTAATAAAAGTTTTCTGTCTGATAGCCTTAAACTTACATACATGGTTGTAACTAATACGTGGTTGTCCCCTAGGGGTGGATCCAACTCATACGACATGTCCTCCTGAGCTTCCCGTTGCATACCCTTGTAGTACACTCATTATTTCTCTCTATTTCTCACTTTGTGGAGAGATTACACGCGCATTTCCTTTGGTCGGGTCACCTCGAGGGAGACCATAGATACCATTGAGTCTCTTGGTAGAAAGCTTGATAAACGACTGACGAGGGGCGTCTATGGATCAGGCGCCCTCAAGACGTCCAAGCTATTTTTTTTAAGAAGCTTGTGTGGTGTATGTGTACCACTAGCTCCTCCTTGGGGTGTGTCATATCGTCTAAGTTCGACGAGTGGGCTCGTAGGAAGTCAAATATCAGGGGCTACAAAAGGTGGCAGACTTGTCAGCATCATTGACACCTTGGCACATCAGCCAAGTCATGATAAGTGTTTGGTATGATACTTGGCTCGCCATCATAACTTTGTCCACCATAGGCTACGATTGACCGTGACATAGTTACTAACAAGGAACATGTCACTCCTATGGGAGCAACATGGCCTTCCGTTAGATTCCCTACCATAGGCTATGGCTACTACAATAGGGACCTCCCCAACTTGCCCTATCTAGGCACTCACGCTTGATGGGAATTTCTCATGCCGGTCCTCTTGGTATCACTTTTGAAAGAGATTCTCTACACAGACTTGGGGTGGACGCATCAGGTATCCGGCAATTATTACTCACGTCTCATTCTTCCTTCGGAGATTCATGCATTGTGGCCTTCCTACTAATGATTGGGTGACTTGTATTCATCACTCAGTTTGTGTTGCCATTGTTGCTAATCTCTCCTCAAGTTGAGACTATGGAACACCTTTTCTTCGACAGTGAGACTGCTATATACTCTTGGTGTCAATTTAGTCACCATTGGCATCCGCTCTTACGCACCCATACTACGCTAACACCAATAGAGTATTTTGACAAGATCATTATCTCGTCAATATGCTCTAAACCTAGCCCTTATCTACACATCACCATAGCATTCTTGCTATGGGAGCTATGGAAAGGGTGCAATTCTTCTTGTTTTGCAAGGTTTACCCTAAGAGCGATTGACATCACGCAATGCGTCAAGCAATGGCTACGAAGAACACGCCATGTTGTATTGTCAATTGCTCGATGCTCCCCACTTATATGCGATATACTTTGCACCAAAGGAATCCTGGCAATTGTGACTTCCATCACCACTCGGCTGTAGATTGTCCATTCACATCCACCACCAATAGGCTTTCTAAAGCTTAATGTGGATGGTGCGGCCAAAGGGAACTCGAGCCCAACAAGTGGAGGGGGTATCCTACGAAACCACACATGGAGTATCATTTTTGCTTTCTCATCTTTATATGGCGTACATAGTAATACATCAGCCGACGCTATGGCAATATGTGATGGCGTGCTCCCCTATGATGATGTAACATGATAATTGGGTTTGTCGGTTTGTGTTACATCACAGGGGATAAAAAATATGAGATGAAATGATAGTGTGATGCAATTGTTTAGAAAACCAACTAAATGGCACTCTAGAGGTCGCCGACTTAGTCGATAGGATCAATAGATGACACGAAAGGTCTAGGGGCAGGAGAGGCTCCCAATGACCCTACAGATGCGCTTGAATACCGACGTAGTGAGGAGGAAATTACTGCCCGTACATGTCCACATCCATCTTCAGTAACGAGCCTACTCCGACACTAAAGAACAAAAAATTCCTACTCTCGTGGTGGTGGCAAGGCCTACGACACTAAGCTCCAACAGAGGATCCTAGGAGATGGCACTAAAGGAGATAATGATAATGAAGAGGTGCCACGTCGACATAAGGGTGCCATGTGGCCAAGGGGACCAATGGGCTGATGCCTCAACGACATGTTAGCCGCACAAGATGGTCCTGAGCACAATTGCATGCGCGAGGTGGCTTGGAGGCCAATCGTGGACGACCTCTCTAGTAGTTAAAAGGAGGCTGCTGGTTGACCGAAAGACCCACTTGTTGGGAACCATGAGTTGGTCGCACGGGCGGTCAAAGGTTCGCTGTGGGGCGCAGAGCATCGGGTGTCGTCACGGCGTTGGTTGCGGACCCGAGTCGGACGCCTGCTAAAAGGGGGGGGGGGGGGGGGCGGGGGAGAGGCATGAGCCCAATCTGCGTCAACGGTGCTGCAGTGACAAAGTTCATCTCGGGTAGCGACGTCGTAGCAGGGCAATGGCTGGATCAATGACGAACGTCGGCGGCGCGGTTGGACAAAATGATCTTCAATAAATGAATGATGAGAAACTACGGTGGCAACAGCGGCAGTGATGAGTGTTCTTTTGGCGGCGGTATGGACTTTGTGATGGTGACGATCGACAGTCGTCGTCCCCATGATTACATTAGAGAACAATAAGATAATCTCCTAAGGAAAAATTGGAACTCCAACTAGAAATAGAATCAAATTTTCATCAAAGAAGTCCAAAAATGATCTTAGGGCATACTATCCCTTAAATAGGTAAAGGTGGTTGCCCTAATGACAAACTTAGGGGAAATGTCCAAAGAAAGACATTCCCCTAAAGGTCCAAATGAAACTAAAAACAAGAGACACTCTCTCCACACCTATGAACGCTTATAAACACTTCACTTAATATTTAAAACCTCCCTGGGTGGCGTCCAGGGCACGATTGGTTCGGTCTACGGGCAGAACCCCTGGGTATTTTGCCAATAATAATAAAAAAATAAGACATGGTTGAACTAGGGTAAATGATGATGGTTTTTAGCTAATGTTTTATCCTGATATGAACATCCATCCTTCAAATTTTTTTCCACTCCAATGAATCTCTAATGTATACTATATTTCTCTTAAGTGTAATAATACAATAGAATAGTCTTTACAGGTTGAAATTAACCAAAACATGTACACAAAAATATCTTATCCTAAAAACTTGGTGCCCTTTACCTCAAGGTACATGGTATGCAATAGTTAACATTTCAAAATATATTATCGAATATGAAATATTAAGTATTAGAAAGTCCAAAGAAACACAAAATTACTCAAACTAGAAGGTGTAGGAAAAATCAGACCATGAAACAAGCAGCTTGAAAACATATAATTAGTCATCTGTTAGGTATCCTTGAGACTTAAAATTAAATGTTTAATGGTAGTGTTATCCAACAAAGTGACAAAATTGAGACATAATCAAGGAGCTCGATCAATTTAATTTCTGCATAGGTTTAGATTTACTATCTAATCTCTGTTAGAGTATTTTTCAGACTTTTGGGTTATTCACATTCACAATCTGACATCTGATTTTCAACTTTGTCTTTGCCATTTGAAGATTCAGTGTCTTAAAGTGAGTTCATCACTCGATTGTCAATAAGTTCCATTGGAGTTTGTTTGACCATTATTCACTATATATTTGTTTGGCACTCCTAAATACACGAATCACTTATCCAATCACATGTCTTAAGAAACTCTAATATAATAGTTCTTCATATTGTGCACGTTTTTTATGGGATGGTGACAATTTGATGGATCAGGATGAGCATTGTCTTCATCCTCTTCTAGGGATTTTTGTCCGGCCCCAAATCGCCATGTCTTGCCATTGTCCTGGACAAGAATGAACGGACTTTTGGTTTAAAAAATTACCATCTAAACCTGTATGGACTGCAAGTTGAACTGAAATTTCTGAATTTGTGTACACCTTGTCTAGAATCTTCAGGTAAAGGTCTATCGTCCTGGGTCTGGGATGGGAAAAAAATTCCCCCCTTGATGAATCAACCCTTTTATTCTTATCTTCACACGTTAGTTGCTCATCTCAACGAAAGTGCCTTGAGATAAGTCTATTTTTCAGAACAATCTTTTCTATAAAATGTCCTTTACTTGTAGAAACTGAATACTAAAATAATATATGCTGGAAAAGAGATAGAAATTTGGTATAAGTGTAAGCTTGGCAATCTTATAAGGATGAACAATCCGAAGTGACACACTTATATTTAATGAGATAAAAAAAGATGTTTCTTTATATTGTATACCTTTGCTGTGGAAAATTAGCACATAAAAGCTAAATAATGTCTAACCAAATTTACAATGAAGATTGAAAATTGTGTAATACTTCTCTAGATTAATTTATCTGTGCTTTCATCATATCTATGTCTTTTATAAGATGCATCAAGCTAAATTTGATAAAAAATATGCATACTTAAATCATTTGAACTGCTAGCATAGAATCCACGTAGTCTGGTGTGTCTTACATTGAGCCTTGATAAATGATTTACTATAGTTGTTTGGAATTTAATACCAGTCAAACAATGATCGCGTTCAAAGTTACTCAGTCATAAAACTTATTTTAATAAACTGCGATAATATATTTTAGCGCATTATCTTTATCAATTGTAAAATTTAGATTTTAGGCGGGAAAGCAATATCCAACTCGAACCTATAAATACAACCATAGTTACATCTTCGAGAATTCCTGCCCTTCGCGCAGAAAATGGCAGATGGGAGCAAAGAGCGGAAGATCAAGAGAAAGGAGGTATTTATTTATTGTATTCAAATAATTATCGTTTGCATTTTCATCATCTGAATCTGAGAATTGATTGCCAGTCTTGATTATTTTCTGGATATCTTTTTGTTCGTCTGAAACAAGATCTTTCGGGAGTATCGTTCATTCTACTAGATTATTCCTTGCTGCCAGATTTTTGGTAATGATCGTTTTTCGCGTTTCATCTCACGAAGAATTGAGTTATGCGAAAGTCCTATTTTTTTTTGGTATAACTGGTAATTGAGTGAGATCACCTTTTGGTGGACTCATACAAGTGGATGGATGAAGCTGCATCGGTCCAGTACGATGTTCCTTAGTCATAATCTCGGAAAACTATAGCCGAGGTTAAATTTTTTATGGTTGTTCGCACCATGATATTTGCCTTGTATCTCAATTCTTGCAATGACAAGTTTTCCAAGAAACCGCTTAAGTAAGTGATAAAAAATTTCTAATCATTATCAAAGAGAGAAATCAACGGTTGCACTTCGTTCTTGCGGACTCGATGCGATTGAACTTCGATGAAAAACTAGGTTTACTGCTTTCCTTTTTCCATTTTTCTTTCTTCATCCATGTCATACAGGTTTCCACTTGCGAATCCGAAGGTAGTTCGTCTCCATTTCACTGTTATCAGTAATAATCTGGGAAACATCTGAATAAAATCAATTGTCCTTAAGATTCTTGAGCGCAGAAAGGCCATCAATGAAGTTGTTAAGGCTGCATATGCCGTCGGGGACCATCTATCTTCTTTTCCAGCCTTCCTGAAATATCAAAGAAATGGTAAGCCTCCGAATCACTGAATCGCATCTCTCATTCTTTATCACATCTTCTTAACTTGGATGGATCCATTTCTATAGCGCGCCCTCTAGATTCATTAATTAACCTACTCTTATAAAAACTCTTACGCATTATAAATCATATTAATATAGCTATTGCATCATTATCATTTTTTTTATTTTCTCCGTCATTTTCCTGCTAACAATAGCAGTTCTTGGAAGCTAGGATTTATTCATGTCAGTTTCCAGATCTCTGCATTCATCAAATTAAGTTACTATAAGAACTCTTATATCGAATGATTACTCTATTTTCTTAATAAATCCCGCTTCTTCTGTTCGATCATAATTTTTCCTTCTATCATTTACAATAAATCCCGCTAATGATTTCAGGTCTCTCTCTGTTTCTCGAGTCTGGAAGCGGATCTGGGCTATCTATTCCGATCAAACAATACATTCAATCTCTCCTCAAGGTAGTGATATTCGGCTATTTATTTATTTTTATATTTTTATGTTCAGTAATCCAGCTTTGTAGGTCAATATGGAGAAAAGATATGGCAATGAGTGGTCAACGGAGGAGAAAGTGAAGCGCAGGGAAATGGTTGACCCAGAAGCCTGCTATATATTCATAAGGGAGGAGGAAAATCAGACGCATCCGATTGTCGGTGTCGTAAATTATCGATTCACCATTGAAGAAGATTTACCCGTTCTTTATGTTTATGAGCTGCAATTAGAGCCTCATGTTCAAGGAAAAGGGTTGGGGAAGTTCCTCATGCAGCTTATCGAACTAATTGCTCTCAAGGTACGTTGAGAATTTTGTACTCCGAAGATCTGATGTTTCTTGAAATTTTATTTTACTTTAATTTATTTTTCCAGAGTAAAATGGCGGCTGTTATGCTGACTGTACAGAAATCTAATGAACCGGCGATGAAATTTTACTTGTGCAAGTTAAGGTAAGTGTATTAGATATTTTGTCCTAACTTATGTTCTTTCTGTTAATTGGTTTTCAAAACAGGTATCAAATTTCGAAGATTTCGCCGTCGAAGGTTGATCCATTGGTATGATCTTATCTCCTCTTTTTGCACAGAGGTTTCCGGATCAAAATTTCAATCAATTAATAGTGAGAGACATCTGAAAGATGAATCAACCATTCAAATTCGATCCACAAATTGAACATCACATTATTTTTTCAAATAAATAAACATTGAAGATTACTTTAAAATTTTTTTGATCAATGTTATCTGATTTGGGCTTCTCTTGAACAGAGTGAAGCTGAAGCAAGTTACGAGATCCTTTGTAAAGTATTTAACGCTGAGGCAAAGCCTAAGTTGGAGGTGGGCTTATTTCAATCTTGAAATATAGGCTTCATAATACTAATTTATGCATATTAGGCTCTTCAAAAATTTGAATTTTTCTTATGAGGATGATATCGATATAAACTATTGACAAATAGGGAGATAGTTAGATGTACGGATAGATAGACAGAGAGAAAGGAAGATTTAATGGTTTATTTTGACAGAGGACTACTATGCGTTTTTCTTATGATAGTCGCGGTCTCAAATATCTGAAATAAATTTTCCTTAAAAAGTTTATTTTCCTACAAATGAATCTAAACCCTGCTTGTTACTTTGGTCTAGTGGTAATTTTTAATGGTACTTTACAACCAAGAGAACGATTTCTTGGGCTAAGATAATGATTCTTATTGTCACATTCTTCCAATTTATTGGTCATAGTTCAACGTCTATACGTTGGAATTATGGCTTTTAAAATTTTACTTTATGAATTTGTTTGTATAATTAACCCCAGGAGTACTTGTTTGATTGTACATCTGTTAATGGGTTATGCATAAGGGAATAAATATTAACTAGATTATTTGATGAATTCCCCTAATCTTAGAACATTAGGAACAATCCAAAGAACCCAAGCAACCAACCATCATACGGGTTTACAAAATTATTTAAAAGCAATTACAGAAGCAATTACCATAAGTTTCAAAGACCCTAACACATTGAAATCATATACTAACAAAGGGCACATATTTGTCAATCAGATTACTGATCCAAATATAATAAAATCATTATCAGATTCTAGTTGGGTTGATGATTTCTTATAGTAGTAGCTAGTTCATGAATACAATCCCCAGACATGACAATTTATCTAAGGAGAGATTACAATATTTTTCTTTCGGCAGAAGAAAACTGAAAATAAATTTTCTCAATTCTGTGGGGAGTTATTGAGAATAAAATTGAAATCTGAAATATTGATGGGTCAATAAGATACAGAAATAATAGAATCATGATGAGACCATTTGAATCTTGTCCTTGGCTTTGACGAACTCCATTCAACCTCCTTGAGCTCCATTATTTCTCTTCCAACTTTCAGTTTTTGGCTCATAACTTTTTCATTTGATCTTTGAACATGCTCAAACTAATTTTATTGGATTTGTAGGCAGAAGTCTATTGGATTAGACTCCAAAATCGTACCAAACGGATCATTATAGCTCCTATTTGGGCAGATGAAAGATTTAGATTTTTTCTCTTGTGAATTTTGCCATTTTTGAACCTATTTCCCATGTTCAATCTCGGATCATATATTAGATTTGGCTATAAAAACGTGGAAAACAGAGCAGTATTGCTCTTGTTTGGGTAGACTAAAATATAGGTTTTTTCTCTAGCAAATTTTGTCGCTCTTGCATGTCTCTCCCTTGTGTGATCTCGCATCCCACACAAACTACTTTTATTGGTTTCGTAGGCTAAAATTAAATAGGATTTGACTGGACATAAGTTGCGAACAGATCAGCAGAGCTCCTATTTGGGTAGATTAAAGATCTAAGGTAAGTTTTCTACCCTTTTCCTTTTTTAAGCTTTTTTTTCATTTCCTACTTTGATTTCATTTTAAACATTTAACTTCTTTGTCAAAGTAGTTCATGAGGGCCCGCATTGGATTGCGTTCCCGACATTGGCCAACATCCACTATGGGCTATCCGACATGGCAAACACCTTGGAAATGTGATCAACCAGCCATGTCATCCTTGAAGAGACACATTGACAGTCATTTGACCGTCTGACACGTCAAATGGACGCATAGCATCCACATCAGTGCAGACGTGCCTACTGGTCGTTTGATGTGCCAACGTGGCCACATCTTACTGTCATTCTCACATGGGTCTTTTGGACACCACTCTTGTGGCAACATTTAATGTTGAAATAGAGTTCAATCCACCAGGCCAAAACAGACCAGATTAGTTGGGTCTGTCAAGAGCTGATCGACCTGATGAACCTAGACAAACAAGATCAGACAGCTCTGCTCATACAAGATCTAATCGTTACCCCCATTCCTGTCATACCGGACATGACCAATACCCCCGTCCCTGTCATGCCAAATCTGATTGATACCTTTATCCCCGTCATATGGATACTCTTGACTCGATAGGTTTGATTGTTTCCTGATCAAATTAGTCTAGCCATTCCTGACTTGACTGGTACAAATATTTCAGCTTCCCATCCATACAATGTAGACTTGTTTGATTGGCTCAATAAGGATATGATACATTTGGTTGCTCAACCTACGATCAAATTGATAGATGTGGATGGGACGCCTACGTCGTATGCTCCACCACCATTGCTTCTACTGATATCGTCGAAGTTGAGGTGTCTTAGTGTCAGTCACTTGAGTAAGATCTAGGCAACATAGTTACACACTTGTCTAAGAGTCCCCTGGACCTGACTACAAGCGCTCCTTCTGACCTTGCCCCTATTGCAAAGGGGGGAATGACTGGAACCTCCACCTCAACCTCGACATTATCATGGGCAGCCCGTGTAGCTAACAAACCATAGATGATCTCTAACCATCGATTACTGAGGAGCACGCTTCCCTCGACACATGTCAACACGATCCCAATGCGGGCCTATACAAGAACTGATGGAATGAAACTTGTCGCATTCTTAAAAGAGCCTTACAGATGGCAGCGCCTTTTCAATTCACATTGGTTGGATGTTTTGTTACCAAGGGTCTTCTAATCCATGACATCATGATGACATACTTAGCCCTAGGGAATTTCATAGGTCACGTTGTCATTGGTGCCCGCAACCACTGTAGCGTCTTTATTAGATTCGAGCTTGAAGAGGAGTTTAGGAAGGCTTGGAGCCACACCACATGGACAATTAGTGTATCCATCATGCACACATATTGTTGTACAATTGAAAAGATGAGTACCTCTCGTGACCAACACCCTCATTTTATCCTACCGTGGGTTGGCTTCCTTGGCCTTCAACCCCATTTTTTTACGCCCAATGCCCTTGAATCATTGGCCAACACTGTAGAAACATTTATATGTCTTGAGAAATACATACATTTGTCAAATCGCCCTGGATATGCACTCGTTTGTGTAGAGATTGACCTTTTTTAGAGTCTCCAATGTATGATCTTAGTTAGGAAGGGTGATGAGCAGATATATTAGCACATCGTGTATAAGAAATTACATCAATTCTGTACACATTACACTCTCCTCGGACATTCTATCCATGCTTGTCGCCAAAGGGTGATGGAGGCTACCTCGTCGACCACAATAGCCTTCCCCTCCTTGCCCTACAATGATTACATTGCAAAAGGCAAGGAACATTGCACATGCACGTCGCCCTTATCATCGCCCACCTCCAACCATCCAATCTTGTCCAACACCACTGTTAGAGACGAGCACTCCACCAGCTGCACCCACTCTAGTTCAGCCTTATGTTGCCACTACCTCTACCCAGCCCTCATCTATAGCTCATCAGTTAGTGAAGAAAGGCATTGTGAAGCATCCCAAAATTCACAATAAAGCCAAAAATGTGCCACCTCCTACCTCGTCATCAAGCAAGGGCAAAGAGGGTATGCTCCCTCCACTATCGTCGATTTTTTTTTCCATTTTAGACTTATCAGATGGACTTGATACTAGAGGATGCATTGAGTCAGAGGAGCGCCAACCTTGTCAAGTAAACCTCTCCACTAATGACACTACAAGTCACTCTCTCCTCAGACCTTCTCGTCCTTCTTCACCTCATACCCCACCATCCCCTATTATTAGTCCCTCATCTCCTCCACCCCGCCTTACTACTCCCTCCCAAAAGGATGATAAATCCATCTATGAGGATCAAATACTGACATAGCCCCTCCTAACAGACACCACTCAGACACCCCCTTTCACATCGTATCTATAACACACTATCATGGGTTGCATTGTTCAAGCCAATAGTTTTTATGATTCCAAATCTTATTTAGAATCGTTGAGGCATTGGTAACTCTCACACTCAATCACATCTCATTTCACTCATCAATAAGCACAAACTAGGAATAGTTGGGCTTATTGAACCGATGATTACATCATACACTATCCATTCCATCATGAGGAAATTTGGAATGAATCATGCCTACTGTCACTCCTTGAATAGGTTCTGGTTATTATAAACAAGAGATTATTCATTAGAGTTACTTGGCGAACGGACACAATATGTTACCTTTGCAATACCACCTTACATGCTCACTGTAGTCTGTGTCACATGGAGACCTAGTGCGTGAGGCCAAATGCGGGGAACCTATACAATATATTCAGAACTACCATTATCTTGTTAATCTCCATTTGTCCAAATCTTGCCCATAGAAGGTGGCTCAACGTGTGATGTTTTTTCATACACAAAACATCACACGTTGAGCCACCTTCTATGGGCAAGATTTGGACATGGTGCAATAAGCGCCATACTTTTGCTCATATGTATGAGCGGTTTGATTGTTTTTTTACCAACAACATTACCCTCATGCAATGCTCTATTATTGTTATGCTTCTACTACGGTATTATTTTGATCACTCACCGGTCCTCGTCCTCCCAAACACGAGTGCTAGAGTATTTAGACCTCCTTTTTTGTTCCACGCCATGTGGCTCCAACATTAGGCTTTCTACTACGCCTATGCAGAACTTCAGTTATCGATCGAGGAATCTCAAACTCTACCTAAAATGGAGGAATGGACGTGTATTCGGGGACGCACGCATACAAGTTGAGATGCTAAAGACATATCTCACAATAGCTGAGCGCCAACTTCAAGGAGCTTGGACCAATGCAGCTTGGGAGTAGAAGATTATGATTAGCGAGCAGCTTGATGATGTCATGCGAGGACATGAGATTTACTATATCTAGAAGTAACATATCTTGTGGCTTAGAGAGGGTGATAGAAATACATGTTTCTTTCATGCATTGATTTGACATAGATCTCGACCTAACTATACAACCCTACTAGGTACATATAATCAATATCAAGAACAATTGGTGATAGCTGGTGTTACCTATTTTCATTCCCTTCTTACCTCCGAGCCAACAGAGATAACCTATGATATACTCTCCTCCATCCCACATCCAGTAACTGACCAAGAAAATACCATATTCACAGTCTTCCTACACACGCAGAGATCAAGGAGGTGGTCTACTCACTTAGTAGGAACAAGTCCCTAGTGCCTCATGGCTTTTCAGCTGAATTTTACATAGCTTGTTGGGATATCATATGCGCATTCTTAGTAGAGTCTACCAAGGAGATCTTTGTACAAAAAGTCTTTCCTAGAATATAGAAATTCACTTTCTTTGAGCTTATCCCGAAAGTGCATAATCTAGCTTCTTTTAAAGAATTTTGACTCATTAGCCTTTGTAATGTATGCTACAAGGTTATATCTAAAATCGTTAAAAATTGACTCATCTCTCTTGAGTATTGTGGTTTTGTCAAGGGCCGATAGATCCATGACAATATCATGCTAGTTTAAAAGTTAGTACATCACTAAAATCTTATATTTAAGGTTTAAACACCATCATCAAACTCGATGTGGAGAAGGTGTTTGATAGAGTCGAATGGACTTTCCTTACTATAGTGTTGTGACACTTTGATTATTGAGAATCATTCATCAATCTCGTTGATGCTTGTATTATAGAGAATCATTTCTCTCTATTAGAGGATGAAAACTCCACCCGTTTCTTCACTGCTACACGTGGTCTACGGCAATGTGACTATATCATCCATCATTACGCTCAAGACTCACGAGGATACCTTCCTTTAGACTATATTAGATGTCCCATCTTTCTTGGTCAAGCATAACATCATAATTTTGATGCCTTATTGGCCAAGCTGAGAAAGAAACTGAAAGGATAGACACTTCGCTTTCTATCCTCTTGAGGGTGCATGCAACTCATATGTCACATCCTCATTAGCATTTTGCTGCATACTCTATCGGTACACTCTATATCTTTTGTTGTCGTTCCTTTTGGAATATCTACTAAGAGTGATTTCCTATGCAAGCTTGGGGTCGACATACTTGGCACCCAGCAATTATCACCCGCATCTTGTTCTTCCTTTAGATATTCATGCATGTGGCCTACCAATTGATGATCGGGTGACCCGTATTGGTCTCTTTGTTACTTCGCGATGCCATTTTTCCCAATATCTCCTCAGGTTGAGACTATGGAACACCTCTTCTTCCATACTTAGATTGCTATAGCATGTTAGCGCCAATTGACTCACTATTGGCACCTGAGTTTTCATTCCCATACCACACGAACACTGCTAGAGTGTTTTGACAAGATCTTTATCGTGTCAACATACTCTAAGCTTAGCCCTTATCTACACATTACCATAGCATACTTACTAGGGGAGATATGAAAAGGGTGAAACTCTTTTCGTTTTACAAGGTCCACCATGAGCAAATAGGATTTCATGAGCCGCATCAAGCTATGGCAATGATGAATCATTTGCATCATACCACCATTTGTCTGACGCTCACTATCTATGTGTGATGCACTCCTCACCTAAGGCATTCCGATTGCTTCAACCTGCATTACCACCCACTGCCAATGGGTTCGATCAAGCTCAATGTGGACGGTGCAGTCAAAGGAGACCCTGGGCCAGCTGGTGGAAGTTGTCTCCTTTGAAACCATACATGGAGTATTATTTTTGGTTTCTCACATTTCTATGGAGTTTAGACTAACATATCAGCGGAGACCATGATGATACGTGATGGCTTGCTCCTTTTAGGAGCAAAACCTTCAAGGCATCATCAAAGAATCAGACTCATAGTTCTTAGTCGATATGCTCTGTACAAGCTCATGCTCTCTAGAGCGTCTCCAGGGTGTGTGATGAGACATCACGTGGTGTCGCACGCGCCTCACCAGCATACACCACCTGATGTGAGAGGGGAATCAAACGATAGATGTCCTCCCCAATTATGCGGTACGCTCTCGCACCCATCCTGTCTATTCTACTTAGTAGGACCTTCCCGAGAGGCTCAAGAAAGCCATCGCATCTAGAGACTCACACACGACGAACTCTTGTGCCCGACAACCCCCACGAGTGGTGAATCGCGCGAAGCACTAGACGCGGGAATGCACAGCATCCCGCATAGATATTGTACCCTTCGCGAAGCTCCAAGATGATACCTAATAAGGGCGAACATAGCACCTACTCCATGCATGGCCAACTCATAGGGGAGACATGAACAAGTTGCTGGCGGCTGAGGTCTCCACAACAAGATGCAGCGATATCACTATCATATCTTTTTCCTTTTTGTCATGGGCGTGGGCGAGTGGGGTGCATGTGTAAGTGGAATATCTACACTTGCCCCACTCCTATAAACTCTCCCAAACACTCAACCTTAAATTTATAAAACCCTCCTAGGTGGCATCCAAGGCACGGCTGGATTGGTCTACAAGCATAACCCTTGTGTTGATTGTACCTGACATTTTGTTTTTGCCAATAATAATACTAATAATCAGACCATTTAAAACTTGGCAAATGTCAATCTCTCTTGTCTTTCCTATGAACTATCAGAACATTCGTACTTCACTTTGGCACTATTCAATAAAGAATAAAACCTTGTTGATTTTCTAGAGAGAGGAAAACTTGTCTAGATTAAGCATACAAGAAAAAAAATTCAGGTGAATGATCAAGTGAGATAGGGTGTAAATTAGAATGAGGTTATAAATGATAATTCAAATCTGTCATTTCTCATTAATAAAACCTAGTTCTGGATGATTGTCCATTAAAGAGTGAAATTTCACTTTCTTCATTCAGGAATTAAAAGTCTTAAACATTGGATCTTAGAGAAATAATCCTTTTGGTAGTAAGCATTAAATAAGTAATCTAGAGAGAGACAGATAGAGAAAGAAATAGAGATACATAGGAAGATAGATACAGAGGTAATTATAGAGAATGAGAGAAATATGTAAAGAGAGAAATAGAGAGGACAAGAGATCAAGAGACAGGGAAGTAGAGAGATAGAGAGAGAAAGAAATAGAGAAGACAAGAGAGATCCATAACAGAGAATGATAGATAAAGAGATGGATTGACATATAGGTAGAGATAAATAAATAGATGGATAGAGAGATGGTGAGAGAGACATAGATAGCTAGAGATATATAGATGGACAGAGAGATAGAGAGCAGGAGAGATAGATAGAGAGAGAAAGAGATAGATAGATAGAGAAAGAGAGAGAGATAGATATAAATATATATAGATGTAGAGAGAGAAAGAGAGATAGATAGACAGAGAAAGAGAGACAGCTGGAGAGAGAAAGAGAGAGAAAGAAAGACAGAGAAAGTATGACATAGATAGAGAGAGAAAGAGAAAGAGTGATAGAAAGGAGAGAGAGAGAGAGAGAGAGAAATAGATAGATAAATAGATAGGTAGATAGAGAGACAGAAAGAGAGAGAGAGAGATTGATAGCGAGATGATAATAAACCTGTAGTTAAAAAGAATGGAAAGGCTCATATAGAAAAATATTTATTAGTTGTATGCAACTATATATATATATATATATATATATATATATAACAGAAAAAGAGAGAGAGATACAGAGAGAAGAGCAAGATAGATATATAGAGAAAGACAGAGATGGACAAAGAATATGAGATAAAATGATAGTGGAAAAGAGAGAGATAGATATAGATGGAAAGAGAGAGAGATATATATATAGAGAGAGAAAAAGATAGATGTAGAAAGAGAAAAAGAGAGTCAAAGAGAGAGATAGAAAGAGAAAAAGAGAGTCAAAGAGAGAGATAGAAAGAGAAAGAGAGTAAAAGAGAGACCAAGAGAGATAGAAAGAGAAAGAGAGAGAGGTAGAAAGAGAAAAAAAGAGAGACCAAGAGAGATAGAAAGAGAAAGAGAGACAGGTAGAAAGAGAAAAAAAGAGAGACCAAGAGAGATAGAAAGAGAAAGAGAGAGTGGTAGAAAAAGAGAGTCAAAGAGAGAGATAGAAAGAGAGAAAAAGAGATACAAAGAGAGATAGAAAGAGAAAGAGAGAGAGACAAAGAGAGATAGAAAGAAAAAGAGAGACAAAGTGAGATAGAAAGATCAAGAGAGAGAGATAGAAAGAGAAATATAGATTAGATAGAGAAAAGAGAGAGAGAAAGAGATAGATAGATAGATAGATGGAGAGAAAGATAGAAAGATATAGAGAGAGATAGATAGAGAGAAGGAGAGAGACAGATTAACAAAGAGAGATAGAAAGATAGGTACAGAGAGGGAGAGAGATAGAAAGATAAAGACAGAGAAAGATAAGTAGAAAGAAGTAGAGAGATTCATAAACTGAGAGAAATAGGTAGAGAGAAGGAGAGAGATAAAAAGAAAAAAAAGAGAGAGATAGTTAGAGCGCAGGAGATAGATAAAAAGAGTGAGATATAGGTAGAGAGAAGAAGAGAGATAAAAGAGAGAGAGAGAGAGGTAGGAAGAGAGGAGAAAGATAAAAGAGAGAGAGAGAGAGATAGGTAGAGAGAAGGAGAGAGATAAGAGAGAGAGAAAGATAGGTAGAGAGAAGGAGAGAGATAAGAGAGAGAGAAAGATAGGTAGAGAGAAGGTGAGAGATAAAAGATATAGAGAGAGAAATAGAGAGATAGAGAGAGATATATAATAAGAGAGAGAAATAGAGAGATAGAGAGTAAGAGAGAGAAATAGAGAGATAGAGAGTAAGAGAGAGAAATAGAGAGATATACAATAAGAGATAAATAAAGAGATAGAAAGATATAGTAAGAGAGAGAAATAGAGAGTAAGATAGTAAGAGAGAGAAATAGAGAGAGATATAATAAGAGATAGAAATAAATAGATAGAAAGACATAGTAAGAGAGAGAAATAGAGAGATATTATAAGAGAGAGAAATAGAGAGATGGAGAGAGAAAGATAACGAGAAGGAGAAAGATGGAGAAGGAGAGAGAAAGATGGAGAGAAAAGAGAGACAGAGAGTAAGAGAGAGATAGAGAGAGAAAAAACAGATAAATGGTTAGAGAAAGAGAGAGAGAGCGAGAGAACTCCACACATCATTGGTCACTTTGACAAATGACATGACAGTGACGGATGACATTTTCTAGCCCTGTGAAGGTGACAGATGACATGGCAAAATAGATGGTGACGGAATCATAAATGATGAAAAAAGGGAAAAAATATAATTCTGTTTCTATTTAGAATTAAGCAACAGATACTGAGAGAGAGGGAGAGGGAGAGATAGAGAGAGAAAGAAAGGGATAGAGAGACACACTGATTGAGAGAGAGATATTGACCTTGAGGGAGAAAGAGAGAGAAAGAGAGAGATCAAATGAGGGAGAGAAGGGGGGGACTGAAGGAGGAGAACAAGTCCGAGAGAGGGAGGGGACTGAAAGAGAGAGAGAGACACATAGAGGTAGGGAGAGAGAGAGGGAGGGAGATGGAGGGAAATAGAGAGGGAGACTGAAGAGGGAGAGGGAGTTCGAGAGAGAGAGGGAGACCGAAAGAGGGAGAGGGAGTTCGAGAGAGAGAGGGAGACCGAAAGAGGGAGAGGGAGTTCGAGAGAGAGGGAGAGATGGGGGGGGGGAGACCGAAAGAGAGATAGTCTGAGAAAGGGGGAGGTGGAGACTGAAAGAGAGAGAGAGGGAGACGAGTCCAAGAGAGAGAGAGGGAGTCTGAGATAGAGAGAGAATCTGATAGAGAGGGAATCAAAGAGTGAAAGGAAGGTTTAGAGAGATAATCCAAGAGAGAGGAAGTTTGAGAGAGAGAGATAATCCAAGAGAGAGAGGAAGTTTTAGAGAGAAAGAGAGAATCCAAGAGAGAGAGGAAGTTTGAGAGAGAGAGAGGGAATCTGAGAGGTAGAGAGAATCTGAGATAGAGAGAGAGACTGAGAGGGAACCTGAGAGAGAGGGTGAGAGGGAACCTGAGAGAGAGAGAGAGAGAGAGGAAGTTCCGGAGATAGAGAGAGAGGGAGTCCGAGCAAGAGGAAGTGAGAGCGAGAGGAGGAAGTTCATGAGAGAGACAGGGAGTACGGGAGTGGGAGATGGAGAGAGAGGGGAACGGACAGAGGGAGGGAGTACGAGAGAGGGAGAGACTGACAAAGAGAGGGAGCCCGAGAGGGAGGGAGAGAGAGAGAGAGAGAGAGAGAGAGAGAGAGAGAGAGAGAGAGAGAGAGAGAGAGAGAGAGAGAGAGAGAGAGAGAGAGAGAGAGAGAGAGAGAGAGAGAGAGAGAGAGAGAGAGAGAGAGAGAATGTTTAAAATGTTTAAAATGTTTAAAACTGAATACTTAAAATATTTAATTGTGGATATATCCTTTTTGTCTCCTGTGACTGGGACGATGTCAGGTGACGGGACGAGGATGGGACAACAGCGATGGTGACAAAAATGTAACTTCTCTCACGTGTGGCAGGAGGGGAGACATGACAAACCCTATGTCAAGCTGCTGTCTGTCACTACTCGTCATCCATCCCTTCACGTCCCATATAGAGATTGATGGAGAGAAAGAGAGAGATAGATAGAGAGAAATAGATAGAGAGTTTGATAGAAAGAGAAAGAGAGTTAGATAGATATAAAGAGAGAGAGAGAGAGATAGATAGATAGATAGTGAGACAGAAGTAGACAGATAGAGAGTTTGATAGAAAGAGAAAGAGAGATAGAGAGATAGAGAGATAGATAGATATAAAGAGAGAGATATATAGATAGAGAGAGAGAGAGAAGTAGATAGATAGAGAGTTTGATAGAAACAGAAAGAGAGTTAGATAGATAGTAAGATAGATCATGATAGGAGCATGATGGAGAAGAGAGAGAATAAGAGAACGAGAGAGAGAGAAGAGAGAGACATAGAGATGGAGAAGAGAGAGAATAAAGATCATGATAGGAGCATGATGGTGTCTCTCTCCAGACTCCCCGCGTACTGAGAGCAGGCCCCCGAGGGTTTTCCTGTGCGCCGGAGACCCCGCCAAGTGTTCCCAGACCAACCCTCGTCCTCTTCAAGCCTCGTCTTCTTCCCCGCTCCTCGCCATTTCTCCATCGCCATCTCCATCTTCAGCTGCAGAGCGATGTTCGGCGTCGTCTTCCCCGACCGCAGCTTCCCCATGGACGCGTCCTCCTTCACCCAGATCGACCCCCTCCACTGGGTCCTCGACATGAACACCTTCGTCGGTGAGCTTCCTTCCCCCTTCCCTCCTTCCTAGCTTCTCCGAAACTTTATACTTTTTTCCCCCAATTTCGCCCTCCTTCCCTCCTTCATTGCTTCTCCAAAACCCATGAATTTTCCCCCCTTCCCATCTTCATTGCTTCTCCAAAACCCATGATTTTTTCCCCTTTATTACGCCCTCCTTCCCTCTATGCTTGCTTCTCCAAAACCCATGATTTTTTCCCCTCCATTACGCCCTCCTTCCCTCTATGCTTGCTTCTCCAAAACCCATGATTTTTTCCCCTCTATTACGCCCTCCTTCCCTCTATGCTTGCTTCTCCAAAGCCCATGATTTTTTCCCCTCTATTTCGCCCTCCTTCCCTCCATGCTTGCTTCTCCAAAACCCTTGATTTTTTCCCCTCTATTTTCCGCCCTCCTTGCTTGCTTCTCCAAAACCCATGAATTTCCACCCCCCAATTTCGCCCTCATTCCCTCCTTCATTGCTTCTCCAAAACCCATGAATTTCCACCCCCCAATCTCGCCCTCATTCCCTCCTTCATTGCTTCTCCAAAACCCATGAATTTCCACCCCCCAATTTCGCCCTCATTCCCTCCTTCATTGCTTCTCCAAAACCCATGAATTTCCACTCCCCAATTTCCCCCTCCTTCCCTCCTTCATTGCTTCTCCGAAACCCATGAATTTCCACCCCCCAATGTCCCCCTCCTTCCCTCCTTGCTTGTTTCTCCAAAACCCATGAATTTCCACCCCCCAATGTCCCCCTCCTTCCCTCCTTGCTTGTTTCTCCAAAACCCATGAATTTCCACCCCCCTCTTCCCCCCTCCTCCCCTCCTTGCTTGTTTCTCCAAAACCCATGAATTTCCACCCCCAATGTCCCCCTCCTTCCCTCCTTGCTTGTTTCTCCAAAACCCATGAATTTCCACCCCCCAATTTGCAGGCGAAGCCTACCAGGAAGTCAAGGAAGTCTGCATCTTCCTCCTCAACGCCCTCTCCCTCCCCGCCGGCAAGGCCCTCGCCGTCTACGTCCAGGCCCACGGCAACCCCTACATCTTCTGCGGCGCCGTCCATGGCGGCCGCCCCTCTGCCCTGCTCCACCTCCCCTGGCCCGATCCCGCCTTCGCCGCCTCCCCCGGCCCGCCGTCTGCCCGCATTGGTGTCTGCCTCGAGGACTTTGCCTCGCTCCCCGCCGTCGCCGACGCCGGCGCCCTTGCCAGAGTGGAGCGCCTTGCCCTCCGCGTCGGCGAGAACCTCTTCAACTTCATGCAGTCCTTCTGCGTGATCGACGGCAACCGCCTCGTCGTCACTGCCGACATCCTCGACCGCTGGTTCATCAAGTTCCAGGAGCGCGCCAAGCGCGATCCGGAGTACATCAAGAGTTTCTCCTTGTAGGAGGGTGAATTCTGGGTGATGATCTCGCTTCCCTCTGCCATTGCCAGAGATTGCTGCTCTCTTTTACTCACCAATTCTCTTTTAATTCTCTTTGATTTTACAGTTCTTGGTGGAGGATCAAGCAGGATGAACTGATCAGGTATCTTCCGTTGATTTTTCCCCGGTGGATGATTTCTGTGTAGAGGGTAGGTAGCTGACACGATCCATGTTCATTGAACCATCCAAGATCATCCTTTGCTTGGCTAACTCAATTTTATCTTTTTTTGTCTTCTGGAGTTGAGATCCTATCATCCTGAAGATCTGATGATCAGGATTTTGATTGATCATCGTTTTTCCAAGAAATAATCTCTATATGGATCTGTTAGAAGGAGAGATGAGATGAACTTCACCTGCTCACAGATTGCATCTGCTAGAAAATGAATGCAAAGAAACAATCATAATCCATGGTAATTTCGCTTGTTCTTACCGGATGGATGACTTCTGTGTAGGGGGTAGATTGCTGACACGATCCATGTTCATTGAACCATACGAGATCATTCTTTCCTCGGCTAACTTTTTTTCTTTTTTTGTCTGCTGCTTCTGGAGTTTAGATTCTATCATCCTGAAGATCTGATGATCATTATCGCTTTTCTAAGCAATAATCTCTTTACGGATCTATTGGAAAGAGAGATGAAATGAACTTCACCTGCTCACATATCTCATCGGCTAGCGAATGAATACGAAGAATCAATCAAAATCCATGGAGCATATTTGATATACGATGAGATCCAGTAACAATATCAGGAAGATTGGCTCCTCATCATCGCTTCCTTATTCTTGAGTTGCTTGCCATAGGAAACTTCTCCTGGCAGCAGATTGGAAATGACTAATATTGACGGAACAAGCAATTTAACTGATCCTTCCCGGGAGTAGAAATAACTGAACTCCTGCCTTGTTAGTGGGAGTGTGGCGGTCATAGTCAAGAAGAAAAAAAAAATCGTATGGATTGATATTATTTCTCTTGATCATCAATTCTGGGTCGATTGCATTCAATACATCTAGAATTGCGAGTGGATTGCGTTCAATACACTTAGAATCGGGTCCGTTTTATTTAAAAGGTGTATGAACTGGAAAGAACATCGTTAATGCAACTGGACGTTTGATCATTGATGCATTAGTTTTGGAAACATTTCTTTGCAGTGTCATGCGCTGACTATTTTGAAATATTCCCTCAAATATTTACAAATCATATTGATGCATCATAACAGCCAAAATAAGTCTTCGATTTCAAGATTTTTAGCTTGATTCCAAGAGAAAACATCAGTTTGACTCTAATACAAGGAAGGTGAACGAAACTACAGATCTGGGACTACTGTTCTATCTTACTTTCTATAACTGATATCACCTTTGAACAATAGGAAATCAATAGTCCAAGTTAAGAATAAAGCTTACCGTTTATCCTTGAAAGAAAACTCATTTACTTATCACCATGGAGATCGGTTAATTTTAGATCTAATGTTTGATCTTCTTGGTATCACTCCAAATGCGATCCTTTATTTTTTTCACTAACTTCCTTTTATAATTTTGGCTGCTGATATTTAAGGGAATCTCAGGATATTTGTATGTATTGATTGCTAGGTAGGTGCCTTATTACTGCAGAAACTTTAGAAATTAACCGAGTAAAGTTAAAGAGTTCTTCATTTAATTGAACAGATTAATATATCACACGTAGTTTAGAAACTCAATTTTATCAAAGACTGTGGCTCGATGCGTTTATGAGTAAATAAAAGTATACTGCAGTTAAATTATCTTACAATTCCCATAAATATTAGGAAAAATAATAAAGTTATTACAAATTTAATTATAATTCAACAATATTTAGTGCGAAGTAATGAGATAAGAATCTTATGATGAATCTTATGAAGAATGAACAAATGAAGGAAAAGAGAAGGGACGTCACATGTGTGACCCACTGAGCCATTCAAAATATTATACAAATTATTATACTGCTTTACTCTTTGGATGTTGGAATAAAGCAGCAGATGGGGAGACAAGAAGAACAAATTATGATTAAGAAATGAAGGTGATTGGCCGTTGGCGGAGATCCTCTTTGTTGGGGCGAGCATAGCTGATTCAGCCTAGCTCTCTCACTTCTGTTTTCTGTTTCTCCTCCCAATATTCCCTCTGGACATTAGTTCTGGCATTCAATTGTTTTGTTAATCCACACACACTGGTGTACAGCATGGGGATGTATTCTGAGTTGGACATTTCATTGTTTTCTATTTTGCCTTATCATAATGTAATAAAACTAAATAGAATATTATATGATGTAAACTTTATTTTCTAGGTATTACCAAAGAACTTCTAACTTAATGATTTTGTCTTCATGGCTTTGATTGGAACCTAAGTAAGGTGTGTTGGATAATATTTTAGAAGTTATTTCCTTTTTTCTATCTTTAGTTTCTTTCCTAATTTCCAAAAAATCTAATAAAGCCTTCTAGACTGTTTTCATACCGTTAAGCTAGTTATTTTGAAACAAACTTAACAACCATGTCTTGTGATGGGGATAATAAGATAAGGATGAAATGATTACATTCTCGCAGGATTAGACTAATCCTATTCATTTAGGATTACTCTCATTGCTTCCACAGAATCTCCTTAATCCATGCTCCATGCAGTACACTCATTTTGTGCTACTAACAAATTTCACGTACATTGCCACCATAGACACGGTACACTGCAGATGTCTAATTATCATAATGAGTTTGTGTTTATCAACACAACTTTAATAGCATGATAGAATTTGTCCACACATCATACGGTGGGTGAAAATATCAAATGAGTCATTTCATATAACATATGATGAATCAACATCAAATTTCTGAAGTGGATGATTGGCTATAGAGTCCGTATGGGAGTTTACATATTCTGTTTTTTACATTAGTTTTATAAAATAAAACCATGAATGGGAGCCTCCCATTTAGAGGCCCATGCCCTAATTCAGTCCTACGCTAGATCCAGGCTCAGACGATGACAAGTTTAATTGTTGCCACAAATCCAAACCCTCTATCGTGCCAGGGTTTTGGGGTTACATGAAATTCTATCACATGGTTTGAATTTTTGATCTGATGATGTAACACGAAGGGTGCCGGGATTGACCGACTCGTGTTACACCACAGGGGAGGGAGGACAATCAGGGATGCAACAACATGTATGATGTGAGGAGAGTAAATAAACGAGAACGTACATCGGAAAACTGCTGACCTAAGACGAGGAATCCGGTAGACGACATGAGGGGCCTTGGGGTGCGTACAGGCTCCCAATGACCCGTTAAATCAACTCAATGACCGATGGGGTGGGGGACAGCTACTGTCCACCAGCGTCCACGACTGTCAACGAGAGCAATCTGAATCCTACACCAAATTGAAAATTCCTATCTCTTGATTCGGTGGTTAAACCTACTACTCTAAAGAGGTAATAATACTTAGGAAGGGGGGGAATGTGTCACCTGCGGGCCAAGGCCCGGATACTCATGGCGAGTTATATCCGCTCACTGGAGAGGAATGGGCACACGACAGTGGCGGACCACGAGAGGCCTAAAGAGGCCAGTTGGGCAGGTGCCAGTGGCAGAAGATGAACAGCCACAGGCCTAGTACCTGCGGTGGCCGTTACGGTCGCACGGTGGCACGACTATGTGGGTGGTGGCCGCAGACAATTGCACGCGGAGGCGGTGTGCTTGGCGGCCGGGAGCGGCGGCAATCAAGGGCAGGCAGCGGCCGCGGATGACGGCTGCTGCGACCTGGGCGGCTGTAGGCTGCCTGCGCGCTAGCAGCAGTCGCCTTGGGCGACATTAGTGGCGGCACACGATCACACGCAGGAGAGGATGGCTGCAATGGTTGGCACGCGCACTAGCGGGTGGAGGAGGTCATTGGCTGCACAGAGGGATCAATAGTGGGTGGATGGAAACCGTGGCAGCGACGGCGGTGGCCTGGGTGCAGAGAGGGATCGATAGTCGTCTGGTCGAGAGGGACCAGCAGGAGTCGGAGAGTCTGCAGCAGCGGTGGATGTGGCTTGGGCGGCAGCGGGCGACGACTTCAGGCACGACAACCGCGACTTCGGGCTGCGAGTGTCAAGAGCACAGCAAAAAACAACTAAAAAGTAAGAATGTAACTCTACATGGAGATTGAGAAGGGTAGGAACCCCAAAGGAGAAGAGACAACTCAAATTTAAAATTTCTCAAAATGGAATTTGGAGAGTCTCATGGGGCGTAGCTTCCTTTATATAGGGAGGAAAGGTTGCCCTAATAGGCCAAATTAGGGGGAAATGTCCAAAGTGGCAAGGACATCCCCCTGACGGCCCAAATCCATCCTAAAACACGAAAAAAATGTGGAGAGTCCAAAACACGGGG
This sequence comes from Wolffia australiana, assembly GCF_029677425.1. Classification (NCBI taxonomy): domain Eukaryota; kingdom Viridiplantae; phylum Streptophyta; class Magnoliopsida; order Alismatales; family Araceae; genus Wolffia; species Wolffia australiana. The sequence goes on from NC_135840.1 coordinate 1,315,824, forward strand.
GTCCTGCCAAAATCCATAAAACAAACTCACATAAAAGAAAAAAAACCAATGAGACCCATTATCAAGCATGATACATGAAGTCTGGGTTCTTCCCGTCAGCTCGGGCTCTAGTGTGTGGCTGCTCATGAACTCGGGCTTGGGCTTGGGCTTCAGGATACTCTTCCATCATCTGAATTGTAAAATGAAACCTAGCTGTGTTTGCTTATTGTAGCATGGAAACCTGAACTCTCAAGGTCGACACTATTGGACATCATAGGAGAGGTTATGCTAACCAATTAGGAAAGGTGGTTTAAACATTACTTGCCCCACGATATCCAACTAAACTTGAGAAAAAGAATACTATGGAAGATCCATGTAGAATGGACAAGGCCATAGAGGGTTTCAAAGATAGCCAAAGAAGGAGGCTTTGAAAAAATCTTTGGTTTTACATGAAGGTATTAACAAGATGTTACATTGGTAATTTGAAAACTAGTGCTGCTGGATTCATGTGGCCTACATGCCAATCAAATTATTATATCTCATTTATTTTAATTTAAATAAATTAGTATTGATTATTATTCTTGCTTGATATTAATAATTAAATCCTTAATTATGTATCATGACTAACTGAATCATGATATATCATAATACGCTGATCACCAATCTCTAAACAGGTGTTCTAAATATTTGTATTCAACAGATATTGTTGAAGGACATAAAAAATATCTGGATATAATAATAGTGTCTTGTCCAACTCATATAATAAGTATGACATATCCCCTAGCCATTAGTATGGAGGCATCAAGGGTAGAAAGATTTTTGCTCTTTACAAAAGTAGTTTGCTAAATTTGTAAGTATTAGTAACTAAAATAGAGTATATCTAAACGTCAATCATGTTAACTCATGTTACAGTTGTATAAATGGTATTTGAATATACAAAACCAAAAACATCTTATCATTGGATGGTTTTTTAAAATTTTGACATAATCATTAAATCTTTAAACAATCTTAGCTTGGATGCAGCAACAAGTTCATTTAGATGATTATGTGGTCAGTATTGAATCATTTATCCTTGACATAAGAGGTGTTGGTATCAACCAAAATCATGCACTTTAATCCCTATCTAGGGTATCTTAATTATCAAAGAACGTGTTGTTCAGTTATGATGCAGGACAACGTCCGTGACATCGTCCAGCCGTCACCGAGGGTTCGTACTCGCAGCTGCCGATGAACCAGGTGGAGCCGACGACCGGGATCGACGGGGTCGCCCGGAGACGGGAGGGGACCTTCCGACCCTCGTCCGGAGGGACGAGGTTGCTAAGTCACCGGACGGGGACTTCCCACCAAAGGTTACCCGCACGCGTCGGGCGGGCCAACACGTACCAGAACCGGGAGGGACGCTCAACACGTCCTGTATCGCTCACCTACAACTAACCCGAGAGCGGAGGAGGCAATGACAGTATACTGAAACAAATAAGAGACGGGGGGCGGGTTGGTGGGCGTACCAGGTAGTCAACAGGAGATGGTCCAGCCGAGGACCCGCGACGCCGATGCGAGTGGCAAGCGCGAGGTTGATCCAGCACGGGCACGGCAGGACGAGGACGGGTGCGGTCGCCCGAACGCGGGTAGCCTCGTGGCGCGACCGCGGTGGGAGCCGGCGCACGGCACGGTGCAGGAGGAGTGCAACCGGTCGGGTCTCGGGTCGGCAGCGCAGTCAGTAGCACGGCGTCGTCCTTCGCGGTGCAGGTAAGCGTAGCTGTGAGGCCACCAGGCGCACGCGGGTATCAACTGACAACCCGGCGGGCACGAAGGTCTGTCGGCGTCGGACGAGGGGTCAGGACGCCGGGTGTTCCGAGTGTTCAACTGACAGTGGAGACTCACGATCAGGGGCGAGCGACGCCGGGCAATTCCGTCGAGCGGAAGGGCGCGTGCGGAGGGGGCCGTCTATCGTCTCGGCGTCGGGCAAAGGAGTGCGGTGCGCCTTGCGCAACGGGTGCCCACTTGCCAGGCGCGTCTCACGCCCGGGGAGTAGAGAGCGCCTGGTTGTACCGTATGTCGTGCAACAGGCGCGCGCGGTGCGGTCACTTGCATGGCCCAGGAAAGTCAACTCCACGTGCAGCGTGGGTGCAGTCGAGGTCCCTACAAATGGAGGAGGCGCCCAGAATTCGGCTGGTAATCCCGTCGCGGCAAAGTCTGGAGTCGAGGCGATGGATCGGAGTGGTGCAACTCCACGTCGAGGCGTTTCCGCGGTGACGAGCGGTCACGAGGATTCGGCGTCGGCCAGGAACAGCGTAGGGTCACGCCGAGGGAAAAGAAAGCAACGACCGGGGGGGCCGCATTTCAGCGTCCCGCAGAGGGGTTGATCGCGTTCTCGTGGCGCGCGGCCGCGCGCGCGTGCGGCGTGGGAGAACACGCGCACGGTCAGAGCGTGTCGACTGCAGCACCCACGGCCGGGCCGACGATTCTCCTTGCCTGGGTCCTCCGCCTCTCCTTCAGCTCTTGGATCCTTCACCGGTGGTTCTTCCGTCCAGGAAACCCTAATCCTCCCTCAGGAGAGAACAAGCAGAAATTTTCAACCCGACGGGGGGAAAGACTCTTTTCTCAAAAATAACAACATCGATCCTTCTTTATGGCAACCCAGCTTCCCTTATATAGGGGAAGAGGTGGGTTGGCCCATTAACACAAAATGAGCTATAAAATGAAAAACTAAAGCATTAAACCTTGGACTTCTTGGGGACAAAACGACTCGGAGTCAAGGGCGATAGCAAGGGACGGGGGGGAGGTCCTTATAGGATGAACCTCCCTCCTTACAAGCGACCTTACGGTAATGCAAAACGATGAACGACGACGACTCAAGGCAAAACGGCGAGTAAAACAATTACGAAATGAAAACGATGCGACATCCATTACCCGGAATACTTAAATCCGGGTGTACGTACTGACGCCCTGGCTTGCCGGGCGGGCTGAGTGCGGACGGCCCGCGTTGTCAAGGGTGGTGGTGACGTCTCCGGAGACGAGCTCGGCGCCGGGGCAGGTGCTGATGGTGACGAATTTGATGGCGTGTCCGGGGCCGCGCCATCAAGTTATTTCTTAACATTTAACTGATCAGAGTTTTATGACTTACCATACCTATCATTTGGGAATCTCAAGCAAAGGAAGAACTACACATACATGGTAACCAACGAGAGAGTTGCCATTCTCCTTTTTACTTTCTAGAGTACGAGGTATTACTTGGCACCCCAAGGACCATCAACATATTATATCAAGTGGTTTAATTTGACCCTTTGATCTATATGTTAGTGTGAGGCCCCAAATTAGGCAGCATTCCTACACAAAGGCATGCGTGCTAAATGTGAGGACATGCCCATTTACTTGAACTCAAAATAGGGGATCGAGTCCTTAAGCGTGAACACCACACACATCATGGGTGGTGACACCTGACCTTGATCTTTTAGGCCAATGCTTGTTAAGTGCTCGTGCTTGTCGGTGTGCAAACACGGCGGATCAGGGCAAGTCGCGTGCACGTTGAGCATTCAGGCTTCCAAGAGCCTACATGCGCATGCGCCAAGTGCCGCACGCACATGGGACGCACAAGCTGGACAATAGAGGCATAGGAGCTGTGCGAGCACTGGCATTAAGCGTCGCGTGTGCTGCATGTGCGGGGCGCGGGGCGAGATACATCCCGCCAGGATACTAAGCCATTGGGACACAAAGCGCACCGAGACCACTATGAGCGCGTGGCACCCTGAGGGTAGTGCTGCAGCGCGTGGCGGCAAGGTTTTGGGTGCCAAGCATGGTGGCGCCACTACAGACCCCATGTGACGGTGTCAGCACAGGAGTTGGTGGCGTGTGGAGCATCAAGGCTGGGAATGGACTGCGAGTGCACAAAGAGCCATGACCCATGGGCGCATAGTGCCCGTCCCCAGAGCATGCGTGTAGAAGCGGTGCTGATAAGGCGTGTGCGCGGGGCTGCGGGCCTCACGGCGCAGGAGCGCTACTACTCAGGCATGTGTGCGCCTCATCTCGTCACTTCGATATCATCCCTGATCTTGCCCCAAGTAATGGCTAAAATTACAATGTAATATTGTTCCTTTATGATGCAATGACCCAATTCATGTATGGGACCAAGCAATCTAAAGTTGTTGCATGAGCTTTTCGTTGCACAAGGAGAGGCTGTCCAATGTTTCTATTCAAGCATTGAGGCTGGCACGTGCTCAATCCAAGCATGGTTCCTAGCTTGGGATTTGACCGTGTGACATTTAGGTATTGTTAATTGGTTAAGGTTAGCCAATAACAGGTTACTAGATCTCTATAGCTATAAAATAGAGTGGTAGATGGGCCTAGAGGATCACATGTAAGAGGTTTATTGGGCATAATAATATATGCTTAAATTTTTGTATATTTTTTGGCCTTCAAGGAAACCACACTACCACGTATTGCTTATGTTTGTTGAAATAAAGCTTATTCATTATTATTCTTATGTAATGTTAATAGCAAAGTTGATGAATAAATGCAATAACTGAATGAATCGGGATGCAATCATCATAAAGAGATCAATGTTCTTTAAAAATGTGTTCTTAATGTTCTTATTAGAAGGACACTCGAGATAGACAACAAAATATATGGACATAATACCATTATCTAATAGAATATGAAAAAATCTTGTATCCAGTAGTGGGGAGACACTAATGATAGATAGTGGGTGCTGTTTAAGGTATTATATCTAGTTGTCAATCAGGTTGATTCATGTCATGGAAGTGTAGGTTCTCCATAGACATGAAACACCAAAGACATCTTGTGGATAGATGGTGGTACTTCGTCATTCAAATATGAGTTCATATTCTTGAAATTCCAAACAATCTTAGCTATGGTGTAGCAAGAAGTTCACAAAGATGATTGAGTGGTTAAAATGAGATCCTATGCTCTCGGTAGTAGACAGCTCGAGGAAGATGATGGGGTAAGTCCTTGACCAAGGCAGTGGAATATCAGAGAATTTGTTCTCATATGATTTCCCAAAATCATTGATACCAATTAAGATGATTAATTTGGGTTTGATATTTGACTGTAGCCTAAGTGATCTTAGGTGGATCAAGTGGATGAGGGATTATACATAAATGGTAAGTGTGCCCCCTTCTAGCTCAAACTCAGTGCTGATGGTGCTGCTAACAACATAGGTCCACTAGAGGAACATGATTGAAATAAACTCACATTCATGTTAAAATTTTGATTTAGCAAAGTTTTCTAGGAATTTATCTCTTCTTCCTTATCAACGCAACAATTGAATATTATGGTGATGTGCTGAATCCTTAAGGTATTTAGAATGAATGTTCTTGACATAAAATCTTAAATTGAGGAAATATTTGCACTTACTTTGAATAAATTAGTGCTCTAAAATAAAATTTCTCAAAGTAAATATTGCAATGATGAATATAAATAACATCGAGAAGGTTTTTCAATCCACAGTACATCTACAAGCTTTCAATATCAGGGATGAATTAATGATAAAAACCTAATATTTGATATTATTTATTTTTTATGGAAGCCTGAAAAAAATAATGTATGTCATGGCTAAAGGCGCTAATGACTATGTAAATATCACCTTATATTTTTTATGTAAAAACTAGTTAATTGACTCCCTTGTTGAATTATTTATTTAATTTCTATCTGAATGTGAAGTGGATGAAAACGGGACTAAGGAATGGATATTGTAAACAAATATTATGATAGAGTGTTAATGTTTGAAAATAATCCCACATGTCCCAATAGTTATTATGTATCTGGAGACTCAACATTTATCTATCATCCTACCAAATTTCTATGTCAGCAAGGCCTAATTGATGCATAACAAAGGGTAATGATCGTTCCAGCATCAATTAGGCGGGTGAATATGCTGGAATACAAATGCAAAATGCAATGAGAAAACAAAATGAGAAGCACAAACCTGACATCAACATTCATTAATGACCAGTAAGTCACGGTGCGAGGGACCGAGAATTACCACTAGGCTCCCAATGACTTGAGTGTCAAGTTGAAGGTGGACGATGTGAGCACGACTTCTGCCGCTAGTGCATGCACCCTCGATGAGTCCTATCAGGAAAGTAACTTCAGAGATCCTACCTCTCAGAACAATAATCCTATCTATCTCTATCCTAAACCTGGTTTTGGAGACACAATCCAGAGGTACTAATGAAAAAAAAGAACGTGCAAAGATGCAATTGTGAACATAACTGCGGGCCAAAACCCGATTTGTCATGACGATAGTGACGTGTGCTCGGCGTGCACCCCGTCAAAGTTGGCGCCGTTGTGCAGGGTGGCACAATGGTGGAGAGCGGGCGTGCGGGATCAGCGAATACCACTTGACGGGTGCATGAACTAATCGTGCAATGCCGAATGGGCAGGTGGCATGGGGGCACGTGGCTGCAGCAGTCTGGTCATTGACGAGGCAGCAACGGTCCAACGATGATGGGGGCGGTGCGATGGCGGCGATGGTGGCATGACTGCAGTGGCAACGTCGGTGCAATAATAGTGACGACAATGATTTCTGGCAATCGGGAAAACGATGGTGATGGGTGCCCGACAGTGATAAGACAAAAATAGGGATGAATTTTATAAAATTTTAAACCCTTGTCATTGTTTATTTTAGCTTATACAATAAAATTTATAAAAACCCTACTTAAGATGTGTAGTGATAAGTATGAGTATCGTCCAAGGGAAGCTAGTAAAGAATCCAATCGATGATCTTCCTGAATAATTTGAACCTAATTGGGGTTAATTTAATCTTCAACAGAGATCAAATTACCCTAATTAGATGAGGAATTTAGAAAGGTAGGTAGAAGAGATGAGAGGAATAGAAGAAATAAGGGGCTCTAGGTTGGCTTCTTTGATCCAAAGAGAAGGGTCAAAGGGGTTAATTAAAGAGGTTGAGTGGGAAATTTTGATTTGGTTTGGTTGGTTTTGTAGGTTTGATAATTCAGAAATAACTACACTATTAGTAATACAAAGGGGAAATTTAATCTCCAAGAAATTGAAGTTTTTTATAGTTTTTTTTAATGTGCACTTGGAATAGCTAGGTAAATCTCTCAATCTCTCCTCTCAATCTCAGTAAGTGCTTGTACATTTGGCTCAAGGTTAGCGATTTAGAATTTCAGACCAAGATCAAGAAGAACAAATAAGAAATTTAACTAAAACATCATCCAAAATACACTAAAAGTTCAAATACAAAGGAAAAGGTACCAAATAGGTTGATCCAAGCTGGAGCTCCTCTCTGTGTTGCAGCTGTGATAGAGCACCATCCAGAATGAGCTTCTCTCGAAATTCAGCTTTTCTACTTAGGTTACATGATAAAATTACCATTTTACCCCTATTTTGTAATTAACTTTTATCTATCAATGTAGGCTTGATCTGAATGATCTAACCAATAGATAGAAAGAGGAGATCAAGAAGAACAAATGCATAAAACAATCATCGCAATCGGACTTCAGGATCAAAAGTTATGAATAAATGAATTTAAACCAATTTTAGCCATTGGATTTAAATCCATTTATTGATTGATTTTTGTTTTACACACGAAATGATGTGTCGTGTTAAGATTGGCTAGCTTTCTTCAGGTTGATTTTACGAGCGCCAGGTACCCCCTTGCAAAAATAAAATCCAAAAGAAAAGATTAAAAAAAGTGAGTTGTACTTATAACACGCATCTAAACGTGCATTCTTCACATCACGGACGAGTAAAACGACGCCATGTCACCGCCCGTTTGTGCGCGTTGTATGCGCTGCATGGGGGGGTGAACTTACCTCTCAGTGGCCCCCTCATCAAACGTCATCGGATTCTCATCCGACGGCCGAGATGAGGCCACGTCGAATGCCCGTAAACCTCTCTGGTGGTTTTGCGTTAACGTCCATTTTAAAAATGGGAAATTGCCGCCTGACGCCGCCCAGAAGTAATTGTGTACATGTCCCTTCCACATTCTCTCTCCTCTGATTTTTCCTGAAATTATAAAAATACAATGACAATTTTCAATTAAATCCCTACAACTTTTACATAATTATATCTATGCCCCTGCCGAAATGACCGAGAGCTGTTATTAGGGGTATAACTGCAACACGTATTTACGAAAAGCCCCTCGAAGTTTGAAAATTACTTTAACACTCCTTTTCCTCTTAAAAAATTCGTTTCTTCCTCAAATAAATCCCAGAAAAATCCAATAAAATCCTTAAAAATCCTAGAAAATTCTAGAAAATTCAGTAATTCATCCCCTCACTAATTAAGCTCAAAATTAAATTTTAAACCTGACATTTTCATTTAAAAATAATTATTTCAAGCTCAAAATTCATATAATTAACAGAAAATTAGGGAAAAATCAGAATTCACTTGGAAAAATTAATTATCACATATAATATGATAACAACTCCATTTTAAACTCTTTCAGTGCATAAAATTGTATTAATTTCTTGAAATAAGTACCGAATGTGGGGTGTTATCATACAGTCTGATGGTGAGGTGGCTGGATCCAGTGGTGCGAGTAGAACATTATTTTGGCAAGCGGCTCTAACATGATCAGTGTTGCGATGGGCAATGGCAGATCCTTGGCAGCGGTAGCGGTCTGGGGTTCAATCGCGGTGACAAGAAGGGAAAACACATGCACATGGCCACACCTTCTGGGGGCAGCGATTGGTACCTCCTCAATGGCAGTGGTTTTGGTGGTGGCGATGTGCAGATCAGAGGTGGTGGTGCACTGGTCGTTGCATAACTTGAGGCGGCGATAGTGATTTTCGGCGGTGCTCAGTTTGGTAGAGCGTGATATCTCCAAAGCAAACCGGGGACAATGGTTAGGGCTTCCGACGGCGGCAATGACGACATGTGCTCTGGCACATGAAAGCGGCTTTTGGCAATTGGGTGTTAGTGGCGGCGGTAGCGGCCATGTTAGGATTTCCCTGTCGAGACGACAAACGGGAAAAAAGGGGCAAAACCAGAAGATACTAAATAAAAAAAACATATTTTCTTTTCTTAGATGTTCTTTATTAATAAATTTTCTTTTCTAACTGGTGAGAAAGATAAACCCACCCCCCCCCCCTCCCCCAAACGAACATAGGGATACCTATGGCCCCCCTTTAAGAGAAGATGGAGAGGCGAGCCCAACATGCGGCCTCACACACACAAACACACCTTGGCCCATATAGAAGGCCCACAAATGAAAAGACAAGCCACAAAAGTGTGAACGAAGATAACATCAACCTCTAGGGACCTGTTGAGAAGGCCGAATATTTGAAGGTCGGTTCTTTCACACCAGCTTTTGCTCCTCGAGCTGGTTGAGACTGGGTCTTCAAAGCTAGATGGTCTCCATCACTAATCCATATTTTAAAATTTGGATAAATTATAATACTTCTATTTGTGTGCGAGAATAATATTTATGCTCAAGTAGAACTAAGGGGCATTTCTAAGAAACTAGCAATCAAATAGGTTGGGGGCATTTGATGACATACGATTATGTAGTAATAAATTAGTATTTTTATGATTTATTCTACTATTTCTATCCAGGATGTGGACACAAATTATCACTTATTTATATTGAAAATGAAATTAATTTTCCTTTTTTAATTGGTTCTATATAATGGGATTTAATTATTAATGAACTAACTCAACTTGATTCTCTTGAGTAAAGTGGTTTTCTCAGAGTTTCATTGTGTTACATGACTTAGGTAAGTAGAACATTGGTATTATATCAATGATGGAGGAGAGAGGGAATCAAGGCTCTATTAAGCCTACTATAGAGCATGCCCAGTCTGGATCCCAAAATAAGCTTAATCCCAATCAAAGGGGGTAATTTTTAAGGATAAATTCAAGTGAGTGGTTGATGTTTCTTTCCTATAAGGGGGGCACAAAATTGATTGGCAAGATTACCAAATCCTGGACATATATTATAGGTTTCTCATGTTGAGAATCTAGGATCCCTATTTGTATTTATAATCTTGGTCATTGTAATTCTTGAATTTATGTCCCAAACTCTATTTTGGCAGCTTTTAATGCAGCAGTTTTTCTTGGATCCACTCTCTTTGAGTGTCTGGTTGCGTGAACAAGGGAAGGAGACCATCGATTTGGAGGAAACTAAAGAAGTGTGCATCATTGGCTCAATAGGGTTGTGCATTCTCAAAGGTTCCCACTTTTCACACTCAAATTTTCTGACATGGTCATTATTGATTGTGATAGCAAAGACCTAGGACTTTCCAATGCTAAAAATGATGCTAATAAAATCATTCTAGAGATAAAGTTATTGCATTTTTATTCAACCTGAAAACCGGAGAGCTACGATGCACTTTCCAATGCCACCATGCCAAGTCGGGGTTCTCTCTAGCAAGAACCGCCATAATTTTAGGTAGTTATTCAGTGACATATTATTTAAAAAGTTTCCAAGAAAATATTCAAGATTATTCTGTGCATCTTTTAGGTCTTTCTTCACTCATTTGATTTTTAAAAAAGCTGTTTATTCTCTCTCACTTCATTTTTCTTCTTGTCTATCAAAAATATATGTAAATAATCCCATGGAAAATCACGTAATTGATTTCTATCTCTGTGGTTCCACCCTTGATAAGGTGTGTATTTATTATGGAAAATTATAAAAATTGTTGTTTACTCCAGGACTTAACAATGACTTATATCCTCTTTTCTGGTTTATCAGTGTTACCACTTTTGGAATCAGATCATTTAACAATGAAAAGCAACAAAAGTTCAGCAGAAGACCTACATATCAAGTATTAGAAATGATTTTTTATATGGATGAAACATGGAGGCAAAAGGATACTAATCTAGAATCATTTCTAGATGGTATCATTCATGATTTATACTACAACCATTTATTTATAAAGGTGGCTAAATTATATGATTTAGTTTCCGTAATTTGTTGGGCTTTAATATAGGTCAAGTTACATTTTTTTAAAATAGTAGCATAGAAACACATTAATGTGGTAATTGTGAAAATTTACAGAAATAAATTTGGGAAAATTATTTCTACAGCTTTAATGAATTATGAATATTTAAGTGTTAAGCTTATAATTTTCATAATGTTATTTCATTATATGTAACTTGCTAATATTTCGAACATAAAGCAATAATGTATTAATGATTACAGGCTCTATATGCATTACTCAATAAAAAATATAATGACATACGAATTTGAATGTGCATTTATTTACAGTATATGGTAGGAAAAACATGGTGATTATATATGAGGCTAGTCATCATTTATTAGGATTCTTGTATACTTTTTTAAATTGAAGTTATTTTCAAGAATTTGATGTTACTTTATAGAGACCTTATGAGTTCCTTCAATTTCCAAAATACTTCATCATCTGTGATAATTATAAATAATCTACTGGATATTTGACCAGTTAGACATTATTGAACATGAGTGGGATGTGGTTTGGCATTCATTGAGGCCATATTTATGAATATAAGCAATAAATATCTAAACCAATCTCTCAGAAAAAGTGTAATTCATGTTTTTATCTTAATGCCATTTATGTACATCATCCACATCTGAAATTTCTTCCCCTTTACCACAAGTACTATGAATGTACAAACACCATCACTAGTCATGGCCCACAATTAGACGATATCAAGAAAGTGACAAGGCAAAGAACTTGAATCTTTTAAGAGATTTACATTATCCACCCAAATTAGGGAACTGTGAGGGAGATAAAAATATGAAAATTTATGAAAATAAATATGCGTTAGACTTTATGAATACATTTATAATAATATTATAGTTTTTTAGAGAAATAGAGGAAAACTATCTGCAATAATTCCATCCAAGGGAATAAGGTTGATTTAATCTTCATTAGCCTTTTTTGTTTTATCTTCTACCTTACTGCCATAAAAATATAAAAATATTTATATGCTTTCATAAAAAATCCTCGTTTCAAATTTAACTTTTTGGAAAATTCCGTTATCTTATCACCAGGGATTATGTTAAATATTATCTTTAATGATTAAGGGTGGAGTTTTACTTTTTATTCCCTCATAGAAAGTATAAAAAAGTACCGGAAAAAATAAAGTGTAATAGAAAATTGGGGAAAACATTAATATTCTTATTATGGAAACATGACTTATCAAACTTTATTAGTAAATATAAAGAAACTAGAAATACTCACATATATTTTTATTTGATTGTTAAAATTCATTAACAATTTTTTATGTGATAAATTATATTCCATAATTATTATGAAATATGCATGAACTACATTCATAATCCTATGATCTGTTAGCTAATATATATAATTAATATTCTAAAATTCTACTATATATTATTATAAATATTAAGGAATTTAAATTTAAATTTATAAAATTGAAAGCATATCGATCTTGGGACCATTGAAACTTTGACATCGTCATGGTTTTGATGTTAAGAACTATGTAATCTGAGTCAATCTACTCCATAAAAGCAAGGCATGTACTTCATATAGATGATACTCGTGGGATCATGTTTTATGCAAGGGAGATGATATCTAAAGCTTTTATAGGCCTTTACCAAGGAACTGAAATTCTTTACCATCCCTGTGATGAATATCCATTGTATGCGCTAAGGCTGCCAAAAATGTATGCGAACCCATTTTCTGTACGGATCACAAAGTGGAGGGAGGGAAATTTTAATAGAGGAGCCATATTGTTTCAGCCCTTGAATGTAATCTCATGGGACTAGGGCAATCATAACTTCAAATATAGCCTTGATCCAAATTCAAATTATGGAATGAATACCATAAATCACGCCTCTTTTGTCATTACCTCTAAACTGGGTTAAGTTGAGCTCTTTAGCCTTCTCAAAAATTGGGCCACCCATTCTAATACATATAATGGCAAAGGCTTCTGATTATCTTCCATTTACATGCATAATTTATTTTTTATCTAGATATTCTATTTTAATAAATATCTAAATAGGAAGAATAGCTACCTGATTCAAGAGAATCAAGTGGGGTTACTCTCATTGACTAATGAATTCAATGTATTAGGGCTCAACAGGTAATTTATGTTTATAAATTTTTAAGCATAAATAATGTCTACTATTTATGTAGAAAAAACCAATTAAACAAGTCATAATATTACATAATTAGTAATATGATTTGATGCTATTATATAAGAAACTCAAGTAACATTTAATAAAAGGTTATTTTTAGAGCTATCACTTGGAGAGGAAGTATTATGAGGGAGGGAACCTTAGATGGTAACTTTGTGTCTCAATAGCTTACTTGTTATGAAAGAGAGAATAATTTGTTTTTAAAAGTCACTAGATTTCTTGATAAATTCGAACTCAAATAAGGGAAGTAGAACATTATAAGAATCACTGAAACAAAAGAGGCCTTAGATTTTTTTCGTGGGCATTTGAGACTTATTTTGGCATTGCAAGTGGTCATTCGATATTATTTATATTTATTGTGAACATTCCCCAAACAAAACAAAAAAATACTATTAGTCTTAAAATTTACAAACATCAGCCTGTAAGGCCAGACTCAGCTATGAGATCTTATGTGGGATTACTCCTAAGCCTAATTAAACACATCATAACCCTAAGTGTTTGAATGGTTGCATGCCAGTCCATAAATGTTTTACCCATAAACCATTTTATGTTTCTTCAAAACTATAGAACACTGTGATTTCAGATTCATAAAATATCATTCAAATGAAAATAGATTTAAAACCTTTTAGAACAATAATATTTTCCTTATGAGTATATCTAATAAAAAAATATGTATCAAAAAATTTAGGATATATATTAATTACTATCTACATGAAAATGAGATGAGGCATATAAATAATGATAATTTAAAGCATATTGAAAAATATATAAAATTTATGAATCTGTTAATACAATTTATAGTTAAATAACTATAATGTGGTCCATTATATCATCTATTTTTTCACTACTGCTATTTATCAGGAGAGTCTCTTCCAAACACTATCTTTAAACAAAATCAAAACTCTATCCATAAGCCTTCCCAATCTCTCTTCCAAACTCATTGCATGGAGCTCTCTATCTTCCGTAGAACCCTAGTCAACACAAGTTTTCTTCTTTCCTCAGTTATCTATAATCAATCTCTTTAAAGCCTACATAATTGGGTTTAAGTTTATAGTGTTGTGTAATCAAGACATTTAATATTGTATTATTGGTTGTCACTTTAATTCAAAAGTTGTAACTATACATTAAACAAACCATACCAAATATCATTTTACAATGATAACCAACGCAAGATATAGCTAAATATCAGTTCTAATTATTTTAATATGACATTTTGTGAGCCTTAAATTTACATATCCGATTTTATCTCCTAAAAGGTATAATTTATTTTGGTGATGACTTGATTATGAATACACTTCAGTAAATATATTCCCATAACTGATAAATATGTAATGTCATCTAAATCATCATATTGCCACCCAATTTCAGGTAATTTACTGCAAAAAATTAAAATTTTATCCAGTCTTCTTCAAAAATAATTATTATAATATTTATAATTTTTTCTAATTATGATTCCTCTATCACACATAATTTTTTTTGACAAAAGATACAACACAATCAAGCTAAATTATATGATACATGAAGATCTATTTATTTGTAATTGTGTTTATTTACATGGAATATATTTCACAATGAAGGGACCATGTGATCCTAATTTTAAGAGTACATATAATTCTAATATTATGTTATAGTAAAGATGAAAATATTTTAATCTTGGGATAAGTTGGGCCACCAAATAGATTCAAAATTCACACATCATTGATCCCATCATATCACTTTTTAAGCTAGAGTATTTATATCATATTAATATTCATTAAGTAGTCAAATACTTACTCAACCCCCCTCCTTCCCCAGATTATAAGGTAATAGCGATCCATGAAATACTCTAGCTTAAATTGTCAATCACTGAGAATGTAACATAGTACCTCTTATCCCCGTTTGGAAACCAAATATTGTACGCCCTGCTAAGTGGTATTCTTTCTGGATCCTCACTAACCAGCTACCTAAATTATATTTTGGCCCCCAAACTATTCATACCTGTAAATGTAGGCTTTTGTTACTTATGCTTGGTATTCATCAGAGTCCCTGAGCCTGAATGGCATCTGTGGCTCTCAGATATGATACAATTCTATGTTGATTCATTTGATCTTCATAATCAATATCACCTCACCTCCACAACTGAGGCCTCTGCAATTGTGAAAGAACTGCAGTCTTCCTACTTTCTCATCTCCAATGGATTCCTTATCTAGATATTATGATGCTCCTTATCTTCAGAAGTAGAATATCCATATCAAAATTAGCTATTTATTTCTGACCTCTAGTGGAGTCCTTGTTTCTAAGGGATTTTTGTTCTTCCTTGCCTCAGATCAGTCTCAACGCAGAATGTAATTCACAGCAATGATAATGGTACTCTACTCTATAATTTCAGACAATGATTCAATGTACCTTAGTATTTTCCAAGTTATCTGTGTAAATGTGTAAAAAAGTATTTTCGTGATGTAATTTTACCTTGATATTCTATGTTAATATTAGATTCAAAAGATTCAATAATCAAGTACGTGAATAAGTATTTTCGTGATGTACTTTTTACTTTGATATTCTATTTGAATATTTAACACATAACTAATACACTAAAAATAACTGATTATTGGCTGGTACATGCAGTTTTGTTAGCTCCACGGCCCCACATAAATTTGAGTTAGCAGATTCAGATCATTGATGTTTAGCGGATGCAACATCTAGTTCACAGAGATGACCATATATAATAATGTAGATTTCCATGGTGGTTCATATGAAGTTCTATCTTATTATTTCCTACGCAAGCTTTGCATTGTGATTATTAAGATAATAAGGATATGATTTTGAATATTGAGTATGAGATCTGGAACTGAAAAATCATATTTGAAAGTGGAATGCTAGACTTTGTTTGTCATAGGATCAGAATTAAATTTTTTGGCAAAATTTGTTTGTAATACGCTTGGATTCAAACTGGAATGGTGCAGTTCGTTTTAAGATGATCAGTTTCACAATGTAGCACAAATTGTTTTCCAGATGTTCAAATTATAAATGATAATGTAATTCATTTACCAGATGATTAGATTAGAGATCGAAATAATAACATTCATTATTCAGGGATTAAACTCACAGATCAGATATCAGAACAGGGATTTTCATTTTTTTAATGCTCAACTCAACAAAAAACCATGGGCTATCGTCTCCCAGAAGCTAATCTCCCAAATCAACGGTCATGGGTTTCTTTTTTTTCATAAATGAAACGTACATATAATAATTTTGAACTTTGTTTTCAGAACTCAATTACACAGATCAATAATTAGAACTCTGCACTCAGAAATAAAACTCAGAGACCAGAAATTAGAACGTCGTTTTGAGAAATGTAACTCAGAACAGACATTAGAACTTCAGTTTAAAAAATTAAACATAAAGAGCATATATCAGAATTATATATTTTTTGTTTTCAGAATTCAAAGTCACCGATTAGAAATTGCATTTGCAAAACTGAGATTACATACCTGGTACTAGGAATTTAGAATATTTTATTGTTATTAGATTGAACAACGGCAGGTCAGGATTTAACTCTCAATTTTAGGTTGGTGAACAACTCCGTCGATCGTCAGATTCCTGATTTTATCGCTGTAGACAATTTAGTTGATTTGAAGTTTAGTTTAGACCTGAAACATAAACATAAGAATGAAAACTCTGCTCAGATGGGAGGTCCGACCAAATAATAAGAATATGTTTTCTTTTGCATACATTAGATATAGAAGTAAATATAATTCGTCATAATGAAGAAAAATGAATATATCCAATAATATTTTTGGTTCGCAGGAAGGTGATGAGAGATTTTGTTGGATGAGAAAATGAATTGGATTATTTTAGATATCTATATAACAAGTGATCATGATATATATACTGCTTGAGCATGCCACATTATTTTAAAAAGGAATATACTATGGCCTTCTCTCACTTTTATAATTAACTTGGGCTATAAAACATTATAACTTACACCTACGCTGGTACAAATTTTATATATTTCAATTTCATAAAATTTTATTTTTGTACGACCAAATATTACTATTGTGGTCAGTTTAAGTCACTAGTTCTTACAAAATGATGTACTCACCTTTAGGATTATTTAATAGAATATAATGGAAAAAATGTCATTTTCTAGATGATTACTGGAAAATCAAAATTTTGATGAATTCCTTAGGATTTGTTCTCATACGCTCAAGCTCCTTCAAGTCTCTTGATAATCCAGAAGGCTACAATAAGAGTTAGACATGATTATGGTCTTTTGTGGATAATTACAAGTGTGTGAAAATTATATTGCACCATAGACACTATCTTCCAAGGATTAACTTTTGCAGGAATGCTGCTGTTAATAGGGCCTGGTAAGATAAGAGGAGATGAGCTCATGACATTTTTTAATTAAAAATTGCACCAAAGAACATAGCTGCACTGCTAATGGGCTTCTGTAACGTGTATTGTGGTTGCTCCTTGGGGAGGCATGATGTGCGGTTCAAAAAAATTGCTTCACAGAAAAATCACACAAAAAAGTTGCCCTTTCCACAGAATGGAGCAACTCTTATTAATAGTTATTATGGAAGTACAATGCAAACGAACGTTTTCAGACTATCAAGAGTTGCTGAATCCATACAATTGACCTTTTTCTTGAAATGAAACACCTCAATTTTGAATATTCTTCATTTGGGTATGAGCACTATGCAGTATGTATCATCAGCTTCCACTTTAACAATGTGTTATACTATAGGCATTTGTTAGTCGATCTACAGCTATGGAAACCAATTCTAGGTCAACAAAATCTAGCTTTGGCTGAATACAGGGTTAGATTTGGTAGGTCCCAAGTGATCTATATCCAAAGCTATGAAGACCACAATATAACCAGAAGTATATCTCTCTCATTTCAGCTATGACTAGTTAATAGAATGATGAAGAATCATTCACCACATGGTGAGAAATAGAAAAGCATTGGAGTAATAACAAAAAACTGTTGGTGCTGACATTGAAAATGGCAATCTCGAATCACAAAGAAAACCCCAAGCGCATCTGAGAGATTCCAATCCTTATTTTTCCCAACAAATAGGACTGAGCTGGGTAACATGCCCAAAATCTATCAGCTTAGAAGCTAGTTGATGCTAAACTAGCCCAAAGGCCGAGGCTGAGAGACTACTTGACTTGGGCAGGACCCATTTATCAAATTGCAATAATTGCAAAACTCGCCAAATTGAACAGCTACATAGCTTTCTCTCTCTAAAAAAATGACACCCCTTGATCCTGCAAGTTCGCAGAGGGCACGCCAATTTACCATCTTAGAAATTGCCAGCTGCTAAAGGGCCCCTGAAGTAGCGGGTGCAGACTCTGACAATAATAGACTTCGCCAGAGTAATTTCTTAAGTTTAACTGATGCAAAGCTCAGCAAATTAAATGCTTAAATACCTCTCTCTCTAAAATGGCGCATGCTGACCTTAAGCGCGGAGAAGAAGCACCTCATACAGACTTTCTGAGGACCATGGTCAACACATAGCAGAGGGCCGAGTCAACCGATGACAAAGCCACAATCAGTGCTGCCACCAGCACCAGAGTCAACGTCGCTGTCTTCAGCTGCATGCATAGCACCAGAGCGTTGTCAATCCATGGAATTAGTGTTTGTGGATAGAGATGAAAATCATCATCGTCGTCCAAAAACTCAGTCCTCGTTGTTGTCATCTTCCCACAGACGAATGACGACAATGAACTTTGTCATCTTCTCTCATCATCTGAGGAATCTTAACAGAGATAAAAATATGTTTATCTTTTGTCATCATAATCTTCAGCCTTGGGAGGAGGAAAGACTATGACAATGACATTTAAATCATCGAGATTGTCATTCTGGATGATGATTATTTTGTCTTGTCGCCGTAATCACCTTCCCTATGAGAATGAAATACGATGACCATGAAGATTTTGCC
Source organism: Wolffia australiana (assembly GCF_029677425.1). Taxonomy (NCBI): domain Eukaryota; kingdom Viridiplantae; phylum Streptophyta; class Magnoliopsida; order Alismatales; family Araceae; genus Wolffia; species Wolffia australiana. The sequence goes on from NC_135840.1 coordinate 1,334,796, forward strand.
ATTGTTTTTATTATCCAGGCAAGGGTGAAGGACGGGGACAATGAGAACTTATTATTGAAATCCCTTTGAGCGAACACTACATAATACATAAGATCAGAAATAATTGGAGAGAAAGGGAAAGAACCGTGGATAGAAAGCTGGGCCACTCGATGTACTTCAACTGCCCAGGTTGAGCTGCAAGGAAGGAGAAGAGAAACCCAACGCTCCTGCCCAAGAACAGCGCAAAATTTTAAGTTCTCAAGCTCAATTCTCATCTTCAGAGCTACAGTTTGTCGCGCCAATATAGCCTTGCATTTTCTTTTGAAAAACCGTAACTAGATTTATTTGTAGTTATGCAATTACTCCAATTGTGATAGTCATGAAAACACAATTGTAATAAATGTAAAGTGGGAACATCACGTATCAAGCATTGTAGAATTTGAATCAATTTTTCCAGATTTTTTTTTGAAAGGTGTCAGTATATCTGATACATAATTTAAATGTGCAATTTTATCCTCTAAAAATGAAAATATTGTTGACGGCGATGCTGACAACAATGTTGACGTCCATTGACAAATATCTGATGACGTAATCAAGATCAACAGAAGTCAATGTCCTTGTCAATGACAACCGTTCATATTCTTAAAGATTTTTATCAACATCATCTTACAACTTTGAAAGTTGACGACGACATACGGTAGAGTCGACCATGTTTCGAACTACAATTTTACCAAGTTGACAGACTAACGGAATGCCATCAACCTTTGGAGTTTTGTCAACTTCCTTGTCAACCACTCTAGAATTTTCATCGTTGGTCAACATTGAATTCATCGATGTCAACGATTTGTCAACGTCATCTTCAAGCACCCCAAAAATCGTCAATACGCTACGCAAGCTACTTAAATAAGTAGAAAACTTGGCCGAAATAATAACAAATACCAGATGATGTCCTTGAAGAGTGTCAGCAAGAAGGGTTCCTGGTAGTCGCCATTGTCGACCACGAACCTTCCTCCATTGTCGCCCTTCCCTGTAGCTAAGAGCGGAAACAACCCCGGAGTTCTCGCATTCTGGGTGCCCAAAAAAACAGGTAAAAATTTCAGACAAAACGTGAAAAATAAACGAAATAATTCTCCAGAACCTTAGCCCTTGACGATAATCTGATTAGTGGAGTTGTAAATGGAAGGGGAGCTCTGCCGCCGAAGCTGGTCCCTCGAGAAAGAATTGGAAAATCTGTGGATTGACACATCAACGAGTTTCGAACTGCGTTCAATTCGATTGGGAAGGCCGAACCTGTTACTCGCCGGATTGAACAGGCGATCTTAGCCACCGGAATGACGGTCGACGCAGCCATCTGGTGGCGGATTGAAAGTAGGAATCCCAGCTGCAAGTTTCGTCGAAAAGGTAGAACGCGCGAGAAGAATTGGCAGAATCTTCGGTCAAAAAACGATTCTAGACATGAATCTGAGGCTAGACGATGAAATCGAAGGTGGGTTTTGGATAGGAACGACGGTGGAGGTCGGAGCACGATGGAGAACTACGGTTGAACAAGCCGTTTGAAAGAGGGAAGTATTTTCAATAAGTTTGTATGTTTCTATAAGTTTCTATAATATTATTGTCCAATACAAGTATCTTTAAAATGGATTTGCTGTTTTTTTCTATAAATTTTAACCAATCCAGTTTTCTATATTTTTTGCCAATTGAAGATCATCAGTACAAGAGAAGTAAAATTGATAAAGCTAGCTAGTTCTAGTTCTCAGCCATGATTTTGCATGAACTTGGGGTTTGCAATGTCTAATATAATGTCTTTATTGTGATTCTCAGAATTTCTTTGTATGAATAGTGTGTTTTCTGTCCATGAGGTAAGGTCCTTTATATTTGTTTTATTTGTTCTTAGAGATCCCAAATTCATTAACTATCATGAATTTTCAATGGATTTAACATTATTCCATTTTATATGACATCTTATCTATGCTAATAATGAAATGATTTCTAACGAGTAGTTACAAATGTGTAATATTAATTAAATATTTAAGTTTTCATCAAAAAAATTCCAGAGAAGACAACTGCCTTACAAGTTAGATATGGTTCACTGCTGACAACAAAAAACAATTATGTCAACACGAAACTGTATAATTTGGTCCGTCTCAATCTCTTTATTTAAATTTATTGAGACACCTATTCAAACATAACCATCGGTCTTTTAATCAACTGCATAGGTTATAGTTAAAATGAGACTTTTATTGAAAATATTTTAGCTTAAATTGTAGAGAAATTAATGTTATAAATGATTATAAAGAAATTGATTAAAAATCTTATTCTTGATTGGTAGACTCGATATTTCTGATTGTGTAGGAAAAAAGAACCAAGAAAATGGTGGTGCCCGCACTTCAAACCTCAATGACTTTTACATCTTTTGCTCATTCACTTTTATTGATTATTTATTTTCATAATTTAGAACTTGACTATTGATATACCTAAATTCAAAATGTCCATTATTAGACTAACGAGAAGGCTGATTTAAGAAGATTCAAGGAGAAAACTGTGGGTGACTAGGTTTTGGGAAAAAAACAAACTTGTGTCGTACTTTAAAGTTATGATTAGCATTGTGATATAGTTTAAGACACATGAACAGGACTGCAGAGATATAGGAGCTCAAACTGATAGACTCCAGATAATAAGACTGAGAGAGATCACTGGACATTTGAATTACTTGCATACATATTCAGATTCAGAGTTTCATTGAACTAAATTTTTCTGCCGTTGAACTATTTTTATTTAAATGATAGAACTGCAGTAATTTGAGTAATTTAACGCCCAAGTGAAATCAATGTTAATGATAATACAGAGTTATAAATTTTAAGAATGACTTAAAGTTGTCATATTATATTTCAATCATTTTAAATGAAGAAGATCCATAGACATCTCCGAAAGAGCTCTAGTGTATATAGTATGCAAAGACAATATAATTATTCGTGGAATCATTAGTTTTTAAGGATGTGAAGCTCTAAGATGGTATATGAACTATATATCTAGGATAAATAAATATTTCTTGATTTTTTTAAGTCAAGAATAACTTTGTACTTCATTTTGTTTATAAATTTATTGGAACTAAATGGAAAAGTGATAAATTATATTGAGTATTCGATGTCGGACGTCGTCAATGACATCGTCCGACAAGTAAATTCCCTTACGGGAATGTAACTTCGTGAGTGCAAATGACCTAGGTGGAGTGTACATGCAGGTCCGACTTGTGGGAATTCACTGAGTTTCGAGCCCTGGGGTGGGTGACCGATGATGGTAATGGTGACCTTCTAACCTTCGTCAGAATGATGATGGCAACCACGTCACCAAACGGAATAATTCCGTAGGGGCTCGCACGCAATGGAAGTGCATGACCTGTACCTAGGGAATTCCCTTGACTTTGTAGTCTTCGATAGATAATTTCTCTCACCTAATCTAACCCAAGAGCGGTGGAGTGCAGCCAAAAATATACTAGAAGATGTAATATAACTGGCGAGCGAGAGGATGGCGTACCTCATCACTGGTGTCGGTTGTCGTCAGTGTCTTCGTCGGTGCAGCAGGTGATACGGGAAAGAGCGGGGGAGACGTGTCGGGAAGGGCACGGTGTTGCTCGACAGGCGAGGATGATGCGCGCTAGAGGGGGGTTCAGAGACTGATGAGGTCAAGGAGGAGATGTAGTTGGGGGTGGTCCGACTCAAGCAAGTTGCCAAACCTGGCGAGTGCGTCTGATAGAAGATCAGTACAAACAGAGTTGAATAGCGAAGGCGAGTGGAGGCACGGCTCGATGGCATAGAGGGCGTAGCATTGTGCGGGCTGGTATCACCCACACGGAAGCACCGACGCTGCGGGGGCATAAGAACTGTTAGTCCAGGGTTGGGCGCGGCAGCGTATACACCGACCGTGGAGCAGAGTCACCGAAGATGACACTAACCCCAGTTCCTAAGGCAGTTACTTCTGCCACTATCCCTCTTCTCCACGACTTTTTCTTCCATGTATTTTCCATCGTCCATTGTAAGCTACGTGGGAAGTAATCACCGCTAGCAGTTACATTTCTATCTTTCTTCTAGCCCATAAATATGTACGTTTTTCCTCTGAAATCACAAGTTGAAAAGTTTGTTCTTTCACTTCTGTTCTCTCTCTCGATCAGCATCTTTTTCTCCATCGACAACACCTTTTGAAGGTGTGAAAGCTTCAGCTTGTGTCCAACAACCAAGGCCGGACAACGGTGCTGGCTAGGGAAAACCAACAAGCGCTGGCTGAGAAGGGGTTTGGCGACCGGCAGGGCGAGTGCACCAAAGTAGACAGGATAAGTTGAGCATGCGGTGTAGTGCCCAGATGTGTGTCTCACCCAACGAGCAGGCGTCGACACTGGTAGCGTTGAGGTGACAAACTGAGCAATGGCGACAAACCGCGCAACGTGTGATGACAGTTGGAGGCCAGAGAACACTTAATAGTCACACCGTCGCGGTGTAAGCCACCAGGCTTCGTTCACACACGATCAACGTCGTTCAACGCGGCAACGTACTACGCGTCGACTCTGAGTGGCGATTAATCGTCGCAGACGATCTGCATCCGTCAACCAAGTGAAAGTCTTCATGAGCGCATGGCAGTGCGTATGGCGACAGATAGAATGTTGACGAAGTCATGGGTTCAACCTGGGTCTGCTCAGTCGGGCGTTGGACGACGGAATGGGAGTGTACTAGCGGAGCGCGACGGAGTTACCTATGGTGCAACTAGGGCAACCAATGACGACGCCATGTGCAAGTCAGTGACAGATAATCCTTCGGCGGGGGTTCTTTGTGGGCTTTTGATTGCGCTAAGTGATGGATACCGGTGCAGATGACGAGGTAACTGGGCTGCATCCTTCCTTCTATTCCTATCCCCTCTCCTTCCTCTTCTCCTCCTCTCCTTTCTTCTTCTCTTCCCCTTTCTCCCTCGTCTTGGTGAGATCTGAACAACGTGGAGTAACTGCAACAAACTTGAAAATCCATATCTATCTCTGAACGTGCCTATCATGGGCTTATATAGGGCCATGATGGACCCATTACAATATTTACACAAGGGGCCCAATATGGGACCCCTTTTACAACACTTAAAAATGAAAATATAGGTGAAAACTTAAAACAATTCAAAATAAAACTACGGATAAAACGCGACGATACGGACACGTCACGACGAGTACGGTGAACTCGTCGTGACGAACATGAAACATAAAATTGGATGAACAAAAACATATAACTAAAATAGGAACACGTACGCATGGTATTTAAACCCGAGCGTCTTCAAGGATGCTTTGGCATGCCAGTCAGGCTGGACACGAACCGGCGGTGATGCTGATGACAGCGAGGATGGCTCCGATGACATTTTGTTGATGTTGTTTGGGCGCACTCCATCAGTATTTCTATGAGTTAATGTATTGGAGACATGGACCAAAGGGATCAAATGAGGTTTTGGGCTTTTACACACACATTTAGAGTACTTTGAGCCATGACTTCACTCCATATGGTGCTCTGAAATAGTTTCTAAAATAGGACAGGAAAAATACAAGCAGAAGATATAAAAAATTAGAAAATAGAAAATCACAAATAGGTATTATAATAGTTATCCTAATATATAAATAATATTTTTCTCTTTCCTCTCTCCCCATTCTGGACATAATCTAGAAAGTGTACGGCTAGATAATAGAAAATGGGTGATAATGCAAGGAAAGATAATAGAAAATAACAAATAGGTATTATAATATTTATCCTAATGTATAAATACTAATTTTCTCTTTCCTCTCTCTCCATTCTGGACATAATCTAGAAAGTGTATGGCTAGAATCACAATGTATTTGCAAGGATCCAGGTTGTTTAGCATGCTTAAGATTAGTTTTAGGAAGTTTTCTTTCCACTAGTTATCTAATTTCCATAGGAAACTACCTCATGCTAGTGGAATCCATACTTAAAGGATATCTAGACTTCAGAAGACTCATTGAGGAATCATGAGGTTTTAGGAACTTAGATCAATTCTTTCCTCTTCCTTTCCATCCATAAGTTCTCATTAAGTATTTTAATAAGTTTATTTGTATAAAATTAACTAAAAGTAGGAGATATCAGTATAAAATTAATTTTATATGTGCAGATGTTTCTGCATCAAAATATGTAATGTATTACACAAAAAAACATAAATACATAAAAGCCTAAAAAATTACACATGTGGTCTATAAACCTATTTCTACGTCACCTCGAGGGAGAGTACCGCCACCATTGGGTTTCTTGGGAGAAAGCATGTCGGCCAACGAATGAGGGGGGTCTAGGGATCAGATGCCTCACGGATGTCTAGGACATGCTCCAAAAGAAGCTCGTATGGAGATTGCGCACCACATACTCATTATTGGGTTGTTTCATCTATGCCAAGTATGGCGAGTGGGCCCATTGAGAGGTTGACATTCGTGGCCCTCAGCGATGGCAGAAGTGGTAGCGCCACTGGCTTCAGCTTGCCCAGGTCACCCGCTGGCACATTGGACGAGGCGAGATTAGCGCCTGGTTTGATACCTGGCATGCTGATGAACCACTCGTGCACCATCCACAGTTTGTCCCACATGACGTGCGCCCAACAGTGGCTCAACTACTTAGGGGAAACACGCAACACCTACTACAACAGCATGGCCTCCCTTCAGATATGTTACCTGAGGTCTAGAGCACCTCAATGGGGTCTACTCCCGATTTTTCCATTTGGACGCTCACACCCAAAGGCACATACTCGTGCAAATCTTCATGGGAGCATTTTCGTGAGAAATCCCCCATCCAGCACTGGGGTCACCGCATCTGGCATCCGGCGATCCTTCCTCGAGTCTCCTTTTTCCTCTAGAGACTCTTGCATCGCGGCCTACCGACTGATGATCACGTGACCCGTAGGGGTTATTCTCTCGGTTCCCACTGTCACTACTGTCCCACAGCTCCACACAAAGAGACCATGGACCACCTTTTCTTCTAGAGTGAGACAACACTCGTATGCTGGCGCGTCATCACTGACCGTTGTCGCCCACTGACCTCGTCTGAGTGTTTTGGCAAGTTTCTTATCTCGCCAACACGCTCTACATGGAGCCCCATTCTACATATCACCATAGCTTATCTACTATGGGAGATATGGAAAGGGCGAAATTCTTCTCGTTTTGTAGGCACGCCCATGCGTGTCGTGGATATCATGCGTCGAGTCCAGCTTTGGCTAAGGCGCATCCACCATCTAATCTCCCCTCGAGCCAGCAGATCAACACTCGCGTGCGACCTCCTCCGCTCCGTGGGCATTCAAGTGACCCCCGCCCCCATCCGCATTCAGTATAGAGTTGTTTACTGGCTTCCACCGCCAATAGGCATCCTTAAATTGAATGTGGATGGTGCGGCCAAAGGGAACCCGGGGCCAGCGGGGGGAGGAGGTATCCTCCGGGACCATACGGGGAGGGGAGTATACTCTTTGCTTTTTCTTCTTTCTACGACATACAGACTAATACAATAGCCGAGGCTATGGCGATCCGTGATGGTCTACTCCTTTTTGAGGAACGGAACCTTCACAATATCGTCGTGGAATCGGACTCACACATAATAGTTGATATGCTTCGTCTAGGTACATGCTCCCAGTGGCGACTACACGGAGTATGGCAGGACATCATGCGGTGCCGACCTCGCACACGATGCTTTCGTCATCAACTGCGGGAGGGCAACTAGATAGCAGATGCTCTCGCCAACCATGCGGTACATGCACGAACCCCCTCCTCCATCTTTCTTTCTTGGCAGGCGCTCCCTCCGACAGCTAGAGGCTGTTATTGCGTCGATCGTCTCGCCATGCTGACCCTCCACACACGGCGCATCGTTGTAAGCCTGAGGGATTGGAGGATTGCATGGAACGCTGGAGAAAGAGGGGTGGACTGTGCCCGCCTCGACTAGAGCCTTCACCACGCCCTTCATCGACCCACTCTACGGAGGCACGGACATCTCCTGAACGACATCGTCATCACGGGGCGGCTCTAGTGGGACGACGATGTGCACACTTCCCCGAGCGTCTGCAAGGTATCATTTATGTATCTTTTCTTTTTCTCAACATGGGCGTGGACGAGTGGGATCCGAGTGTAATTGGGATATTTATGCTCGCTCCAAACCTATAAACATTAACAAACACTTCACTTTATAAATAAAATCCCCCTGGGTGGCGTCCAGGGCACGGATGGATCAGTCTACGGGCACAACCCTCGGGTTGGCTGTAACCGGCACCGTGTTTTTTGCCAATAGTAAAAAAAACCTATTTCTACAACTAATGGGCCAATCAAATTCCAATTTTTAATTTCTAAATCCCAATGGATTGCATCATTTTTTACTCTATATTTATTATATATTTATTAAATGTAAAATCAAATGAATATTAATGTTTTTTTTTATTATTGGCAAAATACACGGTGCTGAGTACGTCAAACCCTGCGGTTGTGCTTGTAGACCGATCCAGCCATGCCTTGGACGCTACCCATTGAATTTTATATATGCAGTGGATTATTTATCAGCATTTATAGGCATGGAGCAAACATAAATATCCCAATTACACTCGGATCTTACTCGTTGATGGAGGCAAATTGCGTAATTATTTTTTAATTGTCATTGTAATTTTAATCTGCCTACAATTAAATAAATTTAATAAAGTATAGAAACTTACTCAAGTGTATAGCGTGAGTAAGGTCGTCTCCACAAGGACTGGCCTTTAGGTATATATTAAATAATTGATTTGATTATTAATAATAAATAATACTAATACTAAAGATAAAAAGAAGAGTCAAATAATTAAAAGTATAGGGAATATTAGTTTTAAAAGATAAGTATATAAGGAAGAGTAGTAGATATCTATATATACTTTATGGATACTTGGAATAATAAAGAGTGAAGATATTAGATATACTGAGTGAAAAGATAGGTAGAAATTTAATAAGAATAAGTAGTTTGATAAGATTAAATAATAAGAATAAGTAGCTAGATTTATATATATATATTCAGAGAGAATAGAAGGGGTAGAATAGTATTTTTATTTACTGAGAAGATAGGTAAAGAGAGAATATTAAGAAATTATTTAGCTATTATAGACTAAGTATATAGAGACGTTAAGATAGAATAAAGGGTCTACATGAGGCAATGAGGGAGTAAATATGTATCTAATCGCCTATAGTTGAGGAGAATACCTTATACAGTTATAATATTTACTATATAGATAGTATATCTATCATAATAAGTTTTATAATTATTCTCATAATCAAAAATAGGGAGTAAAAGGGACAGTTCTGTCAAATGCCCTTAAGGTGGGTGTTTGACAGAATGCCCTATAGAATATCAAATTAGGATAGATTTTATCAATTATACATTTTATATTCCTTTTTTTTATGTTTTAGGCTCAATTTAAGGGAAGAAATGGGTGATTTAGTCAAACACCGAGAGGTATTCAACCAAATGCCCTATCAAGGGTCGAATAAGAGAGATATGATATTGTGTACATGTTATAAGATTTTTACATATTTGTTTTTAGAGATTTTTATAGGAGAAAAATAAGATAAAAAAGGTCTTCTATCGAACAGCCCAGGGGTGTTCGACGGAATGCTCGCTAGCATTCGATATGTGTCGTTTTAGATATATATTTTTAAGTAAAACAAGATAAAAGGGATATTTTTATCGAATGATCGCGAAGTGTTTGACAGAATGCCCGAAGGAACTCGGGTAGGGATATGTTTATTTTTTTTATATTTATAAGATTAGGAAGTATGAAGACAAATCAAATATATTCCTCAAACACGCAATGTGTTCAACGAAATGCCCAAAATGAGAATCAAAATAAATCAGAAATGTACTATGTGGCAAAATATTTGGCAAAATTTTCCGCTAACATCAAAACTGATGTATAAGGGATCTATCTATGATGATCAGAGTTCACTAAACGCTCTAATTCAGAGAACAAGAGTGGCGGTACCGGTCGCCACCGCTGAGCCTCATTTTAGTGGTTCCCCTACTCTCCTCCTCCGTTCGGGTGCGACTCGATGATGCTCTGACCTTCATGATCTTCTCGAGAGTCCTTTAAGCAGTTGAGGTGTGTCACGGCACCTCAATCAGCTCTTGGGTCACCTGCGACAGTCCTTCGCCGTCCCTTTTTTTCCCTACGGTGAGAGATCATGAAATTAGGGGCTCTCAGCCCTTTTTAACTGCATGGGAGGGGTCCCTTAGGCCGCCTAATGGAGGGGACGGCCCTAGGGGTCCTCCGGGACCGTAGGATTGCCACAGGTCCCGCCTTTCCGGCTGAAAATGGCCTCCAACCGGCAATGTCGACAACTAAGGGCTAAATTGGATGGAAATGCCCCTGGCCGTCCGATCCTCTTTATAGATGTCCAACGGCTGCGATTAAATCACAGCCGTGGACCCCTCTTTTGGTGTACCCCTGCTCCTGCCCCGTCAACGTGTCCCGTCGGTGTGCCCTGTCAGCTTTGTGCGCTCTGATTTGTGAATTAAAGGGTCACACGATCCGTGTCAGCAATCGCGGCTAATCAGAGCCTTGGAAAAAATATATAAAAGAAGTTAAATAAACATAATAGACCTCTACCGTCTGATCTTCCTTAAGAAGATCAGACTGCTAAGATCATATCTGGCTCAAAGCCCTGTCTCCTTCTTTTCTTTTGTTTCTTGAGACCGCAGCCCATCGAGTTGCTATCTCTTGGTCACCTAGTGGCTCGGCCCGTGCGGTGATAAAACAGACTGGGCTGTAAATCCCATATGGATTATTTTGAAAAGATAAATCACTATATATATTTTGTCATTTCTTAACTAACAAATTCAAATTACATACCTCTAGCCTGTGACCTTGACTTCTTTGTGGGCCTCTCTGGGCCTCTGCTCTCCATGCCGCTGGCTTGGGCTGGCCTACTGGGTGTACCGCCCCTTGTTGGCCATGGGCGGGCTTGAGTGCCTTGCGCGCTCACCTGCTATGGCTGGGTTTGGGCCTGGCTCTCCTGGTCGGCTCCTTAACCGGCCCATTATAAAACCCTTTTTTTGTTTTTATAATATCTTTGTTTTCTTCATTTCCTTTCTTCTATTTCTTTCTTTATTTTATTTCTACAACTCTGTTTTCTTTCCTGCAAAAGCATATATACATACTAAATAGAGCATTAGAAAACTATAATGTCTTCAACATATGTTCACTAAGAAATATTTATATTTGTAGAGCATGCACGAAAATGACATAAAAAATGCGTTATTTTATAACTTTCTCTATTTAGTGCGTGTCATGTAAAATCTTATAAAATTAGATAAAATACACATGAAATCATCCCAAAATGACCTTAAAATATGTATAATTACATGACACATTTTGGGTTTATCATCCACACCATGTGCTGGAATTGAAAAAGGTACATGAGTGATACAAGGCAGGTGTTTGAAGAATGGCGCTCGTGTCGACGTCTCACTAGGTCCCCCCGTAGTAGTGATGAGGCATGGAGTGTGTGGAGTTCTCCCCGCCTTCAATAGGTGGCATCGTTGACTTAGTTGGGGGGAAGTGGGAAGGCTTTAAAATAAGGGAAGGAATGATAGGAGAGGGGGAAGGTGATGGGGGGTGTTGGAGTGGCTTTTGGAGGGATAAGTGGAGTTTGGGTAGTGATGATGAGTGATAGAATTATAAATCCCACTAGATAATTAAACATTCCACATAGTTTTCATGATTCTGTAGAATAAATAAAAATGATCATTTCTCATGTATCATAAATAATTCTATGATGGATTTTTATTTCCTGCCTGCCAGCCAGCCTGTTTTGAATTTCAAGTCTCGTTTAAAATTCTTTAATAAAAATCATATAATTTAGAATTAGTGTGCGTTATGTATGATTAAATTTAAGGACTCATATAATGATGAGCGATTTATGGTGAGATCGTACAATGGTGATTACTTTTTGTAAAGAGATGCACTAAGTTCATACGAGGATATACCAGGACTGTCTACTGATGCTCATATAATGAGGATGGTTGGTTTTATAGTAGTTGGCAAGAAGATACAGAGATCTAAAGACCACTCTTTAGGAAAATTTAGTATAATAATCTATTTCCATATGAACTCCTAAATTTCAAGATAGTTGATTAAAGACGTAAGTTAAAAAATGATACATTAACCTGTGATCCCAAGGATATAACGTGGATGGGTGTTTGTTATTAAATGATGAAATATGAGTGCCTAATCATGGGATTTCAAAACGGCTTAAAATAGATACATAAAAAGTTCAAAAGGTGATTTTTTTTCAGATAGGACCTTTGTCCTTTGTTGAATGTAAACATACTCAACGAAGATTGTCAAAATTGATTAAAATAGAATTGTTTCCCTTTGTTTGATGATTTTGGAATTTGATATCTACTCACCTCTTCAGTCACACTAGGATTATCATGAACATGAGGGGTTATAAGGACATGGTAAGAAATGAAAGACATGTTCAGTGAAATAGATGATAAAATTTTTGTAGCTTCAAGAAGAAGCCATACTGCTTGGAAGTTCACATGTTGTCTTGTCGACTAATCATTTGGTTCAGATTTATCCGTGATTATTCATACAAAATATTTGAGATTGTTCGTTATTAGGCTAGCCAAAAAAGAGTTTTTTTGTTTTTGGGAGTTAATAACTAGGGTTTTATTTTGACCTAAATGGTCTGGTGTGAAAGGCTAATTAGATGTTATGGATTGTGCTTCAAGTGTATAGGTTTGATGAAATGTTCTGTTAAGGATAAAATATTACCTGTACTAAATGTTGTTTACCCAATGTGATTTTCTATTTTGGTGTCCCATTTCTTTTATTTTTTACTGAAGAGCACCATCCTATTGAGAACTCATGATCAGAGTAAAATAACGGGTTTATCAAGGAGACGGTAAAGGATACCACTACAAAGTTTATGTATCACCTAGGTTCATTGTCGAGGATGTGGAAGCACAATATTGGTGTATCAAAAATTTGGCATGCAGTTAGGCATATCTTTCATGTTTTATGGATGTGTATATTATCACAGAATGGTTTAATCTATTGCAACTCTTTGCATTTTCATAAAGTATTAAAATTTTTAAGACTTTCACAACTCTCTTTGATTAGTAGCACATTCCTGTAAGCCTTCTTGAGGTATTACAAAAACTAATGCATCAGGAAGAAAATGTAACTTTTTTGGCACATCAGGCATTCTAACCAAATTGTAGTTGCCAGACGACACAGCACTGAAACAAGCACAAAGCTCAACAAGCCCCAGTCAACAACCCATGTGGGTTGCCATACATGGCCATTTATTAAGCACTAAGGTGTGCCACACATGGGTGCTCAATGAATGCTCAAATTAGGAATGGGCATCACACATGAGAGGTTTATTTATTATTATTCAAATTGAATAAGATTTCAAGTATTATATTGATTTATCTAAGTTCATAACTTTTTAATGTGTTATTTACATTTTGTAAAGCAAGTGATGTCGGGCAGGGCAAAAATGATACTAGAGACTCCAACCCAACGTGCTATGACTAAAGTAAAATTACAGGAAATCAGTTTCAGACCACATGCTAATCATGCCCAAAGCTCTTTTATAATGTCTTTATAAAAATTGAATATTTTGATATTGTACATATAATTAACTTAAAGAAGATCCATTGGCCATGATTTGAGGTTTCACCTAATTTTGTTTTTTATTTTTCTTTTTGCCTTTTATTTTTTCTGTGATTTCTTACATCTTCTAATGTTTAATTATCTTCTAACAAACAACCTTTTATGTTTATTTTCTTAAAAAATTAATCCCACTTGCTGAATCTCAATATTTAGCCAGTTTGTAACACAATTGATTAAGTATCCAATGATTCATAATAATAATAATAAACTCTAATATACCCTTTTTGTCACAATAGAAGAACATTATTATACACTTTATAAAGTAGATAAATAAACATAGATATTGTTCGATAAAAAGGGGTTCTAACTAGAAAATTTTAATCGATGAAGATTGAGCTTTATACATGTTTTGATGAATGTTAAAAGTAATGAATGGCTTAATAGAGGTTGTGATCAAGTGCAATACCTCCTAATCAAACCAGTAGATTGGTTGTAATTGGAGACCAATTAGCGTCCATAGTATTATTAGAAGAATATTTTGTTTGACCATTTGGTGTACAACTCAAATAACTAATTGTGGACTTGAAATTTTTATTACATGAATATAAACATATTATATAATAGTGTTCAAGTATTTGTGTGTATTTGACCTCCTTAGGTTGTTTTAATGACTCCGTCAAATTTCTGATTACTACCTCTTGGCATTAAGGCTAACTTTATTTATGATTTAATGAATATTAAATACATTAAGATATTACTATCCGATAGTGATATCTTGAGTAAAATGATGAATTAAATTGATAACATTCAGTTTAAAGTATTAATTCAGGAGAATATTCAAGAGAAATCTCCTGAATTTCTCTGATTGATTTTATCAGTTTTTTCTTGAAACTTTTGATTGGAGAAAATTAAAAAATTGCTCTAAAGTTGCTCTCAATAGTTTTTTCAGGTGTAAATATCTAATTTCATTTATGTTTTTGGTTTTTTAATTTGGTTTGGAAGAATAGAGGGGTTTTTCACAATTTTTCAGTTGAAATAGGGGAGATAATGAAGGTGAGAAGGGGAGGGCATATACCCAAATATATCTATGATTGCCTTCAAAATAAAATTTAGCAAAGGTTAGGGGGGGTTGGCTTCAAATTTTGTGCATAGAGAAAAGGCCAAATGTATCAAATTCAGAGATTGCTATAGATTCAAACCTTGATATCTGAAGATCCAATCGTTGGATTGAGCTCAAATTTTGAGGGCTATTTCATCATTGTATCCTCTTTCCATCCGTATGCATGGATTGGTGAGTAGAGTCTGAAACTGAGTAAAATTAGGGAAAACATATGTGAAAATCAAGAATGTCTCACCCCTCAACTGTGGGTATAAATTCCTATTTTTCTCTGCTCTTTTCATTTTGGATGCTCGACCACAGTCTACACACAAAGGAGATCTTTCCTTGGATCAACTTTTATTGTGGTATTATATTTGAATTTTAAGTTTCTTTCTTTATTGATCTTGATTTCTTTTCTTTTCAATCTCCTCAACTAGGATGAAATGTGAAAATTAAGCTTTATGGGTATTTTAGTAGAATACTTTAATGTATGTTTTGATGAATGTTCAAAGTAATTCATGCCTCAGTAAGGGTTGGGATCAAACCATAATAGGTCCTTAGTCAACTAGTTGACTGATTTAAGGGAAGAGAAAATTGCAGCTAGTTATCTTAAAAGGCTACTTAGTTTGACTATATGGTGTACCAGTCAAATCATGTCTTGAGGACTTGTATTTTCTATGACATGAAGATAAACATATTTTCTAACACTTCAAAAATATTTTGCTGAATTTGACTTCATTTGATTGGTTAAATAATTTCTTCACTATCCTAATTACTACCTTGGATTATTTAAGGCTGAATTTACTGATGATTCAATGTGAATTAATTACATGAAGATATTACTTTTGAATGGTGATATCTTGATTAAAATGATGTGGTAAATATACTTAAAAGTTTAATATTATTTTAAAGCTGAAATCTTTAGCATAATGGCTACTTTTTGCTCGTAAAATTTGACAGATATTTTGAGGCTACGTTAAAATTGAAAATATAAAATTTTGAAATTAAAATAATTATTATTTGTATATTTTTCAATCATGATGAATACATGACTGTTATATATTTAAAAAAAAACCATGATGCCCTTTTGGATTTCTTAGTCCATATATATAGTTTTGAACCCTAATTTAAAACCCCCGTCTCCTTGCCCTTTGAAAATTGGAGTCCAAAAGCTAGAGAAATCTTTTAATCCCTGGAGGACTTTTTGAAGAATTTTTGAATCATTCTTTCAAGATAACTTTGAATCGTGGTTTTCGGTGTAGGGTGTTTCAAGATTCAAAGAAAAGAAGGCTGGCCTCAAATTTGCACATCCATAACCTTGTGATAAGTTTGACATATTTAGGATAAGTTTAATATTGATTTTGGGATTTTTTCAACTTATGAGTAGTTGCTATAATGTATAAAAATCCAAGGAACCTACCGTTAAATCTTTTGGTTGAATTTTAAAAGATTTACATGGGTTTAAAGTTGAATAGATATGAGTTAGGTGATAAAGTAATAATGTGGAAAGATTGATCTCTAGAGATTAATCTGATTCAGTTATGAGAATGTTGTATATGATAAGAGCTGTGCAAAATTGTGTTAAACATCATTTCAGGTGAAAGTGTCTCAGTGGGTGCAGGAATATATATATATATATATATAGATGTTTTAGAGTTTCAGGGGAAGATGTGACATCTAATTTAGAGATGAAGTTAGGAATTAATTGAGTCCTAGAGAGAAAGAATGAAACGATAAAGAGGTTGAGAATACTAAGTAGATAGATCTTTGGGGTATTTTCACAAATTTTATTCTTATAATTATCTTAGGTAGATATTAATAAAGTTTAGACAAGAATTATATTCCAGATGCAACTTTGACATGTGTGTATATATATATTATACTTTATATGGTTGAATCAATAGGAACTTAGATAAATTGATTGATATCTTCGAAAGCACACGAGGTGCTTGAGGAAATGGTAGAGTGAAATCACGGTATGAAATCTAAATCAGATTGAACTTGTTGAGTGATTGAAAGAACTTGGATCAGATGTATCATGGTAATCTACTTGATTGTAATGAGAAGTTTAAAATTACCGGATCCCCCCTGTATCGAGAAGGGGGGGGGATTCCAATCGCCACCCCCTAACTTTGGTGTGCTTCTTCCCCCTTTCCTCTCTTCCTTACTGGTGCAGAATCCTTGCTTCAATTTATTTCTTAACATCACTCAACAAATTCTCTTTTTATTTCTTAAGGAGAAGCCCGGTTACAATTTCTCCTTGTATTTCTTAATATTACGGCCCGATGGTTTGTGATCACTTTTATAATTTTTGAGCCCAGCCCCATGCAAATCTGAAAACTAAAAAACACCAGCTATCCCATATTGGAAAAATAAAAAATACCACAAACTATTTAAATGCCATTTTCCTCTTACTTCTGAAATTACATCTCTATTGTGTATGTGCGCAATTCTCTATGGGCCTATATGGGCCTGTTGTTGGGCCTCTATGGGTCCTCTCTATGTGCTTACTGTGCTAGCGGCTTGCCTCCTTTGGTGCTCGGCGGTTGCTGGACAGCTTGAGCACTGTGTGCTCGCTGGCTGGCAGCTGGCTTGAGTACCATTGGCTCCTCATTCAGTTGGCCACCAAAACATTTTTCTTTTATATTTTATTAACTGAATCAAATTAAAAATTCAGGCCATGCCAATTTCACAGTATTTTCTAAACGGGATAAAAAATGGCCTTCAAGCAATAGATAGAATTTTTTAATACGGAGAAATGGTCATGTTAAAGATTTTGAAGAATTAATGCATGGAGGCAAAATTTCTACTTAAATAAAGATAAAATCAATAAAATGATGCATATAACAATTCAACGATGTGTATACTTTTAATACTAAAAATCCCTTCATCATGTAGCCACCTACAGATTTAATGGTGGGAGTTGCGACCACAGGTATTACCTCTTTTAAATTTTATTTCTTTCTCAGAAAACTCCTAAAAAAGTGTTAAAAATTATAATAAATATTAGAACCTATGAGATAATATATACTTGTTTCATTTATTTAAAAGAGTTATGTCTTATTTCTTTCATTTTAGTGATTTTACTCTCTAGAAAATAGCTTAAAATCCAGAAAAATATAAAATCACCACAAAATAATATTCAATATATATATATATATATATATTAATTTCAATTTACTCTCTCATTATGTATTCCTTACGGGTTAAACTCTTATTGTAGACGAAGTAAGAAAACATTCATAAGTATTCTAGCATAAGTAGTATGCTTAAAAGGACTTATTTGAATCCAATTTTGACTTCATTCCTTATCATCAAGTCTTCTTGCTTCAGTCCACATATTAGTCCACGCTTAGGCCACACTTAATTTTAAGTGATATCATTTTAAGAAAATTTTGGTAGAAGGGTTGGTAGTACCCTTTGATCTAGATTGATCCAGTTGTAGGGAAGGGCCCTAATAGTGCCTACAACTAGAGCACTTGGCTCTACAGATTTTCTAAATATGGGAGATAAGGAACTAAAATTGTCACAAGTGCCATTATTATGATAACCTATGAGTCTTTGTCATTAGTTAACAAATGGCCTTTATACCATGAGTTGTTGCAACTAGCTCAGTGTAAATATGCTGGGAATAAGTTTTCCGGCTTAACAAGTTCTGGTAAAATTTTAAAGATACCAACCATTTTCCCCATTTAATGCAGCAGAACCTTCCTACCTCTGCTACAACTCTTAGTACACATGAATCAAGTTTGTGTATGATCTGTATGACTCTTTTCAACTCAGCACTTACTCTACACAATTATTGATTTCTGTCTCTAGTTATACAGAAAGTCTTATCCATCTGTATGCCTCTTATTGCACCTCCTTGACTAATTACCCAAGGTCATACACCAATATGTTAGGTACTCCTCTGGTCACACAATGTTTTATTGTTTCTAACCAATTTTCAAAAACCATGGTCCCGTCATCGTCATTTTCATATAATGGGAAACTATTTATGTTGTACCAAGATTCAAATAAGAAACAAGGTTCATGTAGCCAAAGAAAGAATAGATCAGATCATAATGATCAGGTTATGTGTGTAAGTGGAATAAACTACCATTTGGTTTTTAGGAAGCAAAGCATGTTCCAAGCATTGACACAATTCTACACTGTCCTAGGTCATCTTCTTGATTAGTAAACTAATTAGTGAGTATCTTTTCAACATCAATCTAATAAAAAAGATGTGAGAGTGTCAAGGAAAATAGAGTAAAACGTGGAGGCACAAAGGGTAACTTCCATGAGTGTTTGTCACTTATGACATGGTTCCTTTGTCTTCGATGAATGATTACATGTGCACAATGGGCCCATGAGCCTCAAGGAAAATACTCTACTGTACTTATCAATGTAGAGTCAAATAATACGTTAAACGGTATCTCAAATAATTAACATTACCTAACATGTAGAGAAATATATATTTGATCAACTCTACCAATTTGATCAATTAATTGAATCCACAAGTTTTAAGATATGCCGTGTGGTGAAGTTTATATCAGGATTTTACTCCACCATCTCAAGGTGCTTTTTTGTCAATGGTTCCCGTGTGTACAAAAAAATTCCTTCATAAAGTAATTCTTTTATATATTAAGAATCTGAATTCACCACCTGATTTAAAGCTATGCATGTAGTAAAAGGCTTTACCCAATTATATGGATCGAGAATAATGAGATATTTTCTCCTATAGTTGAATCGAATACAGTGAGTATAATGATAGATATAGATGCAAAATGAGGGAGCCATTTGCATAAATTGATGTGAGGCACACTTTTTCCTCCATGACGACAGATACAAAATCATCTTTGAATTGTCACTTGGGTATTCTACTTGGAAAAGAAACATAAATTATGCCCTTGTAAGTGAGCATTATACTGTGTGAAGGAATCTGTGTGTAGTTTGGAAAATTTTCTATTGATGTAAAAGAACTGTAATATATACAAATCAATTGGGATTTTACTCTATTCTGCATTAAGAGGATATCCGTCACTAAAGCACTCTAAGTTGTTGGACATCAAGGCCATGGGATTTTGGAAATATTTTATATATGTATAAGTGGCCTACTCTGATAAATGGGTGTTAAAATTCTCCAACCAAATGACTTCTGAAAATTCTCCATAAAATTTCTAAAATCACTAATATACCTCGACTACAGATATATAAAATTTGAGATCTAAATAAATCTCTAGTCAGAACATCCTTTATAAAATACCTTATAAAATATTTTTTTTTCTCTTCTCTCCTAAACATTACAACAACACCTAGAGGTGTTTCCTTATTACTGTTGTGGGGAGTTCTATGGAATTCATGAAAGCTCTCTCAATATTTTTCTAAAAATTCATAAACATTTCCCTATGTACTACACGAATATTAATGATCACATGCAATACCTTATTATTATTATCATTATAAAATCCCATATTAGTATTAATGATCACATGCAATTCCTTATTAGTAGTAATGATCACATGCTATGTGACCTAAAAATGGATGATGGATGAAGGCGAATGCGCTTGCATTATTCCATTAAGTATACATGAGTCTGACCCATAATACACGTTGGAAAAACACATGGATCACTCCTTTATCAGGTCGCTTGCAAATTACATTAACTTAGAATTTTCAGAATAGAGCACTTAAGAAAGGGGCGCCTAATTTAAGTCATGGTAAGTTATAGAAATTTGTTAAATTTTGTGTATTGAATATCTACTTCAGATGTGGTGACTTGGATATTACTAAATTTTAATCTTACTATTGAGTAATAAAATTTATATAAGTTGGATAAATATTGACTTGGATAAATTATGATCGGGTAAGTGGGTTTTAAAATAGTGAGGAACGTATATACACAACAGTATTACAATGTAAGTTGTAGTGATAATCCATTATGAACCTATGCAATAAAGAGGGATATATGAAATGATTTGACCTGATATTTGTGCAGGTATTTATAAATCCTGATTATGTCATAGATAAAATTCTTTGTTCCCTAATAATTATTGAAAATAACATCGGAAGACACACCTTTTATTTACAGACCACATAAAATCACAAGCTGGTGTGGATAAATTCATATTCAAGAAATTTGAAATTCATATGACGTGGGAAAATACAAATTAACTTTCTTTTTAAAGTGTGGTTAAGTATCGATAGAAGAGTTATGAATGTTGTTCAAATTCATGGATTGTTGTTCATTATTTTGAATTTCACTGAAACAAAAATGGTTAAATATTATTTTACCTTACATAGTTGAAAATAAATACAAAGTAATGATAAATCTTGAGTGGATGTTGAATATCAGTCCGCAACATTTCAATGTCCAAAAATCTTACTAATGACCTGTATATTACTTTGGCCTTTTGATGAAGCACAAACTTTTAAGCATTTTAAATGGATTTTGTGTTATATTATGCAAATTTTTATACTCTAGTACATGTACTTGTTAGAACTTTATCACAAAAATTTTGCAACAAAATTGGGAACTTCTGTAATCTTTGACCATCAAAATACGCCCTTCATCGTAGAATTTCTTTTCCCCATGGCTCCATCAATGGTTTGTACTTACTTGGTCATCACCTACATAGTGAAAGACAACAAATAAAGCACGATGCTTATGTAAAATATGCATTATATGATCATCGATGTAAGGGATGTGTACCTTGACAAGATGCAACTACCCCATCCTGGACATCCTTACCATCTGAATCCAGCTCCACATCATTGTTCCATCGCTTGTTGTCCACACGCAGCCAACACTTCACAATGATGAGCGTTTCAATGCTTATCGGTGACAAACATGCTCTCTTGTACGTGACAATAGCGTGGCCCGTAGAGAACATGTGTTTAATAGGAGCGGTTGTTGCACATACGGACAATAGCTACCTTGTAATGGAGTCAAGTAAGGGGAAGCATTTTGCCCTTGTGCTGGCCCACCAATATAGTGGGGTGAACACTTCCTCATTAGGCACGACCTCTGCCAGATATTGGTTGAACTCGTCCAGTGCCAACCTCGTTAACATAGGTGCAGGTTGGACTTTTTGCATAGTGCTTTGTAGCCAAAAATCCAACTCTTTGCCTTTTGGGTGCTCCGTTTCAAAGTGCCCAGCCACTGCATGTCTCGGCGAGTCACATGGTAACAGAGATCGTACATAGGCAATGGTTGCCTCTCTAATGCCCTCATGGATCATGGACCCTTTGTGGAATGGGTCCATTAATGCCGCGCTGATGATTCCATCATTGGCCCATAGGAGTTCTGCATACTGCGCTAGCTTGCGTTGCATTGCCTTGCATGCTTTGCGCCATGTTACAACGATCTCCTTCATGCAACTACTAAACATAGGTGAAGAAGGTTCCCTCTTCAATTTTCTGCACAACCTCCTCCATGTTATGCATGAGACCGTCGATGAGAAATAACAAATTACATACGGCCGGCATCTCTATCCGTCAAATATGATTAGTGGATATAGAGAACCGCCCAAGGATGCGACATAATTCTTTCACCAACTCCCACTTTTCCTTCGACATCTTCGTCGACTTCCCTTTTCTACCAAAATTCTTTGACACTTCATCAATCACATCATGTTTATTCACGACAACGGATAACATAGCATATGTGTTGCTCCGACCGGTCCGACAGTCAAACACTACCATGTTATAATCTTTAACGTATGGGTCACCTTCACATGCTTTCGTGTACTCCTCTCGCCGTTGAGCAAAGCTCTGAACACCGCACACTAGCGTCCACACTTTTGCTACTACATCACCCAAATATAACAGATGACGCGCTCTATCATTATCTTCAGCCGATGAGAATATATCTCCATGCAAGTTGTCCTCGTTACTGTCATAATGTTCTACTGTCCTACCCACATCGCCTTCATCGGGCTCTACTACTTGGGCTGAAGGAATGCCAAAGCTTTTAATTGCTGCTTAGATGACAATGTTTAATATGTGTGCAACACATGTGACGTATCTTCTGCCAATAAACGTCGGGTTAATGCTCTTTATCTTCTTTGCATTCATTGATAACATCCTCTTATTTGCGGAGGCGTTATCAGTAGTCACATCATAAACCTGCATAAACATAGGTCACGTATAAAATCACATGTTTAATTTCAAAGATAAGTTTGATGTTGAATGATGACCTTTGGTCGCAGGCAGAATTCTTCCAGGACCTGGAGAACGATGGACGCCATGGTGTTCCCATCATGCTTGCCGACGACCTCTCGGATGATAAGTTCTCTCTCTCGGTACAACCATTTCTTGTCCACCCAATCAATGGTGATGCCTAGAAGACTAATACCGTTCTCTGTAGTCCACGCGTCTACAATGAGGGACACTCGGTCCACGCTCTCCCATAGCTTCTTCAATTATTCCTTAATGCGGCCATGCATTTGAATCGTCCACTACTTCATGACCTTCACACTTTTGGGGTCCAGGTCCAATTGTGTCGCATAATGCCACAACTCCTTGAATGCAACATTCTAAAGGATGCTCCACGACAAATCCGTCAACCATATGAAATTTGCGATGATATTCTTCGTCTCATTAGGGGTATGCCTCCTTATAGGTCCTCGTCAGCTTGGCCCTCCCTATTGTTGGTCATCTATGGCCTCTGTTATGAACGGCTGATTCTTGTTGACCTCCACCACGCCCTTTAGCTCCGCATGACGAATAGGATGAGAAGCTTGGAAATGTCTCCGAAATACGTTGGTGCTCTTGTCAGCTTGCCGCTTGATCTCTTTTATCTTACTGTGCGGGTTCTTCTCACAACACAGTAAGCATGCATAGTAGCCATCACCAATGTATTCGAAGTAGTCAATGATGACTGATCGGTTCGAACGCAGGTGACTCTGTACTGCCCAAGATGTTCCCGCATTGGTATCTTCATGACAGTTAGCTCCTGCCCCAAAGCAATCTCTAGGTGGGTTCATTGTTCTAAGAAGCATAATCCGGTTATCAACGATTGCTTCTTCCAGATTACATGAACACATTATGATTCAGTTTGCTTAAAACTCTAAAGAAAAGATAGAAGAATCACGAGTGGAGAGAAGGGAAAAAGAAGAGATGAGGAGACTAAAAGAAACAGAGGAACAACAACAGAGAAAAAGTAGTAGCGGAAGTGAAGAAGAAAAATTATGAAGATATGAGAAGAAGAAAGAGGGAGAAGGGAAGAGAATAGGGAGAAAAGAAAGTGGAGTCGAGAAGAGGGTAAAAGAGTAGAAGAGGAGAAGAAAAAGAAAGAAGAGAAGACAACAACAACAAGGACGAGGAGAGGAGAGCAAAGAAAAATAAGAGAGTAGGAAAATATAAGAAAGAGAGAAAAAAAAGCAAAGGAAAAGTAGTAGAAGAAGTGAAGAACAAAAAATACGTAGAGAATATGAGAAAAAGGAGGAATAAGGGAAGAGAAGAGGAAGAAAAGAAAGGAGTAGAGAAGAGGATAAAAGAGTAGAAGAGGAGAAGAAAAAGAAAGAAGAGAAGAGAGAAGAAGGGACAGGAAGACGAGAAGGGAAGAAGATAGAATGATTAGGAGAGGAGAGCAGGGAAAAGAAGAGAGGAGGAGAAGAAATGAAAGAGTGGAAAAAAAGTAGCAAAGGAAAAATTAGTAAGAGAAGAGAACAAGACAAATGAAGAAGTGATAACAAGAAGAAAGAGGAAAAAGGGAAGAGAAGAGGAGAAAAAAAAGAGGAGTCGAGAAGAGGGTAAAAGAGTAGAAGAACAGATGAATAAGAAAGAGGATTCGAGAAGAGGGTAAAAGAGTAGAAGAGCAGAAGAAAAAGAAATAGAGAAGAAGAGACAGGAAGAGGAGAAGAATAGAAGGTAGAAGCATGAGGAGAGGAGAGATGGGAAAACGAAGATAGGAGGAGAAGACAAGAAAGAAAGGAAAAAAAGTAGCAGAGGAAAAACTAGTATGAGAAGTGCAGAAGAAAAATTAAGAAGATATGAGAATAAGAAAGAGGAAGAAGGGAAGAGAAGAGGAAAAAGGGAAGAGAAGAGGAAAAAGGGAATTCGCAGTGGAGAAGAGGGAAAAAGAGTAGAAGAGGAGAAGAAAAAGAAAGAAGAGAAGAGAGAAGAAGAGACAGGAAGACGTGAAGAGAAGAAGATAGAAGAATGAGGAGATGAGTGCAGGGAAAAATAAGATAGGAGGAAAAGAAAAGAAAGAGAGGAAAAATTAGTAAGAGAAGAGAAGAAGAAGAATTAAGAAGAGATGAGAAGAAGAAAGAGGAAGAAGGGAAGAGAAAAGGAGAAAAAGAAAGATGAGTCGAGAAGAGGGTTAAAGAGTAGAAGAGCAGAAGAAAAAGAAATAGGAGACAAGAGAAGAAGAGACAGGAAGATGAGAACAGAAGAAGATAGAAGAATGAGTAGAGGAGAACAGGAAAAAAAAAGAGGAGGAGAAGAAAAGAAAGAGGGGAAAAAAATTGCAGAGGAAAAAAGTAGTAGGAGAGGAGAAAAAGAAAAATTAAGAAAAGATGAGAAGAAGAAAGAGGAACAAGGGAAGGGAAGAGGGAAAAAAATGAGGAGTGGAGAAGAGGGAAAAAGAGTAGAAGAGCAGAAGAAAAAGAAATAGGAGAAAAGAGAAGAAGAGACAGGAAGAAGAGAAGAGAAGAAGATAGAAGAATGAGGAGTGGAGAGCAGGGAAAAATAATAAAAGAGGATAAGAAAAGAAATAGGAGAAGAGGAGAAGAACAAGAAATAGAGGAAAAATAGCTGAAGCAAAAGTAAGAAGAGAAGAGAGGAGGAAAAATTTAGAAGGGAATAGAAGAAGAAACAGGAAGAAGGGAAGAGAAGAGGATGAGTTATAGAAATTTACTGATTCATAAGTGCATTTAACAACAATAAATAAATAATCAACACAAAAGTAAATATATAATGTGCAAAAGATCAAATTAAAAAGAAAAATTTAAACTTAAAATACTAGAACGCAAAAGCTAAAGCCCTTGAGGAATATAATTAAATTATCGTTACAGATATTTTTATTTGAAATGAAATTCTTGAAAAACATGCAATCAGGATAGAAGTTTCAAAATTTTAATGAAATGAACCCACATGAATTACAACAAAGAATAAGAAGAAGAAGAACATAAGAATTAGCGGAAGAAGAAGAAGATGAGAACTGGCAGAAGAAGAAGAAGAGAATTCCAGGAAGAAGAAGGGGAAGAAGGGGAAGAAAGGGAAGAATGTGAAGAACAGGAATAACAAGGGGAATATGGGGAAGAACAGGAAGAACTTGAAGACAAAGAAGACGAAGGAGGAGGAAGAAGACAACTGACCGCTATCCGCCAATCCCACCGTCCCCCCTGTCCGCCGATGCCGCCGCCCGTCATCCGCCGTCCACCGATGCAACACCGTCTGCCGTCCGCCAAGGCGCCAACAAATTCAAAACAAAAATTCGGTAAGTATGTTATAGATG
This sequence comes from Wolffia australiana, assembly GCF_029677425.1. NCBI lineage: Eukaryota > Viridiplantae > Streptophyta > Magnoliopsida > Alismatales > Araceae > Wolffia > Wolffia australiana. Next base: position 1,360,958 of record NC_135840.1, read on the forward strand.
GTGGATAATGAAATTCGATATCCAACATCGATAATGGATGTCGTCATCCTGCCCTTGAGACGGAGACGGATGATGACATCGAGACGGATATCGATACCGGATATCGTTACTGCAGCAACCGATATCCGATATCTATATCCGATATCAAAAAAAACAGATACTGTCCCGATACCGTCATCTGTCTGTTCTGGTACCCGATATCCAATACAGCATCTGTCCCGATACCGTCATCTGATACTGGTATCAGGACGGGTGATCCCTACACCCCATAATGACCGTAAATAATCCACAATAACCTATCTTTTCCTTCTTCTAACCCTTGAGTGTGATTTCTATGAATATCTCCATTCTTTGATTATCAAATTTCTTATCCCATGGGAACATTTAAATTTTAGTATGAAATTCAACGAAATTAAAGTATTTATATCGTACATTTGATCAATGCTGAGTCTCTTTTGGAGATCTGACATACTTGTCACTGTCTGACTAGTTTGTGTTGTTTCATAGAAAGGATTCCCATCATGTCGATGTGATATTTTCCCCTAGCCTACGTTGGAAGTTCAGCAAAACAAGAAAAAAATTAATTACATTCGTACAAAACTGCATAAGTAGGCAATGAATCAGGGAACATATTACCGTATTGGTCGATATTTAATATTCCATCTATATTATTCAGATGCATTTTTATTTTTTCCCACCACTTGGAGAGCTTCCATGTGTTACATCTCCCCCGTTTAATAAAGTTCAATGGAGTTTTGGAATTTCTTTCTATCAGGCTTTTCTCATATCCTTTTAGTGCACATGTTTCTATCCCATCTAATAATGCTTGGCTTCCATATCTGTGGCAACGTTCCAATATTTACTGAAAGCCAATAACATGTTATGACTTGAATCTCTCAAAATACCTACCCGCCAGCCTTCCCTGGATTCCTCTTTGATGCACACTCGATATTGTTTTTTTTGAGTTACCACCGGAGGGTGGAAGCCACCTTATGAAATATGTTGTTATGGTGTATGATATAATTCCTGACTTGATGTTCCAATTTTGCAATTCTTGAAGCTTCAGTGTGAATGGGATTTTTTGGATCAAATAGTTTTCTAGGGTTTGTATTCCTTGTTTCACTTCTTGTAGTGTTGACCAATAACCTCGATTCTCACTTTCTAGTTTTTGTTGATTTTGATTCTTCAAACTTTCCCATGGAAGAATCATAAATGAATATTTTATTAGGAGGTTAGCTTTAGTCTCTTTTTGCTTCTCTTGAGTATGGTAATTTATCATTTCTGATAATGAGTGGATATTTGTTGTAACCATGTTTCATTTTTTTGAAAAATATTTCTATGAGTTTTTACTCATTTTCTATAAAACAATACATGTTCTTGTGTTTCAATTTATGGATGTCTTATGCAAAAGAGGTGTTTAAAGGTAATATGTTCAACTGAATTTTCCACATAAAAATTGGATTTTAGTGGGTAATTTTGGTAGTCCATATAGCCATGGCTTAGAAGTTCGGAGGGCTTATATGTTGTATCAGTTTCCATGCTGCCTTTCAGGAAAACTTGCAGTTGTTGTAGATGTCCATCTAGCTCTGTCTGGGGAATGTGTGATTTCAATATTTTACTCTTTTATAGCATGTACCATGACCTCCAGGAATCCACATCATAAAGGTATGATTCCCAATTTTTTCATACCATACACCTCACCATTAACTATTTATCATGCCTTCATACATCTGGGAGGTTGCATATCCAAACTAAACACATTCAATTCTCTGTCCGACTTTCCAGTGTATGACATAATTCATTTCTTGCATCATTTGTTGCATTTTTCTGACCCAAGATGTTACATTCCTGGCACTGCATACATTATCCCAATTTTCATGTTTGTCTTTAAGAAGTCTGGTCCAATGTGATGTTCTTGTATGAAAGAGACATCCTTTCTTCATTTTCATCACCCCCATTGCATCTTCTAATTTTCAAATACCAATACCCTTTTTTCCTTTGGATAGCAAACACTTTTTAGAGGATATCCAATGACATCTTCAACATGCATCACTGTTAGAATATAAAAAAATTTCTATTCCAAATTTAATATACTTTGATGTTTTCTTTGTTATATTATAAATTGAGAGGGTATGAATCAGTATACTGTATAAAACATGGTTAATAAAAAAAAGTACCCACCTGGGGATAAAAATTTTCCTTTCGATGAATATGGAAAACATAAATTTCTCTATAGTATCCAATGAATATGGGACAACCCAAATAAGTAAACTTTAGGGAGCATGTATTAAATGAAATAATTTTTTTTAGTTGGTTTTTCTGCTATAGCGCATCTTTTAGCAAGATAAAATGCACGTTTTTTCTGTTAATTTTTTGTCCTTGTTAGTTGTGATATGGTTCTAAAGAAATTAATTAGATTTTATAAGGGATTTTTTTCGTTCAAGAATATAATTGTAACTTTAGAAAATAAACAGTTTGATTTAATGGGATCACCATGTTTGGTTAAGAAAGAACCAGTTTTTTCTAAAGAGATGCGTTTGGAAATATTGTCTTAAAACTTCTTCAGCTAAAAGGAATAAACTCGGCGAGATATGGTCACCTTGCCTTGATCCTCAGGAAGCCTGGAAAAATGGGGTCCAATTTCCATCTACTATCACTAAAAAGTAGTTAGATTCAATCCAAATGCTAACCATGTCTTTCCATTCAGAACAAAAACCAAACCTTCGTAATATTTCAAACAGAAAAGATCATCTTATTCTATCATAAGCCTTTTCCATAGCTAATTTCAGAATGATATTTTGACCTGGTATTTTGTGATTTAATGTTTGACTAACGTATTTTACCGAGCACACATTTTTACAAACCCAAACTGCTCTTTAGAAATAAGATTTGAGAGAAGTACACTCAATCAATCATTCATAATTTTTTTAATAGATTTAACTATTGCGCTGAATAGACTAAGTTGACAAAGTTCAGAGAACTATGATGGGCATGGCATTTTTCGAGGTAAAGCTACAAACGTTGCCTTCCATGCTCCAGCAGGGTCAGGGGCATTTTCTGGATTCAATCGGTGAGTAGTTTCCTCTACTTTTTATGTTTTAGGATACTGCAACGCCCTAGATTATCACCTTCGTTCACTTCTCTAGGGATGACCTCTAGAACTGTATGATTGATCCTGATGTTCTGAGATGTAAGTAAGTTTTGATTGATGATAACAGCCTCTTTTCCCATTAGTTTGTCATTGATGTTGTATTTTTCCTGTATGATTGATCCCTGCTTTTTCCTATAACTAAAAATCTACCTATACGGCTATCTATCTTTCTATTTATCTATCCATCCATCCAACCATCTGTTTAGCTTACTCATTGTTGTTGGATTGTTTACCTTGTTGACCTCATGGGTTATGGGCATCATCGTCTTTTCCATGGGAGACGAGTACACTTAGGGTTTAGTGTGCTTAAGGGAGGTTATTGCTCGTCCCTATAAATGCATACGATTTAGGGCAACCAGCATCCTGTGACAACGCGCTGCTTACCTGGTCTTCCAGGTCCCTGAGCCATAGAGGAAGCTTCAGGCTTGCTGGATCCCGTTCGTACCTTTTCCAAAGGTGATTATAGGAGCTGAAGGTGTTGATTCCGCTGTTATGGCACCTCCAGGTATTCCCCTATATCCATCAATTGTGTCATATTAATTGTCCATTGTGCTTTGATGTGTTTGGTTGTAGATCTTTGGTTATTTATCCCTGCTGGCCGTACACCTTTTTCTGGCACATGATGGAAATATTCAAGTTGCTAGAGTTATTTTTTGACACATTTACTAGGGTTGAGAAACTGAGAAGTCTGTAGTTTTTGTTTTCAATTTCTTCAGTTTTTTTTTGCATTTTGAGTTTTTCATTAGGCTGCTCATCTCTCTTGACCCTAAATAAAAACCCACGTATGATCCTTGAAGAATATGCTGCCTTAGACCTATGTCTTCCATTTCTCCCTCACCTTTGCTATATCTTCAAAATACCTGTCTTTGTTCTGATGTGTGTAACGAGCTTAGGACTGCTTTTCCTACAGCAGTTTGGAAGTGATTGCCGATTAGTGGTATCAGAGCAAGGTTCATCTGTGGATTGTCGAGAGATGATGAGAAAAGGAGTGGAGACTATGTCAGGATCAAGTGGAAGGTCCTGCTTGGATAAAGATGTCGTCAACTGTCGAATACCTATGATGATCCTCTATGTGGGACGTCGATGATCACGCTGGTGATGGCATGGAAGATGACTCCGGTGATGGCATCAGAGGTGATTCGGACGAAGCAAGAAGAGCTAGTGACAGTGTGTACAGGAAAGGTGGTGCAAGGGTTGCCAGGGATGGTGCTGGGAACAGACAAACGGTGAAAATTACACAGTGAAGAGCGTCGTTGATGGCGCGAACAGCGTCGACGATGAATCAGGAGATAAAGAGAATGCATGTGAACTGTACAGCGATCATCTTCAAGAACCGAGATGAATAAGGTGAAGGGATTGGTGAGGTCATCCCAAAGATGGAGTAGTATGACTATTGCTAAGTGGGCTACGAGGTAATCGGCTTTGACTTGAGATTGCATGTGTGACTACCTTCACGCTGCTCCTCCTATGGCGGCGTGGGACTGATTCCCAACAGCTCTGAGTTACCTGGGCTGCTATATTTCTTTAAACACTTGAAATCTAAACCAAGATATCATCCGAAGCACCCCAGTCTGGTCTTCCAAGGGTGAACTCCAAATTAGGGTTTCTCTGATCTTGGACAGCCTGTTTCGGACGAGAGGCGCCCCCTTCCTGTACAAATCACATCCACATCAGTTTTCTAAAATTTCGTTCCTTTCGGAGCAATTACTGGGGACGGGAAATGGAAGAGGGAACTGTAGAAAGGTCTAATGTAGTTGACGTAGATAGACCAAATCATCATAAAACTCAAGTATGACAGACAGAGTGAACTAAGTAAAGTTATAAACATTTAATTTGATGGATAGAGTGAAGCTGATAAATGCATAAACACATAACTAGACAGAGAGAGTGAAGTAGATAAATTTATAAACATATAACTAGACAGAGAGAGTAAACTATATTAATTTATAAACATGTAATTTGACAGAGAGAGTGAACTGGATAAATTTATAAACACATGACTAGACAGAGAGAGTAAACTAGAAAAATTTATAAACACATAAACTAGACAGAGAGAATGAACTAGATAATTTATAAACATATAACTAGACAGAGTGAGTGAACTTGATAAATTTATAAAGATATAACCAGACAGAGAGAGTGAGCTAGATAAATGTATAAACATAAAATAAAACACAGAGTGAGGACACAGAGAGAGAGGGAGAGAGAGAGAGTACGTGATGGATACCTCTGCCAGCGAAGAGAAGCTGAGTGACCTTCGTGCATCGACTTCTGGGAACCTGCTAGAAAGGTAAATTGCTCCGTGTCGCTTAATATGACGTAATTCGAGACTAAACGGGGATACCTTGTACATAACTTTCTCCATGCGTAAAAAATGGAAGAGTAAGTAGTAGAATAAAATAATAAAACATGGCAGTGCATAGGCAAATTGGCATTCAGTGGCTTATTGTTCGATCCCAATACTTTAATGCCGTCAGAGGTATTTGCTCATAGTAAAAAAGTCTCCCTCTGAATGTTAAGAAAAGACAATGATAGGCAATGTGCAAACAGACGAAAGATATATACTGATTTACGTTCCTCTATGAAACCTACTATATATGTTTCGAATCCTCCAACTCCAGAAAAATGGTTTTCAAGTCGAATAATGGCACTTTACCTATCTCTTTCGTATTAATATCCTCCAAATAAAGTTTCTTTTTTGCAACGAGATTTGAGCGCCTTAGAAGCGTTAAATTACTCAGAGATTTTGAGAGACTCTCTAGGCTCTACTTTTATGATTTGTGCGAGGAGCAATTGTTTTATGTAGAGAAGGAAGAATAGTAGTGAGAGAAAAGTCTATCAAGGATGAATCAGATTAACCTCTGTTTGGAAAGTGTGCCACGCAGAACAAAAAAAGACAAACTACTGCGAGAAGAGTCAAGCAAGAGGACAAATCAAAACACTGGACGTGTAAAACGATTTTCCCCCACATTTGACGCCATACTGTGTAAAAGACATCTGAGTAGAAACTTCGTGGGAGAGATCGCCTCGGAAAAAGATAAACCGGAAATCTAGAACAGATTAGTGATGACGGGAGACGAGAGAAAATAATTGGGAGAGAGAGAGCGTGATTGGGAGTTAGCGCTAAAACAGGAAATAAAAACAGTAATCAAGTTACCTTGTGAAATTGTTCCACTTGCTGGCTGTGGATATGCGGGCGGTTGCGGAGAAGTCGGAGTCAAATCGGTGCGGGGCTGCAAGTATCCGTCTTAGGTTTAGATCTGAGATAGATGGGTTCTCCTCGCCGGACCCGTCAGATTGCCCTTCAGAGGAAACAAGCCACATTAGAAACGCGAAATAACACACGCACAGCGTAAGAGTTAGAGAGAGAGACAGATAAACAGAAGACGGAGAGAGACAGAGAGAGAAAGAGAGAGACAGCGAGAGAGAGAGATACCTGAGGAAACTGCAGGCTTGTCAGTGGACTTCACAGTTCTGTACATCTGCAAAGAGCAGAGGAGAAAAGGCACTCTTAAAGATGGAGTGGGACGGAAGGTCCAGATGTGGATGTAAAAGAAAGGCAGGCAAAGGAAAGGATTCGGCAGAAAGCTTCACAAATTTGACGCTGTGTCGTGAGGAGAAGATGGAGAAATACGGAGAACAAGCAGAAGCACGTGAAGAGAAGAAATGCAGAAAAATACGGTGAACAAGCTAAAGAAGCGGAAGGATCGCAGTTTACGATCTCTTGACATTTTAGAAAGACTCGCCAAGCAGGACTTCTATTATTTCGAAATGATGGCTACTTTCTCCATTCCTTCTGTGCATTTGTCAGTCTTCTTCCCTTTGTTCAGCAGGCCTATCTACTCATTCATTCACTCATTCAGCTACTCATTGACTGCGTCCATCGGTTATTGTGCCCAAAATGGATCCACAGAAGTGCATTAAAAAGAAGGGTACGGTGATAATAAGAAGATACCAAGAATGCAAGCGCCGGGCTATAACGACGACACTGTATCAAACTCGGTAGAATTCGAAATAAATTGATGGAAGATTTACCTGCAGATGACTCTTCACATGAGCTAGAGTGAGATCTTTTACATCCATTAGTTCAAGAACTGATTTTGGCGTTGCTCCTGGCATGACAAGCGGAGAAGATGAAAAACAATATATGATGAGAAGAGAAGTGGACGGATGAAGAGGGGACGAGAGAGGAAGTTACTCTCGTGCCCGCCGAGGAGTTCAACAGCGCGGACGAATCGGGCGTGCAGGGTGCTTGTCCATCTCATCCGAGGAGCTCTCGTCGCCCTCTTCGCTGATAACCTTGACACGAACCCTGCTCTCTGGACAGCGGGGCAGCCATCGAAATTGCCCAAGGGAAACTGCTGGGCCGACTGTTGATGAAGGCCGGGAAGATGATGATGATGATCTGGCGTCACATCGTTCATTCTCAGCCGCTGCAGTTGCTGATGATGATGATAATACGAAGGCCCAAGTGCAGCGGTTTCTACGTTATAGGAGAGGGAAGGCGGGGGAGAGGGCCAGGAACCAACTGATGGAATTTGCTGCCTGATTCCCGCCTTGGAATCGCCGGTTACGAAAGGAAAAGGGTCAGAACTATACACAGGGATTCCACATATCGGCGTTCTAATCTCGATCTCGGAGGTTTGAGAGGGGTTCTGTTGACAGAAGAGTGTTGGAGAATAGAGGAAGTCAGGTCGCCGGAGAAGACCGCCGGTGCGCAACCAGAAGGGGGCGGCGCCGGCGCCGTTGATTGGCGTCGGCGCGTCGCTTGGGGGGCTGATGTGAAGGGAGAGATCGGGGGACGGCATCTTCGAGGCCTCAGTTGAGATCCCTTGAAAAGGCATAGCTCGCGCTCTTCCCCTCCGTTTGTGACCCTTGTTTCTCCCTCCGTCTCTATCTATCTTTTTCGTACTTTCTTTCTCTCTTATACTGCCGCTTTGCATCGTCTACGCAGGCATATCGCCTTGTGACTGATTAAAGGGAGACTCAGGGCGATTGGCTACGCTGTGTTATTTCTCAATAGGTGACCCCACGATGCAGTGGACAGCAGAAGGATAGAGAAAGGTAGGTACAGAGAGAGAGAGAGAGAGAGAGAGAGAGAGAGAGAGAGAGAGAGAGAGAGAGAGAGAGAGAGAGAGAGAGAGAGAGAGAGAGAGAGAGAGAGAGAGGGAGGGAGAGAGAGAGAGAGATGTACTTCTATGTACTGAACTTAAATAAATGAAGAGGTTTCTTGAACGGCTCGGTCTTGTCCTGCAGATGGTATATATCGGAAAACGGCCCTTTAGAATGAGAGAAGTGGGGAGAGAGAGAGGATAAAAAGTTGCCCGAGAGTAAATGTAGTGGGGAAAAGATTAGCGTAGTCATCAACACAAGGGAACCGAAATTCTAGATGTTAGATCCCGGTCAGTCAACTCTGTCTCAAAGAAAAGATAGATGTGGCTGAAGATATTGATTCCCGAATAGGTATCGAGAGATACATAGTGAGTAATAGACAAAGAAAGAACGAGGGAGAGAACCTATGAATGGAGAAGAAACTTTGGTGTCTGGAATCCATGAGGCAAGAAAGAAACCCTGACTTTCTTATCGGCTTTGTTCCATCTCTCTCTCTCTCTCTCTCTTGCAGTTTATTATATTGATCGCACCCAACTGGTCCCTCTTATGTTGTAAGTATTGACCTGACATTGTTTGCCAAAGCCTCACGACCTGCCGGAAGTTTTAACTTCTTCATTCCCATCTTAATTTCCACTTCTGTTACAGCTACTTCAGATGAAAAATTTGGATCCAAACGAACTTATTTCAACTCAGCAGCCGCATGTATTTTAACGAAAGATCAAAATGGGCACTCGCACATAAATATGGAAATTGCTTCACATCTTTATACCTTTAACCTGAGTCTGGAAGGAGGAGATCGAATGTTTCAAAGTATAACAAGCTATGTTGATGCAACTAAGTCTCGTAGAATTCAAACGGAGAGATAGTAATTTTAATTTGGTAAGAATTTTTTTCTTGTCCCAAAATTTGGGTTCACCAAAGTTCTCCTAGATCAAACAATAAATTAGAAAGTATTGCGTTGACTGCAAAAAAATAGAATATGAATAGAACTACTGACAGCCACTATGTCTCTATTCTCTCTGAGGTCCCCACTAGTAAAGAAGGCTCGAAAGAGAGCTAGACCACTATTTCTTGAAAACCCCAGAACGTGCTCATGCCCGCAATGTGAAAACCCCAGAAATCTGTTCTATCCTATAAAAAAGGCAGAGCAGCATGACAGGAGCTCATAAGCATGGAATATGCTTAATTCCCGTGACTCCTTGACTCCGCCATGAGTTGATTCGCGAGGACAAGGTAAGGAAAACTGTAACAAAGTTAGTAGACATTATCTACATGTATTATCTAGGACAGAGGACAATAGAACACTTGATTGTCATCCCTTGAGGTGACTGGCATAACTCAGAGACTTCCGGTAAGTAGATCGCCAGCCAACAATCCGCAATTCAGATAACTCTTTTCAACGTACCCCGAAGCACCTTAAAGTAGCCTGAAACAGGACGATTTCAGAACCCCCCCCCCCAAAGCATATTTGGATATATTCCTGCAGCTAAGAACTAAGAAACAATGTAAAAATATTGAAATTTAGATCTGTGCAGACAGAGTATTAAATACCTCCCTGTCTGTTCGTTGTCACGCTCGTGTCATACAAACCACATTTATGAGACGTGAAAAGTCGAACGACGCTAACTCAGTAAGAAATAAAGATGGGAGAGAGAGAGAGACAAAGAGCTAGACAGAGAGATCCCTCGAGTAGGCTCGAAGAAAAACGGCATCTTTGCTACAGCAACAGGCTGGTCATAAACAGTAGAGAGAGCAGGAAGAGGAACTCCACCGGCTATCAAGAGCTACTATGCGTTAAGTTTTTGTACGGTGGTATTATAAAAATAAAACCCTTAAATCCGTGGGGTACATCCAATAGCTTAAAATATCTTCTGAAATTGTTTTCACTGGCGTTCACTTTCTACTCATTAAGCTTCATAACAGAAAACAAGTTCAGGCCATTGAGATCAGAAATATGCTTTTAACACTATCATATTTTTTCGATGCTCTTAAAACCATTAAAAGTTCAAGCGATTTGTATACATCAGAATTATTCGTTGAACGCTTGTCAAAAGTAATATTTGTCACCTTTTGGCAACAGCATCTGATGCGTCATAACCAATATATGGTCAATTGCAAATCCAATATGTGACTGAATAGGATTAATTATGAATAAAATAATTGTTTCAATATTTCTTTTTCGCTGAAAACAAAAAAATTAGAATCGTTTTACTGGAAAATATTTTAGCTAGAATAAATCGCAATTTCTTAAGTATAATCAGCAGAAAAATATATTTATATTTGGGACGGGAAATTTGTCAAATAATATTTTCCATGGTCTCGTCCTTGGTTTACATTATATGAATTTGAATATCACAACATGCCACTCGAATCACAGAAGCTGAGTGCATTCGATTCATTGAACTTCATCTGATGTTGCAATTGGCTTTTAGATGATAAAATCGCAAAAATGATACTCTCAAATAATTAAAAAAAGTTTTATGTGACTCTCAAATATTTTTTTGTAATTCACAAATCATCGAACAAATATTATGATCTATTTTTGTATATTATGGAATTCTACCGAAATATACTACGGATTCGGAGAACAAAAAGCTCTGTTACGGGGATGCCTTCTACTATTTAATTTGCTTTGTTGACGCCCCGACCAAACAGATTTTCAAAAAAAAATACCACGGCTAATGCGGTTAATCTAGGATGGCCTGTAGAAACATATAGAATTTCATCATATTAAATTGCCGTTGCGTGAAGACAGAGGACCCGGATTCATTCAATGGGTTGTCCACATTGGGGAATTTATGTATAATCTACCCGCCTGCGTATTAAATGCAATCAGGGATGGGTATTATTTTGTCTCTGTGAACGACTGAGCAAGAAAAGGGAAAAAAATGTGTTTGAAATAATCAAAACAAATGTCAGCAGATGGACCCGCGAAGTTGTCATGTGAACCAGATGGGGACGTCCCTCATTTACTCGATCACTAATTCTCTACATCTCCCAAAATTGATGAAAGTAAAGTAGCAAATACTGTTAAGGCACCGTCAGTCGCCCTGTCTATCCTCTTATCCCCGTCTATCTCTTTTGCTCTCTGTTGTTTCAGCCTAAATGGCTTGATGATGAAGATCGTGAGATGCCCCTTCTCTCTTCTTCTCCTCTTTTCTTCTCCACTTCTATCTTCTTGGTTTCGGGGCATCTCACGTTTCTTAACAAATACTCCTGCCTTTCCGATTTTCTTTGGTGGGTTCTCTCACCAAAGCTTCAGTTTTATTCAAGTTTATAAAGGAGTTCATTTTGCAGTCATGATTAAACATCGATAGGATCAAAAAAGCAGTAAGGATTAAAGACTATTATTTGGTATAAATACATCCACGGGTATTAGTTTCTTTGGGTAATGAAAATCGATTTCCTCTTATCTCTCTCTATCTCCATGTCATCTTATCTCTTCTCTTCATCTCAATTCAAATTCTTCTCGTGAAATTCTTCAGATCCGTCCTGCTGTTCTCGCCAACTTCCACATCAGTATCTACCACGAATCAGTTTCCAGTATAAGCGAAGGCAGACATGCAGAACCAAAAAACACCGACACTGAAAAGTCTATTGATGTCTGATACCGCGTTTTCTTTCTTCATCATCGTTATTGTCTGCCCTTTGAACGATAAGAACGATTGCGATTGGTGACAGATGAAGTTTTCTCCCCCTTCCTCTCCTACTTTAAAACTTAACATCATCTTCCTACAAGGAAAGATTGAACAGATCCGAAAGCATGAGATATAATGCAGACATATCAGAGAGTGGAGAGTAAAATAAGCTCTTTGTACTATCCGCTTCTCTGGTTCGCTGTAGTACTTTCTTTGCACTATGATTTTGAGAAAAAGTCACATTTTAATGCAGGTCCGTCATTCAAGGATTCAGCATTCTCCATCTCTCAAAAACTGGGGAAGAAAATACCTTGCTTGTTCTAGACATCTGATCTCCACCATGTTGAAGAGGCAAACGTGTATGGATCATACTAGACATACGAGATAAGTCGTATTTCTTAATCATATGTCTAGATTGACCTGTTCGATGGGCATGTATCTATGATATCTCTTACCGGTTTTAAAATTTATGGATCTAACGGCACGGCATCTAGGTTCAGGATCAACATAGGTCTTTACTGCAGAGACAGAGCGATGATGCAATGTATTTCGCATTTCGGAAGGCCAGTCTCTCCCTCCACCTCTCTTTCTGCCTCTATCTTCTATCCCGTCTAGATTCGCAAATTGAATAATATCAGATTCTTCTCTAAAGTGACAGTTTCGGAATTTACGTGATCGATCTGCGAGCATCAACTATAGAAAGTGAAAAAGAAACGTAACATTACGAGCTGTAGAAGTTCCATCTTCTAGTGGATTCGGTAGTTAGAGTATGAAGATACATTAGAAAGTGGTCCTCATTTTTTAAGTGTTATATTTCAGCAGAGAACAGAGCAGAGAAATGAAAACAATATCATTCGTAGTAATTGTTGGAACAAAAAAGGCCCGCGCCTTGTTTTGCACCAAGGGAACATGAGAATCGAGAGAGTAAAGGAGATTGAAGAACTACACATCTGTGCAACAAGCACATTACACGCACAATTATATTGCAAGTATTACACCGTTTCAAAGCAACTTTACAAAGAAACCTTTCAAATAAATCCTAAAGACAAGGAATAGAAACCTTTCTTGAAATACTGTAAGAGTTGCAACTCTCTATCCTGACTTTTCAAACCTTTACTGCCACAACCGTCGGGTGTTAAGATTATTTCCCAACGGTAGTAAGGGGGAAAAGGAAGATCAAAAACCCTTGCGCTTTTTTCGTTCCAGGAATGAATTATTTTCTGCGTGTGAGAGAGGGACTTCACAAGAGAATATTTGGCCAGTGAGATGATTTTTATTCATGCTAGCTCTAAAGGGTACACTTTATACGCTAGAGAATTTCTTAAAATTGACACTCTGCAATTCCGGATTATTATGCATTCGTTAAAAATAGGATACTCCTTGACTCTCGCTTTCCTACCATGATTACTCGCTGCTGCGACCTGAATCTCCTTTCGACATTTTCAAATAAAAATATCTAGGCTTCTTCGTTTCCAGTTCTCCCTGGTAGGCATAAAGAGCACGCTTTCATTGCCTATGCCGCGTAAGGACCACTGCAGTTGTGGCGCAGTACAGCTTCCCTTCTGACATGACGTTTTTATTAAAGTGAACACTGACTCGTAAGTCGAGATACAGAGGGACGGAGGGGATGAGAGCGAGAGAGAAAGAAAGAGACAAGAGAGAAAAAGATCGCTATCGAGAGTCGTTGATTGATCTATGTTCTTTATGGCTGTCGTTGACCTTTAAAGCAAGTAGATTTTGAACCTTCCAGTCGCTATCTCCCCCCTCTTTCCTTCGTCAGGTCACAACAAAGTAAAATATAGCGGCAAGAGTAGGCGAAAGTGAAATACAGAAAAAGCCAGGATTTACTCGTCCCATCTATCTCTTCTTGTCTAATGGTTTCCACCGACAATATCATTCTATCCCTCGTGCAGTATGCATATCGGCGTCCACCCAGGCAATTATATTCGGATGCCCCTTGCATTTGAGTTTTAACATCATCCCCATTGTCACGAAAAAACGTCGATCTCTCACCATTTCTGACTGGTGGAAAATGCTGAATCTGTATTTTAGCCACCACTTAAACAGCAGAAATTGAAGACCCTAAATTACTCGAACTTAACCGCGAGAAAGAGATACGAGACAAGAGGTAGAGATAGACAAACAGGGACGGTCACAGAGAGAGAGAGAGAGAGAGAGAGAGAGAGAGAGAGAGAGAGAGAGATGTCACGGGGGTATCGGAGGGGAGAAGAGAAAAAGAGATACGGAAAAAAAGGAAAACGAGACGAAGAGAGAGAGACCCACCATTGATTTCTTCAGGCTAATATTTTTTCTTTAACAGCATCTAGTAGAAGCTAGTCTCTGCCTTAACGCAGTCTTTAAAACGTGCATCTTTGTCAACGTAATGCATGTCAAAGTCGACTAGAATTGGAGGGAAAGACTCACGGTCAAAAATAGTAAATACTATAATTCATTTAATTCGATTTTAGTTAGCAGAGCCTGACTTGCCTAGGGTTTGGCTTTCTCGTCAAACACGTAAGCAGTGAGCCCCGGACGAAACGAGCTTCAAACGAAAAGGCAAGATAGAGAAGAACGTACAGAGGGCGATTGAAGAGATCTTTAATTAACGAAAAGGCAAGTAGCTAGCCGTAGGCAGAGTTCTTTCTGTCAAGTTCTGTCAAGGGAATTTAAATCCCTTTAAGATAGAAGAAAGTCTAGGTGCGGGTCGAGAGTGGAGAAAAGGGAAAACGACTTTCTAATCAATTCTTCATGATTGGATTCCAAATCAGAAATTGAGGGGGAGAGAGCTTCTTTTCTTTCTGACAAAAAAGATGCACGATGTCTTTCATTCTCTCTCTCTCTCTCTCTCTCTCTCTCTCTCTCTCTCTCTCTCTCTCTCTCTCTCTCTCTCTCTCTCTCTCTCTCTCTCTCTCTCTCTCTCTGTCTCTCTCTCTCTATCTCTGTCTCTCTCTCTCTCTCTGTCTTTCTCTCTCTCTATCTCTGTCTCTCTCTCTCTCTGTCTCTATCTCTGTCTCTCTCTCTATCTCTGTCTCTCTCTCTCTCTGTCTCTATCTCTGTCTCTCTCTCTCTCTGTCTCTCTCTCTCTCTCGTCTCTGTCTCTCTCTCTCTCTCGTCTCTGTCTCTCTCCGTGTCTCTCTCTCTCTGTCTCTCTCTCTCTCTCTCTCTCGTCTCTGTCTCTCTCTCTCTCGTCTCTGTCTCTCTCCGTGTCTCTCTCTCTCTGTCTCTCTCTTTCTCTCTCTCTCTTTCTCTCCCTCTCTCTCTGTGTCTCTCTCTCTCATTCTCTCCCTGTCTCTCTGTGTGTCTCTCTCTCATTCTCTCCCTGTCTCTGTGTCTCTCTCTCTTTCATTCTCTCCCTCTCTCTCTGTCTCTCTCTCTCTCTCTCTTTCATTCTCTCCCTCTCTCTCTGTCTCTCTCTCTCTCTTTCTTTCTCTCCCTCTCTCTCTGTCTCTCTCTCTCTCTCTTTCATTCTCTTCCTCTCTCCCTGTCTCTCTCTCTCTTTCATTCCCTCCCTCTCTCTCTGTCTGTCTCTCTCTTTCATTCTCTTCCTCTCTCTCTGTCTCTTGCTCTTTCATGCTCTCCCTCTCTCTCTGTGTCTGTCTCTATCTCTGTTTCTCTCCCTCTGTCTGAGTTTCTCTCGCTTCTCTCTCTCTCACACACACACTCTCTCTCTCAGTCTTTCTCTCTCGCACACACTTTCTCTCTCTGTCTCTCTCTTCTCTCTCTCACTCTCTCTTCTCTCACACGCACACTCACTCTCTCTGTTTCTCTCTCTTCTTCTCACATATCTCTATCTAACTCTATGTTTCTCTGTCTTCTTCACACACACACGTTCTCTCTGTTTCTCTCTCACTCTCTCTCTCTCTCTGACCTCTCTCTCTGTTTCTCTCTCTGTCTCTCACACACACACTCTCTCTCCATCTCACTATCTCTCTCACTCTATCTCCATCTCACTCTCTGTCTCTCTCTCTACATCTCACTCTCTCTCGCCATCTCATTTTCTCTCTCTCTGTCTCTTTCTCACTCTCTCTCTATTTCTCTCTCTCTGGCTCTCACTCTCTCTATCTCTCTCCGCCACTCTCTCCATCTCACTTTCTCTCTCTCTGTCTCTCTATCTCTCACTCTCTCTATCTCTCTCCGTCACTCTCTCCATCTCACTTTCTTTCTCTCTGTCTCTCTATCTCTCACTCTCACTCTCTGTGTCTCTCTTTGTCTCTATCTCCATCTCACTTGCTCTCTCTCTCTCTGTGTCACTCTCGGTCTCTCTCACTCTCTCTCTCTCTGACCTCTCTCTCTGTTCCTAGTTTTCATTTTTTTTTATACTCTGTATTCTCCTCGGTTTCCTTTGTGCGTTACCATTTTCCTTTTCACCTTCTCTACTGGTCCACTGGCGGAATCAGAATGACATGTGAAACTCGTAGCACAGTGCCTAGCTAGTTAGGGCCCTCCCGTACCCTTCATTCCCGAAGGGCTCTGAAGCGGAGGGTGATATAAAGAAGGCTTTGAATAACCAGGACCGTATATTAAGTGGAAAACTCGTAAACTATTAGAGTCCATGATTCTTTTCCCTTCACTTATTTCAGAACACTTAAATGATGTTTCTTAATTGGATAACGCGTCCAGGAGTAAATTTTACGCTGTAGTGGCGATGATTGCTTTCATATACATCGGGTGGGATCGAAGGGTAAGTTTAGGAAGAGAATGATAAAAGAGGAGGGGACTAACGAACGAAAGTGACATGACGATGAGGACGGCCAGCTAGTGCGAAGCCACCATTATCGACCTGAAGTATTGGGGCACAAGTTATTAAGGCTCCTGCCCTCCGTCCGCCAACTATGGCTTTGATCTCCCGCACTTATTAATGAGAGAACTGCGGTGTTTGGCTACGTCGGGTCCACGTACCAAACTTTTGGTGATGTCGTTATGATCGAACCCATCGTTTGTTTTTTTTTTTACAACGACTGGGTCATCGTCCTTTTAATCGCTGTCGTTCCTCCCTCTCACCCTTCGTGACAGTTCCAAGCGGCGAAGAAGTTTTACAGTTATTTGAGATTTGTTTCCAACGCTTTCTGGTTCGGAAATTCCGGAATAGTATCAAGGTGGATTAATACGCTGTCTGATGGATTACTGAATGAAGAATTAAAATTAATTTACAAACGCGTCAAGAAACACCAAAATGCTAATAGAAGGGAATACGAGATAAGCTATGGACGACAGGATAGAGTAGATTGGAACGATGGAAGGGATGAGATGGATGCGGGGCAAAGGTCATATGGTGGTGGTTGATCTAAATAGAACCCCAAAGATAATTTTGGATAATGAACATGTGCCACCCAAGCCCAGACAATTGAAAATGATCTCGGAGATGACTATGGTCTATTTAAAAATTAGGGACAAGCATTATTGAGGATTAATAGTATCCTCAAGGGATACAACCGGTGAGGTGGACTTACCAACGTTCACTGTGTTCTACCAGATGCAAGGCATTATTTTTAATCAGCACCGTTCCTTGCAGATGCTTGTTTCTAAAATCTTCACTTCCACCAGTTCTCAGCACATGACACACCATGAAGAATCAAGTGTAAAACTTTGGATCATCTGAAAATTACTTTTTTCACAATGCCCGTGACATACTGGGGTACTGCGAAGCGTAGATTTGGATGAACAGTTCATACCTACCTATTCAGGAATATGATATGGACCAATCTGATTCTGAACAGACTGAATCGGCCCAAAAATGTTTGCCCAAGATGTAACCTTTTTTCAAATGGTATCGATACTTCGTAACCTCTATCTGTACCTAGATTTTCACCTTCTAACTTCGAACAGCAACATGCACTCATCTCCATATAACTTCTTAAAACGTAGAGGGATGAGTCTTCACAGTGGTATCAAGATAAACACAAGAAATTCTTTAACAAGGAAAAAAAAGAAATCCATTCTTCCTTGTGTAAAAGTGATATTCTGATAAAACGTAACTTCAATACAAAAAAAATACGTTAAATTCAGTCCCTCCTGAAGCCTTTAAGTAAAGTTTCCCTAAAAACGCTTATACATAGGTAGACTTCTTAGAACGATCAGGAAATTGTAGAAACCAGATATCATTCATCTTGATAAACACACCAGGTGCAGTCTTCTAAAAGACCACACCCCAGACAAAAGAGCTAATGGAAGAGGATATATAATTTGTACACGTCAAAATACAAAGCTAATTTTGATCTCAAACAGTAATCTAGAACACGATCATATTGGCTTACGTTTCTATTTTGTGGTGCAAAAAAAAAAATCATCTCCAAGTCGGAACGTCAAGTAGATAGGACTGATCTCAGTCGATGCAAAACGTGTCCTAGGTTAGATTAACTATAATAATGCATTCATATATTTCATATGATACTTTTTAGTGTTCAAGTAATAAATATTTCTATAAATTGTATGAAGAATGAGTTATTTTACTTATTTAAGAGAATCATGGTTAATCGTTGGTTCATGAAAATAGCTTTACTTATGAAAATAGCTTTACTTTAGATTAACTATAATAATACATTCATAAACTCATATTTAATATAAATATATAATTCTTAAATTATTATTAATCATCTGAAGGAATTTTTGTGATTAAGGTTAGCCCAAGTGATGACGTTGTTTTATTTTAAAGTTTGATTTTACCCCAGCTAAAATAAAATAAATGAAAAACATCAAGGTACACCCAAACATTCAAACATGACCCTCCACAAAGGCATAACATCAAGCGCACCACTTCTGGCCATTGGTTAGATTTCTAGAAATGCATTTGTGAGGGTCGGTAATGTTAAGAAGCTCCGATAGTCTGTACTTCTGATTTGGAACTCAATGGGGGCCTAATACCCTTCCACTCTGATATCTTGCAATGTTTGGATCATTGGTGAGCAAAGAATAAGAACAATATTTTAAGATTAGTTGACCTGAGATAGACAAGACAAGATCATATAAAAATAATTAGTTTGAGACAAGCGTATGGATGAGAAGGAGATTTTATATAGGGCTATGTTACAAGAGTGAGAAATGAACAAATAGATTTATCTACTAACTAGGTGTGTAAACGAAAATGAAATTCAGGACTTAGTGTAAATATAGTGTCTACTAAGCAGATAAACAGATGGTAGTTTTCAAGTGGGCTATATTTTGTGATACCCCAGATAGTATTGGTTGAACTTTGTAGAGATAGAGTAAGAAGATAATTTTGAAGATAGTCTAAAGAGGACAAGAATGAGGTAAAAGAGGTGATTTCAAAGATAGTTTCAATAAAATAGGCATTGGGAGAGAGCTAGATACTATCTTATCAATAATGAATGAGAATTTGAGTAAGACAAGAACAGAGGATATGCTTAGGTGTGATTATAAACATATTAAATGAGGTACAGAGAGAGAAGTGAGAATGGAAATAGAAGATGACAAGGTAAGACAAGGAAAAAAAATTTGAGACAAGAAGGTTATTATAGGAGAATGAGAAATGTATATAGGATTATACATGAATTGAAGAGAATATAGGAGGATATAGTTGAAGATTTTGTGCGAAAGGGAAGAGTTGGGGATGGAATTATCAGAAATGGATGACTGCCTAACTTCTTACTGAATTTCATGACAGGATAAGAGGGTAACCAATCACAGGACCTTGGGACCTAAATGCCTCTCAGGTCATGTCCTCCACGGAAATTGAACTATGGTTTTACTTTGTGTCAGATTATTAAAACAGTTAGGATGTCCTATACTCATCAGTTCAATCCAAAGTCAAATGACCATATCAAAAAGAAAAAAATTGGTATTTAAAATGGAGGGGAAACTGGGATATCATAGAGGTGATATTTGAGCATGGTTGGATCTTTTGTTCTCAAAATTATTTGCAAAAACTCTCATAATCCTGGTTCAGTCACGTCACTGGGGAGAGAATAAGAACTTTTCCCTGGCTTTCTGATCTTCATATTTTAGGGGGGGTTAATGTGTTTTATTAACTGATAGCAATGAACCCTCTGAATATGCCTTCACATCAAGCCGATGTCAAACTTCCATGACTATTCTTCACTTGTTTCATTAAATTAGGAGCTTTATTGCTGCCATTGTAACCCACTTCTTACAGCTAATGTCACCTTCAGTGTGTCCATTTTCAGGCTTCCGCCCTGCTCATCAATTGATGTCATATTCTCAAAGCTCCATAGTGAATAACTTGGAAAATAGTTTGAGAGGGATTGTCGGTAGCCTAAATATGCACCATGCATTTTTATGTCCTGATAGTTATATGACTAACAAATATTGAAATCCAAATATTCTAATTTATTTTTCACATTTTCCCATTATTTGTCGATAAACATTATGATATCTTATCCTAAAAAATTTTAAAATAAATACATGAAAATACTGCAGAAAAAGGTAAAGCTGATAATTTTTTGAAATTTTCTTTGAGGTTTATGAGTTTCTTTATTTTTAGGAATATTCAAAATATTTTATATTTATTCCACATAATTTATAGTATAATTGTTTCATTAGTTTATTTTATTTTTATGGTATAAACATATCGAGTTGAAAATAAGGCTACCATTTGATGGATATTTTGTCTACCAAGCCAATCACACATATAGGCCATGTTTAAGTTCAATGAAATAAATGTTTACTGGTAATGATTTGGGTATGACATTATAAAGAAATCCTTAAATGTATGCAATGACTTAAGGAAATATGCTCTGATCATGATACATTCATCAACAGTCTCTTCGGATGTATTTTAACTATTCCTATTCAAAGGATAATCGATATGGACATCAAACTATTTGGAAAAAATAAAAATATTTGATCCTACTCATATTGTAAATGTGACTGATAATATTGTGAATATTTTAGAGACTCTAAGGTTGAACATTGGGTGCTCTCTATGGAGAGGTTTAATTAAATTTGTCTATATGAACCCCTGAATTGTATTATGATTAAAAATCAATCTGGTTCATTCATTTCAGATTGTATAAATGGTCTTGGGACTTTAGACATCAATGACATCCTATGGACGAAAAATTATGTTTTAACTAAGTCATAGGAGTTCCGAATGAGTCCTAGCTTGGATAATGCTATAAGATCATAAAAGGTGATTTAGTGTTTAATAACAGACCATCCAAACTTGGTATAAGAGGATATTGACTCAATGAAGAAGATGCATTAAATTCATGATAAGATGTTCTTTAATGATCCCTTTTTCTCATTACTACTAACTGGAATGTCGTATTAGGTTTGGTGGTCGACCATACCCTCAGTTATTCATGAGTGTTGCATAGAAGGAGGATTATATGTATACATTAATTGATGAAAATAAAGGTTCCATGAGAGAGTTCAATAATTACTATGGTTCTTCTTCATCATGAGGTGCAGCATGGCACAGCATGGGCTAGAAATTTAAACTGCCAATTAGGATAAATTGATTTTTAGTAGATTAGTATAAAGAATGATATGTTTAATTTATGAGGTTTGACAATAAATATTATTGGGCCATTATATTACTAAATAGACTGATACGTGGGATTAGATGATCACAAGCTGATGATCTATGGACCTGGGCAGATACGTTTAAGATTATAAGGGCTTTAGAGAAAAGTTCCAAATAAGTATAAATAAATGGGGGGCACCCATTTTAGGTGCTCATGCACCTCAAAAATCCCCCCTTTGGCAAATTGAAATGTATGCATGCATTTATATTTATCTTATAAAATTTCACATGATTTTTAGAGACATTTTAGTGAGATTTTTGTAAGAATCATCATCGATGCATGAATTGGTCAAAGCTTCATTTCAAGATTTAATTAGGAACATTTTTATATTACTTACGAATATTCCCATCATATGCTTGACCTGAAAAGGTTATTCAAATGTCCAATTTACATACTTTCTTAGACTTAGTGAATTACATTGAAATAAAATAAGAGAACACACAAGAGAGGAACAGAAAAGAGGGGAACTATACTTTAAACAAGACAGCAATGGAAACAACCTGCAGCCAGTGTGCAGAGAGAGCCCATTAGCTGTGACCCGCAAGCACATTACTTATTTAGCTGCAATAGCACTTTAGCAACCATATTAGCACTTCACCAACGAAAGCTGTTGACTAAAGCATGCATGGCATCAAGACATTATCACATAACACACCACACTAATGGCCCAGTTGGCTTATAGCGAGCCCACTAAGTATGTAATCCATGCGTGCGAGGGATAGGTTTTGTTATGAATCAGAGTTCAAGATTTGAATATACTTTTCTGATTCATTTGGTCTTTCAAGTGCACCATGAGGTGGACCAACGGGGGAAGAAAATGGTGGAAAACCTTATTTGATGATTGGAAGGCTCTAGGAGCAATGTGACAGCCTCCAATAGCTTGATACATTTAGGGAAGAAGCTCTAGAAATATCCATGTTGCACCATCAGAGAGGCAATGTACTCAGGATGGATGCAATCAACACCATTGTACCTAGCTCACCAGAATTATGCCAATTTTGTTTTAATTTAAACTTCTTTGAGCATAAACTACATTTCTAATATTGTATTGGTAGATTTATTTTAATTGAGTCAAATTTAGAACCTGAATTTGAAACAAATTTGCTATGATAGCCTCTTTGAGGCCTTTATCGAACATCTTGCATTAATCCGGAATTCAAAGAACTCCATTTGTTATCTTCCATCTTAAATTATGAACACCATGAATAAATATCTGAATCTATAATTCCGTTTAGATATAGTATTCCTCTAACTGTTTTATCCTCTTTACCATCTTTTAATGCACATAAACTAAGCATGAATCCCCTATCTCTATATTTCATTTTATATATCTCCTTAAAATGTTAAAAAACATTGTAATGCATATCTAAATCCCATTACATCTTGTAATCATTAAATTCATCTTTATTTCAATATCTATCATCTAACTCAATCGTTAAAATGATATTAAAAATATTTGCGCTCTTAAAGACTAGTAACATTATGATTTTCTCTTATATTCTAATCATGTTATTATCCGACATCACTACGCTATCTTTAATATCTCAACAATTACTACCTTTACACCTTAGGTAGCCTGATCATATTTATTATAACTAGCTAACTCTGTGTATATCAAAGTTTTATATTTTAATGTCATCTTTATTATCGCTTCTTCTTTTTCTTCATTAACTCGTGATGTGACTTATTTATAAATAAAACTCCCTATGGAGATGGCCTCACTTATAAGTACACATTCAGAATGGGTTAAATAAGTGTAAACTTGGTTTTGTTCAAGCACATTATATTTACGGCAGCATCAAAATTATACAGTTCGATTTGATTTCATTTCCCTTCGTATATTATATTCTTATCAAACACTCATAGACTAGATTTTCAAGATCTAAAAAGAGAGTTGCAGAAGTTGAGGTGGAGATCCAATGACGCATCACTCATGTGGATACATATAGAATCCACACAGTTGAACAGATTGAATAAGCTATTTCAAGAAGCAAAGTAAGAGTGGAATCAGTTTGGCACAAGCTAATATAATCATCTATGATTTATTGGATAAATTAGGAGTTTATTCCTTATTTCGCTGAATCTTTACTTTAAATAGT
The DNA here is from genome assembly GCF_029677425.1 of Wolffia australiana. NCBI lineage: Eukaryota > Viridiplantae > Streptophyta > Magnoliopsida > Alismatales > Araceae > Wolffia > Wolffia australiana. The sequence continues at coordinate 1,384,461 of NC_135840.1, forward strand.
CAATCAAAGCCAAAGAACCATAATGTTTCAAAAGTGTCACAAAATGCAAAAGTGCCCAGCCTTTAAATATTTCAAAAGTGTGGTCAATAGATTGAATCTCTACATCTTTTACTCTAAAAGTGTAACAATTTATATAGGAGGGATCTCCCCATTATTTGGAACATACCAGGAAGGAAGGGTGTCCAATGAGACAAGCGAAAAAAGGCGTTGGCCCAAAGGAAGTCATGCATATGTGATCTTTTATAGGTCTGTCTCCTATTCATACACAATGTGAATATTGTATTTAAACCCATAAACTCTAGTTATGTCTTCGACGGTCTAATGAACCTCTGTGTGTGACACTCAAAGCCCATACACTCCTTACTGTGATCATTTTAATTGCCCCATAACCTTTTCTTGTATAACCTTTTTACTAAACTATGTCTTAAACAGAATAATTAATCAAGATTCAATTTATTCCATCTCATAGATAAAGTCTTCAATGATAACACCCAACTTATTACATATCAAGAATTTAAAGACTTTTTTCGTCAAAATTATTATACATTCATTTTTATCAAGCATAAAATCATTAAATCTATTTTTATAATTATGCTATTTGTGAACACTTGGTATTCTATGGATTTTCAGACATCATTATCTAAGATAACATATTTTCTAAGTTTGAATGTATTTTTCTAGATATTATGATATTAAATTCATAGACATAGTGTATTCTAAGTAAGAAAATATTTAGGTTTATATTTTATGAGTAATCATTAAATTATATATAATATTTATGGGCTATTGGTATTATTTTGAGCCATGCCACAGTATTTAATTGACTGAAAGTATGACTGTGACAATAAAAAAAAAGAGGATGATACTAAATTTTTTCTGTATAGCGATGTAAACCACGTATCAGAGTCCAATTAAATCAAATTCATCAAATTTTGATCTAGATTTATGTTCTATTTGATTTGAAAAAATAAAACCAGTCAAAAAATTATTCAAATTTTTTGAAGGAAATCGAAAGTTGAAAAAAAAGAGAGCTCCCTCTCTCTCTCATGCTCCCTAGCTGTCTCTTTCTCATTCTCATGCTCTTTGTCTCATTCTCTCTCCCTAAACACCAGCTCTCTCTCTCTCTGGCTCTCTGTACATTTCTCTCTCACTCGTTCTCTCTCTCTCATTCTATCTCTCTAGATCTCTCTATCCCATGGTCTCTCTCTCTGTCTCGCATGCTATCTCTCACTTGCATTCTCTCTCTCAAGCTCTCCCTATCTCACTTTCTCTCTCTATCTACCTCTCCCAGCCTCATATGCTTTCTATCTCTGTCTCACATGCTCTCTCTCTTTCTTTCTCTCTCTATATCTCTCACAATCTCTCTCTCTGTTTCGCATGCTAGCGCTCTCTAGCTCTCCCTATCTCACTTACTGTCTCTATCTACCTCTCCCAGCCTCATATGCTTTACATCTCTGTCTCACATGCTCTCTCTCTCTCTCTTTGTGTTTTGCATGCTATGTCGCTCTATGTGTATCTCGGATGCTCTCTCTCTCTCTCTCTCTCTCTCTCTCTCTCTCTCTCTCTCTCTCTCTCGTATGCTATATCTCTCAAGCTCTGCCTGTCTTGCTTGCTCTCTCTGGCTAGCTCTCTCATTCTTGTATGTTCTCTCTTTGTCTCACATGTGCTCTCTCTCTTTCTCTCTCTCTACTACAACACACACGGTATCACTTTTGTATCTTTTTCCTTTCTGTCATGGGAATGGGGGAGTGGGTTATAGGTATAATTGGGATATTTATGCTCCCTCCACATGTATAAAATCTTCTAAAAACTCAACCTTACATATATAAAACCCCATTGGGTGGTGTCTAAGACACGGCTGGATCGGTTTACGAGTACAACTCTTGGGTTGGTCGTACCTGGCTCTGTGTTTTGCCAATTTTCTAAAAAAATGAGTCCATCTCAAGCCAGTCTAGTGATGTGTTGAGAAATCATTGGAGAGCTCATATTTGATATTCGACTATATTGGCCAAGTTTTTCATCACAATGTCTTCCATGAGTTGTCTACTCTTAGACCAAATGTATATAATCCCATCTTGACCACTTAATCATCTTTGTGAGCTTGTTACTATTATTTAAATTAAGGAAAATTAAATTTACATGAATAATAACTCATAGGTCATGGTCAAAGCACAACCATAAGATGTCTTTGGTGTCTCAGTTGTAAAAACCACTTCCACAACTATGAGGTGACTTTGTAAAATTGAAAGCTTGGTATAAGACCATTCCAGGATTCATATTGATCAATTCAGTGACTCTTTATTGCAAAAAGAGTGCCCTATATCTATCCTTGAAGTCTCCACAATAGTGAATAGGGGATCAGCCTTACTCATCCTACAAGTTAGAATAGATTGTCTTATTCTATCCTTAAGACAGCGCATGGATTAGTGGACTTCATTATAAGCATCGCAGGTTCATAATGAAATGTTGGTTGTCTTGCATATATTTCCATCACATGATCAGCATCCCCATTTATTTGAGGATGTATTGTCACCATTTCACTCACACTACAAGGTCGGCACTCAAGAATAAACGGAGAAGTGTTCAATCCATCACACTATAATGTAATTGGTCCTTAAACTAGAGATGCCACAGAAAATATTATGGATCAATGGTTAATTAAACTGTTACCTACAAGTCCCTAATCATGGGATTCCAAACAGCATTAACTTAGACATATTGACAAGTCTACGAAAATGATTATGAGATCAAGATTGGATTGTGTGTATGATTTATTACATTGAAAATGTTCTAATAACTTATATATTTGATTGGATTTCAGGCCTTTAGACCATGAACCTATCAGAGTACCTTTCAAATTTCATCAATATTCCTGTATTTTTAATGAATGTCTGATGGGTGGCCATCCCACCAACTGGACAACCAGTCACGAACAACTTCGCCACGAAGCTTGAACTGACGCACACAACCCAAACTTCAAGTACACGGCCTAGGGACGGGTCGTAATGGTTGATTTTATTTTCATGTATTTTGTTTCTCTGAATTGTCGGATGGGCCATCGTGTTTGACCTCGTATGTTGTTATTTTACGTTTACATGTATTGTTGTAAGTTTAAGGGAAATCTCTCATCACGAGACGGTTTCCCCTGCCTCGGCCCACTTGGGCATCCTCCTTATCCTGTATAAACGGAGATCCCAAGGAGCCATTTGGAGTTCCTTTGAAATGGAAAAGGAGTTTTCTCATCTGGGCTCCCAAATCCCCCCTTTGGGAGTTAGAATTTACCATTTTTGCTAGAGTAGACTGTGGGAGAGCCACGGTCGACGCGTTGTCAATTCAGCACATTGAGCCATCTCCGTGAAAGATTGACTCCGTCACCGCTACCATTCTAGGTTCAACGTCATCCCTTTTCTTGGAGCTATTGTGCAAGAAGACCCTATCCTAGATCAACCCCAGCATTCTTTTGGTTTCTTGGAGTCATTTCTCAAGAATGATCATTCTTGGTTGCCAGTAGTTCAGCTATGACACTCGTCATCATCGTTCATCAATCCGCCTCATCTGCCAAGTCTCAGCCCATCAAGAATAATTTTCTTGAGTGGCCAAGATTCAACTCGCCCATGCCCTGCCTGACGCTGAATGCCAATACACGGTGCCTCGAGACTCTGCACCTGCCCAATGCTCACTGTTCCCGAATGTATGGCATCCACATGCACAATCTGTGCGCCTGTAGCCTCTAGCGTCAGCCTTGGTAACTAAATGTCTGCCCCGTTCACTCTCGCACCCTAGCGCCCAAGAATGCCGACCCATGCGCTTATTATCCGTGACCCAGGCACCTACACTCGCGAACCCCAGCACGCAGGCACTCGTCATCTATGCACCTTGGCCGTTTGTCCTTTGCCCCAGTCATGCGCGCTGCCACATCCGCCACCTGTGCAGTCCAACGTCTCCTCGGCGTCCACCTTTGATGCCATCACTTGCCAGCTTTCCCACATTGTCGCAGGTCCATGTTAGCACCTTCGGATCGACCCATCTTGCCACTTAGTTCATGGCGTGCGTCCCACAACTGACAGACTCCAAACACCACTCACGCCAGCAACGTCATTGACTACTGCATTGACAACAATTGTTCGACTACAGTTTTCGACCCTCATCACTGACATCCTCGGAATTCGACCCGACAAGTTCTATTGTTTTCCCCCCTTTATTTTGAAATAGTCTTATTTCTTACAGTGCCGTATTGAAATGCTCCTTTGCCTAAAGTGTAAATTCATTAATAGGTCTAGCCAACTCTCGTCGAGTGGTAGGGATTGATTGGGATAACAACTAGGATCATTCAGTGAAGGCAGCGGACACCTTTGGATACTTTGTTGTCCCTCACTTCATAGGTTGTCTAGTTGGTCAAAGAACGCCATTGGGAGTTTGATCGTGGATTAGTCCACTCCAACTCATTAATTGATTTTCAATGCACTCTGCAGTTGCCGTGTGTTTCTCATTAATTTCTAACTGCTTTCGCATCCATCGTAATTGTTGCATTCATATCATCGTCTTTCCCCTGTGGTGTAACACGAGCCAACAGATCCCGGCAGTCGTGTTACATCAATGTCACTATCTATACAGTGGGATAACTTTACCTAACCCCTTGACAAATGTCAAGAAGTTTTACAATGCAAAATATTTTTTGTGAGCAATCTATGGGCCTGATCAATCTATGTGAACTTAAAGCTAATTCATTGGGATTGGTTTCTAGAAAAAAGCAATTTCAGTCTTGCACTTCAAATTAGTAGCCAAACAGGTGTGGCAGAGACTCCAATGTGGATGGTGATGTCACTAAGAGGGGGTGAATTATTTTTGTTTATTATTATGCTTCCTACATATTTTTTGGTGATTTGATGGATTTATCTTTCACCTTTCAGTAGTAGACGAGATCAAAAATAGAGGATTTCGTAGGCTCACCCTATGTTGGGTTATGGGGCTATGGTTTGGAGCATGAAAAATAATTTTTCAATGCAGATGAACGTAAAGATAAATTCAATATTGATCTCTAAAATAAAATATATTTTGTGTACCTTATTGGGAACTTATTCCACCCTTTAGTTGATTTCTGGGAGAGTTTCTTGAAGTCAATCAAATGTCCAGCCTTTAGAAAAATCCATGTGATTAGAAGAGTATTGGATCTCCTCTCCTTCTCCATCTCTTCTTCAAGACTTTGTTGAGATCCCCACCATCAAGAAGCATTTGTGGAATGCGTAGGTCTTGTGTATGAAATAAGAAAGGGGGAGCCCAGATCTGGTTTGCCTTGGCGCCGAAAATGGGTGCCTCCCCGAACCCCTATTTATATTTATTGGACTTATTCACCTAAATAGTTGTTAATAAAGTATACCTTTTAATCATGGTTGTATTTCTTGCTATGTTCGAGTTCAGACATTTTTGCATCCCATGGTTAGGGATTCATACATTGATTAGTCCAAATTTAATGTTTTATATCATTATTTCTATTTACACTTAATGCCTTCTTAATAAGATGAGGTAAGTGTGGGGCCGATCCACAATGAAGCTGTATTTCACTTTCATTATTTTTTCTATGTCTGGAAAATAAATAATTAAACTCAAGAGTAAAATATTAATTTTTACCATAAACATAAAAAATGATTAGAACTAGTTAAATATTATTTAACATAAATTATTTAATTTTAGAAAGGATAAGTATATTTTTTGGGCATTTTAACTTTTATCGAATTGAATTCAAAGTTAAAAATGAATGAAACTAACAATTACTAATTTATAATTATTTTGAATAATTTATTTAAATGCTAAACGACCTAGAAATACTAAATATGATTTTGTCATATTTTTTCATGTCAAAGGTATCCCCCACAGTTATCTGGACTTAACCAAATTTTGTTAAAGTCTGGATAACGAAAGGGGACAGAAACCCCCTCAAATGGACTAAAAATATAACGGAATTCGAATATAATCAAAATATGTATGAAATAAAATGCAACTTTGTAATGGTAAATGGACAATTTTCTAACGAAATTTCAAGTGAAGAAATGTGAGATAGTTTTTAGGTTTAGATAGAGCTTAAGGTATTTGAGATAGAAAATGATTGAAAATGGGCATCTAGAGAGAGAAAATGGAGTAAAGTGAATGAAATATAGAGGAAATGGATGGGGATGATGATGAAACTTTAGATCTAGATTACTAAACTGTTGATGCTCACATCATTAGCCCCAATGCCTCTTAGTAAACTTGTATCCTTGTATTTTTCCAGGATCAGGCACTTTTCTACGCAAGAACACATTTAAAAACTTTCATAAACTAGGTTGAATAACCAGGATCTTAGAAAGACTTGTCCTGCTGACTAGCCACTGCTAGAGCACATCTTGAATGAGGTAGAGAGAATGTAATAGAATATTTCTACATTGTGCATGATGTGAAATGCCCTTCTATTTTATTTTTCTCTCCTTGTCATTCTATCTTCTTTTTTCCATCAGTTGAATTTCAATTTTTGGTACTCCATTTGAAATTTGTTCTCCTCATTAAAAGGGAAGTTAGAGACGATTGTGGAGGGATCCAGAAGAGGGCCTACACCTCTCTAACTGTTCCTTTAAAACACAAAACCAAAACTTCTCCAATTTAGTCAATAGTTTGATAAGCCTAAAATTGGTGTGTAAAATATGTTGTTTTGATTTAAGCTTATGCAATAAATTTATAGAATTCCCTTTTTCAAAAATATAGAAAGTTTAGGATGAGAAAGGGTTGAACCACAGGGAGGCACTTTGAAAGAGTTTTTATCCTAATTCAAATGAATTATTTCAATAATGAATTAATTTTTCATTTAATGAGCCTTAATTGTGTTTAATTTTGTTTTATAATTAATCAGAATTAAGAAAAACTTAATAGTGATCTTAGTATTTTTGGTAAAGACACTCTAGATAGGATAACCTGGATTCTTATATCAGATTAATTTGGATTTCCAATATTCAAACCAGGATGATTTATGAAGAAAGTTTTTATTTATTAAATTTGAGAATTAATAAGCAACAAAGGGATTTTTAAAATTGGACTTAAAGATGGACGAATTGTTTGATGAAATTTTGGATTTAGGTGTTTTAGATGTGGAATTGAAATTTTCAACAATCAATTTTTAGATCTATAGAGATAAAATAAGTGATCGAACCTAGAGAGAGAAAGTAGAAAAATTTGGGGGAAAATGAATTAGAGGTGAAATTCGACCCTAATTTAACGATATAATATGTCATTTGCGATAGAAATCAATGTAGAACTAATAATTAAGAGTCAGATGAAAATTGTAACGCTAATCACCATTCAATCTACTTCAAGGGCATGTACATTTTGCCCATGCCTTGGCGTTTTAAAATCATTCAAGAAGAAGTTCAAACAATGAAGAAGAAAGTTATAACTTTGAAGATTGAACCAAGATTTGTCGACTTTAGAAGCAGCACATGTGTCCTTCTTGGCCAATTTCTTGGGGGAGAGATTTCTCAGTGATTTTCCCCATCTTCCCGACCTCTATTTCAAGATCCAGCCCTATGGATCGTAGAGGGTGAAAAGACAAACCTACCCTAAAAATTTGGGCGCAATCAGACATCTAAATCTCAAGACATCGCAGTATAACTGACGATTAATCTTAACTGTTAGATTTTTATCTCTCCTCGACATGGATAGAAAATGCCTTTTTTTATTCATCGCCTTGTTTTCTCCACCCTCAGATCACACGCTGCCACGTCCTTGTGTGCGGAAAACAATGAAATCATTGGCGTTAACGAAGGAGAGATATTATACCTTTTTCATAGCTGGGAAAGTGCCACGTCGTCTCGTATGCCTTTGTTTTGAATAAAATAAAAAAGGAAAGGTGAGCTTACCATTTATTAAATGCACATAGAGTAGATTGACACGTGGATTTAATGCATGTGTCTAATCAATTCTGCGTGTATGATTACAAGGATTATTCTTACTTCATAAATGCATGCGGAGTTTGATTCTTCGTATGCATTTATTGTACAAAAAAGATAATAACATATCTTTTCCTCACCACCGGCGCCAGGTAATCTCTTCATAATAATGATTTGCCTATTATGGCATCCCGCATTGTGATGCCATAATGAGCCAATAAAGTGCTCATTGAAAGCATCCAATCATTCGCCCGAATTTTTGGGTGACTGATGTGGATGCCATAAAATTCATAAAAAATCATTTAAAATACTAAATAATTCCTATAAAATATGATTTTAATTCTAAAAATTATTTCTTAGCTATATAATGGTGCACAATTATAACAAAATATGGAAAAATTCTAGAAAAATTACTAAAACCATTAACAACCTCAAGCCAAGTGTCTTATGCCCTGCAAAAAATAATTCTTCAATGCATTGAGGTTAAATGTCATGTAAAAAATACTAAAAAAGTTAAAAACAATCATAAACTATAGTGCAAGACATTTATGTCCATTTGATTATGATAATATACAAATATGGCTATTAAAACACATATATGTAATGTAATATTTCTCAATTTAACATTATAATTTGCAATTTATCATAGCCCAAATTAATAACTCTAAAAATCATACGGGATGCCTGAGCCCATTGATTCTCATCCATTTGATTTCTATAAATTTATGCACAATTATAACTCAAAAATATATGCATTAAAAAAATTATGTACAAAAATGTCAAGTAAGGTTTGTTAAAAATCCCCAAAATGTGGGTAAAGTGGTATTTATGGTGAAATTCAGAAATATTCAGATAATCTAGTCTGTCATATGATAAATTCAATATTGAGATGCTTAAATTCATGTAAAATGCATGTAATTGTAGTTAGATCTATCATGTTATCATACACATTAAATAAAACATTGCCACCCATACATAAGATGTCATTAGTCTCTCATGTCAATGGACCACTTATACAACCATGACATGCACCAACCGCGTTGAGGTGTGGGTATAATATTTGCAAGGGATTCATATGGATACTTCAGTCAAAGATTTTTCTAAATAGAACCTACCATCTGTCCTTAGTGGCTCCACTCTAATGGCCAAAGGATCAGCCATAGTTGTCGAATAAGTAGGATCAGATATGGAAATTATATCACGATAAGTCGCCATCCATCTTGAGTGCCGAATGAACAGGAATATTTAGGATACACGCTTGAGAACTAGTAATCCATGTATTTATGATATCATCATATTTCACTTAGTCATTGCATGAGTTCACGAGTTGGTTATAAACACCACACTAGAATGATAATTATTAAATATTCATGACAATGAACTTGAATAAAACATGGAAGTGCAATTGGCTTGATGGCCACATAATATCCATTAACCTCCTCACCAAGATCTTGTGTTGCCTATAATTTGTGATACATCCATAGGTGTGGTTCTCAACTCAGGTAGAGTATCTTCTACTCCTTAAACTCTGGATCCACAATAATCCTTCAGCTCACAAAGAGTCACCAACCCTTGCAAATATTCTATTTTAACTCTTTGCACTCTTTTTCCACAACATCTTCAACACTTCCCTTGATTCTCCCTCACTAACACCATTAACTGATCATTTATTCATCAAGCTAATAGCATGTCTCTGAATATCCTACATCTCCAATCTTCCAGAAAAGTCTCTCCAACCCCGATGCGCCTACATGAAAGACTAATAGTGAAGTTCCTTGGCTACAGCTATCCCACATTTTCCCTCTGTTGCTTCAAAATATTTCTTTAAAAATATAATACTTGAAGTTCAGTAAATGTTTGAGCCAATGGTGTAAACAAATTTGCATCAGGATAGTCAATATTTATTACTATATAAATTTGCATAAAAATATTTGGAGTTCAATGCTGAAGAAATCTGTAGAAAAAAATTTTAGTTCATTGCAGTAAAATTTTTTAAAAATATTTAATACTAGTTTTGTAAAGTTTTAGCAAGCTATTTAACATCTTTTGGTGTATAAAACTTCAAAAAGCTATTCAACATTCACTATGGTATAATCGCTAAAGAAATTTCTGACTCAATTTATCACAACAGTAAATCTCTGAAAGAAATTGGTGTCTGTTACTGTACAGAGTTTTCAGGGAGAGAATAAATAATCTCAATGCTATAAAGTTTCATTTTTTCTTTTAAAAAATGAAGGGAGTTGCAGTGAAATATCAGAACCAAGATTGAGTGCTACATATAATTTTCAGTGAGAAGTTTAATCTGTAATGTAGATCTCTATATAATTATATCTGATACTCTAAATAATTTATAGAGAGAGGGATTAAATATCTGATACTCTAAAGAATCACAACACCAGAATTTTTAGAGAAATTGTGTTGTTAAGATTTAGTACAACACACAATCACAGAATAAGATAAGCAATCTTTTGTACTGTCAAAAATGTCAGATTGCTTCAGGGCACTTGATGAAATATCAGATAAATGTTCTCTACTTTCAAAATTTTAATATAGTAGGAAGTTTCAGAAAGAGATATGGTTCACAGCTTTATAATATTTATAAAAAGGGATTTACTGTTTACTGTAGAAGAAGATTTAAGAGTAGGGTTTAATGTTCACTGATAAATAAATTTTCAGAGAAGAACTTAAAGCTCACTGCTATCATAAATTGAAGAAGTATATTACTATCAAATTGATGATGCAGAACATGAGAGCAAGAATGTCAGATCATAAGGGGAGAGAATCAGACCATGAGAATTAAGGAGAACAGAAAAACGTCAGACTGAGAGAGAGATAGAGAGAATAGAAAAAACAGGTGAGAGGCAAAGAGAATCCAAATAGGGACAACAAAAATGGGTTTTTTATTCTATCTTTTTATTATTTCTTTTAAATGGGTTTCAGTTCATTAAAATAAAATAATGTTTCCTCAATTAATAACTAACCATTTGAATTATAAATTCAAATGGTTAAACTACCCAAAAAGATTATAATTACACTTCTCAACATGTATAATAGTCTTCATGTTGTCTTATAAACTTAAAAACCTTCCTCATTTTTTAAAAACAATATAATACGTGAAATGAAAATACTCAAAATATGTATCTATATAATCAACCAAATAACATCGTCAAAAATTAATCAAAAAAATTCAGCATCTGATTGAATGTATCAATTGAAACATTACTTAGATCACGATATGTGTAAATTTGAACACATAACTCAGGATAATTAAAATCTATCAATTGAAATACAGATTAATCAGACATCAAGAATGGAAACATTACTTAGATCACGATATGTGTAAATTTCAACACATAACTCAGGATAATTAAAATGTATCAATTGAAATATACAGCTACAAGATATGATAATAGAAAATTTTGATGGATATCTTGAAATACGAGATTTCAAAATTGGGAAAGACTTGAGATCAGATTCTTATCAATTGATCAAAATAAGATATTTGAAAAGGGCAAAACTTTGCAATCTATTTATTAAAAATCGTTGGAATCACAAACTATGAAAAGCGGGGAAACTTGAAATGTGATTCTTATCAATCTATAAAAGTATGGCATTTCAAAAAAGGAAAATTTTGAAATATATCTACTAAAAATATATTAATATTCCAAGTGAGAAAGATGAAGAATTGTGAGATTCAAGATGGAGAAGTCTTATAGCAGTCGACGCCTCTTATATGCTATTGGAAGGACCATAATGTGAGAGGCTTTCTTGGATCCTTGAAAGCTAAAAAGCACAACAGAGAGATTGTAGTGCAGGTAGAAAAATAGGTCTATTTAATTTGTTTTTGTATCAGTTTTATACATCCCTATATTTAGAGAATATTAATTAGTGTAATAACGCCCTTTATGAATGCAAAAAGCTAGTAAACTATGATGTAAACTATGAAATATCATCACTTTAACCCAACTCCTAACATCACCAACACATCAAAAATTATCATTTCACGCTTAGATAATTATATTCATAAAATCTTAGATCAACATCAATTGAGATATTATTATTGATGGAAATATATGTGGCTGGCAAGCCAATCACACATTCCACATCTCATTCCATGTTCATTAATAGAACATATTCATTATAGTGCAGGCGTGATGCTTATAATGAAGTCCATGAATACATAATCGGACTTAGTTTATTATGATGAGATTGTAATAGGGAGATCACTAGTCTTTAGGCATGTGTTTTAAACACTCCTATTCAAAGTATACGTGAGAAGGACATTGAAGTATCCAGATAGAATAGCACTATTTAGCCTCACTCATATGATGAGTAGGACCGGTCCCATAGACATTAGTGGAAACAGTAAGGATAGATAGTGGGTGCTCTTTAGTGGTAAGAGTTCACTGAATTGATCCGTACGTATCCATGAATGGTATTATACTGAACTGTAAATCAGGTTGATTCGCGTCATGTTTGTGTAAGTGATCCTTAGACCTGAGACACCAAAGGCGTCTTGTGGACGGACGATTGTACTTTGGCGATGGCCAATGAATCTCTAATCATGGAATTCTAAATGGTCTTAGTTCGGGTACATCAAGAAGTTCATGAAGACTATTGAGTGGTCAAGATGGGATTGTCCACCCTCGGTATAAGAGGTGACAGCTCAAGGAAGATGATGCGATCAAGTCCTTGGTCAAGGCAGTAAAATATCAAAGAAGAGTTCTCCGATGATTTTGGAATGCATCAGTACTAACTCGGATGACCGATTAGGGTTTGACAATTGACCATACCCAAATTCGTCTAAGGAGCGTCAAGTGGATTAGTGATTATACATATATGGTAACCGATGACAAACAGGTTCCATGAGTGAGTCGATAAACACTCCTTTGTATTTTCTAGGACACGAGGTGTAGCTTGGCACCCCACGTGTTGGAGACTCGACCTATCGATTGGGTTAAATTGATTCGACATTAATTAATCTATATGATGATATAGTTAATTAATTAGGAAGTCCAATAAAGGTTATTGGTCCGCTAGAGACATTAACTAGACTGATACATGGGCCTAGAGGGTCACACGCAAATGGTCTTTTGGACGTCGGAAGATATACTTAAGTTTTGGGGGTTTTTATAAAAAATATCCACTTACTATAAATAGGGGAAGGCCCTGAACGAAATTCACCCAAGCCAGAATTATTCAGGGGCCTTTCCCCTTCTTCTCCCATCTCCCCACACCCCTCTCCATGCCCGATGCGAATGGGACGATGAAATGACGATGACGGAGGTTGAATAGGGCTCGTCAATGAGAAGGAGGAGATTTGACGTGCCGAAGATCGCGTGGATACGTCTAGAGGCTGCACGCTTGAGCAGCTCAACTCGTCTTGCTCCGGGATCAAAGAAATCATGGATGCGATCCGTGCAAAGGTACTTCGTTTTAATGTTTTTGTTGATGTCGTTCGATTCGTTCAAGTCTTCCGCTGCGTGTCAAGGCCTCTAGAACCCAACAATTATTACTTAAAAATAACATTAGTTAACATGGGCCATGTCCGAGATCCATCCACTGACCCCTCGATTTCCATCCTAAAGAGTAGCATGAAATTCAGATCAAGGAGCTCTCAAATGATGAGAAAAAAATAAGAAAGCGTAAGGAGAAATACTAGGAAATGATATAAGATAATTTCAGTAATAGTACTGTAAATAAAAATATTATGTTATCTCCTCTCTCTCCTCATTCTGGATGTGACCTAGAAGAGGGTGTCCAATAGGACATGGCCTTCACCAAGATCCAGTTTGATAAACCCAGCTAATGTAAATGTCTAGACTTTGTTAATCATTTCCTTGCATCAAGTTTTTTTTATCCTGGTGGAAGATAAATCCATGGTTATGGAGAGACATTGAGAGTTCAGAAGATAAGCATCAACATCAAAGGAATATAGATGTTGCCCATCTTCATCATCACTCATTTCATCCATTCTTAATCACTTTTTATTTCCATTATACCATTTTCCCCTCTTTATCTCTCTTCAAAACCTCAATTAGGTCCCTAGCTTTGCACCCCAAAAATAGACCTTTATTTTTCCTTCAAAAGTTATATAATCATCCGCCATGGTCAACTACCGATTGTGAACATTTCCCACGACACCTGCATGCGTCATCCACAAATGCTCTCCACTAGCTGTCGTCCAATCCTGTGGACCAAACGATCCATGTCCCTCAACCCTCAGATCACAAGCATCCTCCAACACCCAAATTATGGGACACCATACAACAATGAGCGCCTTTAGAGTGCCACCAACTACCAGCCAGACATATTTTACATTTTAATTTAAGTAAAAAATTAAAAAATATTATGAGTATTGTAAATAATTAATCACATTTTTTTGCTAATTTTGAGAATCTAAATAGTAAAAATTACATTAAATTTAGTAAACATTAATATATTTTTTCTTTAATTTCAATAATCTAAATAGTAAAGATTACATTAAATTTACTAAAAATTAATGTATTTTTGTGTTAATTTAAAGAATCTAAATAGTAAATATTACATTAAATTTACTAAAAAATAGATTCATATTCCTTGAGGATCAATCTCTTTCTTTATCCAGATTTTTTATAGATGGATATCTCATTTAAAACTAATGAAAACTCCTAAAATTTGGATTTAGAAATGAGGGATTACATGTTAATGGTAACTCATGATAGACAAGTTCCATGAAAGGGTTAAATAAATCCCTTGTACCTTTTGGAGCATCCACCATAGCTTAGCACCACATGTGTTGGCAACTTGGCCTATCAACTAGGTTATATCGCTCCACTATTAATTAATCTCTTGATTTAACGTAGAAGACAACAATGAAAAAGAAGATAACTATTTCCCAAAATCAGTTTACGATGTATGATGTTCTTGCCTACTATGTCCAAGTTCATATCTTATGAAAATAATATGCATGAAACCTATAAAATAAATATGCAGCATAAATATATTCATTCACTCATTTAAAATGACATATTAGACATTTTTGTCATGCACTTAACTACTCTTTAATTTCTGCCGTAAAACAAAATTCCTGAGAGAACAGTATGATGGGAAATATAAGGAATCAAAATTCAAAAGAAAGGTGACAATGAAAGAACATATAATAAGTCACAATCTCATATCTCAACTGATCTTATGGAAGCAATTAACTACATATCCCAAAAATAAGAAGGTTCATTTGGACTCAGCGTGAAGAAAGGTGCAAGTACACTTTGAAAGGACACCAGTATCTAGTGAGCCAGATTTGAAGTTAACATTGGTAGTGTCACATCATTATATTTTATGTTATTCACTGAACATAAAAATCAGATTTATTTATTTGAACATAAAAATAGAATAATGAATTAAAACTCTAGCTACCTAATTCAAACCCTCCCCTTCTTAAGTATCCATTAGCCTATTGAACAACAAGGCTAATGAACAGGCGAGGCATAGCCTACTCAAATGGGTGAGCAAATCATACTCACGCGGAAGATTGGTTGTGGATTTTTTGTGGAAGAAAATGACTCCAAATTAGAATATGACAAAATCATTGTGTCACACTAATCACAATAAACTAGTTCATTTATCTGTGATGATCATTTTTTTTGAGGTAATATCCTAAAAACTTCTTTCTCTTAATCTCTTATTTCTTTCATGTTTAGAGTTTTTTTCTCAATCATCACATTATTTACTTCAATTTTTCAATATAATTTTTTTTATATGGTTTCTAATTTGGAGCCTTTTCTTCCTCTCACTTTGTTTGTATGAGTGTCTTCTAATATGATGTCTCTACTTGGATGGGTAGATTCTATGTTGTTATGTCAGAAAAAAAGATAAAATTATTTTTGTTTTAGATTATAAAATTAACCTTTTTTCAAAAACCTTACAATATAAGGCATATTTTAAAATGTAGGCTCAAAGTAGGAGATGATAAGAAATGTTAAGAAAAATCTGAAGATGACTTTTAGTGCAAAGAGTTACTTTTAGAATTAATACTCTTAAGCATTATATGATATATACATTTTGGGGTTTTTTGTCCTATTTATTCATATAATTCATGCATCACTGTGTTGGTTCTTCCTTTACTGTGATCTTATTTTTGACAACTTATTTGTTAAATGTAGTACCTGGATATGAACTTCTTTTAATGTGTATGGACTTATTCTCAAAGAAATGTTAGTTTTCTGAAGCTTGCATTTATCATAACAGCGTGAATATCATGTGACTATTGATATCATCTGAAAATGGTATTCATGTCAAACCAAAACTACAGCAATATCCCCGAGGGTTTCTTATTCTGAAGATCATATTCTTAAAATTGTTTGTGATACACTATGATTTATTAGGAGTATCCATTAGGGGAATGAATGATTTCTTATGGGTATGGAGTTCCCTCAATGAAATATAGGAGATATATAAATATGAAACTTTTAAATTTTAGCTTAAAATCATACATCTCTTTTAAAATATGTGGCAGGAAATATAGCTTAAAATATGTGGCTGGAAAGCCAATCAAGCATCCATGTCTTGGTCAACATTAATTAATACAATCAATTCATTAGAATTCATTTCTGATGTTTATTATGAAATCAATGAATACATAATCAGACTCAAAAAATTATGTTGAGATCATAGTTTGAAGATCAATATTCTTTTGAATGTTACACATTTGAATGGTACTTAAGAAGGACATCAAAATATCCAAATAGAATAGCATTATCTAGTCCCACTCCTATGATTTGTATGGCTGATGACAGAGCCATTATGGTGGAGACACTAAATATATATCGTGTATTCATGGACTTCGTCTTATATTAATCTCTGAATGGCATTAGACCAAACTATCAATCAGGTTGATTCATGTCCTAGTTGTGTAAGTGCCATTTTACTTGTGACATGAAAGATGTCTTGTGAATAGATAGTAGTACTTTGACTAGACTTATGTGATCCTATTCATGAAATTCCAAACTGACTTAACTTAGGTGTTGAAAGAACTTCAGGAAGATGATTGAATGATTAAGATGGGAGCGCCTGCCCTCAACATAAGATAAAATAGAATCAAGGAATAAGATTCATTAATCCCTAGCCAGTGTATTCAGGATATTGGAGAATGTTTTCACCAATGGTCTCAATTACCCATCAGTACTAACTGAATGAAGAACTAGGTTTGATGCCTTGCCCTACCCTCAGTCATTTGAGGGTTTTTCATAAATGAAGCATTTAACCTGTACAGTAAATGATGATGGCAAAGGTTCCATGAGGGAGTGCAATCACTACTATGTACATTCTAGAGCACGAAGTGTACCACGGTAACCCATGGGGTGGAAATTTAAACTATATTTATCTTTGACTAATTATTATATTTGTCAATATAGTTAAATATTGATGTTGGTAAATAAGAGACATAGGGACATTAAAGTTATTAAGTGATATATGGGCCAAAAGGGTAAGACACAAGATTAGCATATACTTAAAGTTATAAGGGATTTTATGAATTTGTTAAAATAATGATAAATATAGGGGCACCCATTTTCAGTGAACATTTCTATCAGTCCTGCCCCCCCCCCCCGTCTTCTTTCTCTTTTATTTTGATAATGAGGAGATTAACAGTATTTTCATGAAGAGTTGGAGAGGTATAAGAAGAGAGCTTGTAGCACATTGATCATATGATATATGTAGTGGATGAGCACATGAATGGCTTAAAGAGACTCTCCAAGGAGCAAGTCAAGAGTGGAACAAGTTTTGGACAAACTAATCTGGTGATCTATTATTTTATATATCAGTTATGAATCAATTCATGAAAAATATTTTCAAGTATAGAATCAAAGCCTAAGAATCCAACAACACTGACCCATCTATTATGTTAAATTATTTCGTGATTAATTAATCTATATGATGATATAGATAATTAGTTTGGAAGTCCACAATGTTATTGAGCTATGAAAGACATTAACTAGATTAAGACATGGACCTAAAGGAATACATGCTTATGATCTTTCAGATGTCACAATATATAATACTCTAAGTTTAGGTATTTCATAAAAGAATTGATGAAGTATAAATAGGGAAGGGGCCCTGAAAAAAATTCACCCAGGTGAGCATAGTTCACATGCCTCACCCTTCCTCTCCCTTCTCCCCTGAGCTCCTCTCCACTCTTCATGTAATCAAATAGTGTAACGACAACAATGGAGAGAAAACAGGTGTTCTTAAGTTGAACTAGATTCTATGTATAAGGGATCATGTGAACACATGAACAGCTCAACTTACTTCTCTCATGGAAAAGAGAAAATATCTCACCCTTGCAGATGTTAGTTTATCATCAAATTTCGAATATCATTGTGATTCTGTTCAAAGTATTCCACATATTTTCTCTCAATTAAGGTTCCTCTCAATTAAGGCCCTAAAATACAACATATTTTAAATCACTTTTTTTCATTACGAATCCACATGATCCATAATGCTCGCATCAACTTAGCACATGTATGATCCATATTTTGTCTCCATTTATGAGCCTCTTCAAAACTGTTGGCATGTCTGCTCTTTAAATGTATTAATGCAATATTAAAAGTCCTAGAGCTATTTTCCCTTCTATTAAAATGTTCTTCCCTAATTGTATTTCATCTCGATGTAATCTTACTAGAAACAGAACTTGGTAAAAGAAAGAGAAGATAGCATAGCGCACTCAAGAATGACTTGCATGGGTATCAAAAATCAGGGCCCTCCCTTATTTTTACTGTCCATCAAATTTCTCTCTGAAATTATTTTAAACTTTTCATGAAAGTATTCAAAATGTTTCATAAAATTCCTTGTACCCGTAAAATGTTTTCAAAAAATTCTCATACTTAAAAGCAGATCCACGATCTTCAAAAAATCTTCTGTGTATAACCCTTTAGGCCTATATGTCACTCTAGTTAAATAACTTTCATGTCCCAATAATTTTATGAGCCCACTTCATTAAACAACTAATTAAAGATAAAACATTACTTCCATAGAAAAACTTCATATCTTAATATCACTAAAACAACTCTCCTTATTTTCCTTCAAATATATTGATCAAAAAGTTGGTATAACATCATTGGCATAAAAATGGATATAATAGGTTTTGCATAGAGAGAAATGCGTAAAAATCCACGCATTTATTAAATAATCACATAATTAGGTATCATATTTAAGATGAATTTTATTCATTCATAAAAAGTTCACAGTTTTTACCCACATATTGATTTGGTTGATGTATTAAAATGTTTTGCCTCCATAAATGTGAATCATCTAATCAAAGTATAGGTGTTCCACATACCATGTAGGAATATATAAATATACCCATATTGATTAAAATTAATGTGTAATAGATTATTCCTTTATTGTGTCGGAAACAGATAAAACCATCAAAAAAATTATGCACGGCCATTGACAAAGGATATATTTCAAGCTTAAATAGCATGCGTCTAAAATCATTTTAATGAAAGTGAACATATAAAATGCATGAAATTACTATTATAATAGCATATTATTTGTAATTATCTGGGCTCACGAGGTCACAATCCAGTAGCTGTCTCTCGCACCAATATCAATATAGTTACTTTATGTGACAAGCACCTAAAAAAACAGTTTTAATTGGCTACCCATGCTGCAGTGACATACAAAAGGTCATAGTCACACAAGGCATAAAACTAGTAGTCTTAGTGCATTTTTTGCTCCAGGAAGACTGCTTAAAATGACATTATATGGTCATAAATATTGACGAAAATTAAAATAATGTGGTCATAGATTCAAAGGGAACATTATATATCTTAATTATACAGCTGTTATTGCTATTATTATATAACTTCAATACACAATTTTTTATTTTATTTTGTTTTTTTACTGTAACATATTCAAGTCAGGCACATGAAAACCTGTTTAAATGCTCTTTATAATATTCAAAAAATATTCTGGACTCATTAATATACTCCATATTGGAGCTAAAGCAGATTGATGGAATCATCATCTTCTTTTAGATCTGATTCAGATCAGACCATTAATTATGTGATATGTTTTGAAAAGATATATAAACACCCAACCATACATTCATTAGTTTGAATCCTGTTTATAATAAACAAGAATTTATATGTTATTTTCTGTATCTAACACAGATCAGGCCCAAAAGAACCCAAAATATGATTGACTACAAACTATGGGGAAAATGCAAGTATACATTAACTAGACCGCATTAGGTGTTATTTATAATTTTAGTCTAACTCAGATCAGCCCTAAATTTTGTTAGCATAGAATGAATCTAATTCATAACATACTGATGTAGTTATCTGCTCTCAATTTGCTAGATATGAGATTAGCGGGTTCATCATTATGTTCGGAATATGTATTGGATTTTATGGTATGATTTCAGATAACATTTAATTCATACTGAGAATAGATATGGAATCCCTAAATCTAATTTTAAACAGGCTCTGAATAAGCTTATGGATGATATGGTCTTCTATAAATAATTATTTAGTGATCTTCTTTGAATCAGATTCATGATGAGATAATGAATACAACGATCTGGTCAGTACTAGAAACAAATTGCACCCCTACATGAATTGTAATGTTTTCAATCTGTTATATATTTTTTTGGGTATCTTCTGTACTCAAAATAGACCCAAAGGTATGTAGTTGTTTCTAAGTGAGATTCATAAAAAAACATTTGGGTCTGAATCAGACTAATGTATTTTTTGGTCTGTTCTAAAACTATGATTCGGAACATACCGTTGGTATTAATGTCTTTTCATTCTTAATAAAAAATTACCTAATTGATCCAGTAGTCATTTTTAGTCTTATTCATAATAAACTAATGAGATATGTTCCACTTGTCTTCCCATGAATATTCTCAACTATATACCTAACTGCTTAATGGTTCTTTCATGTGTCATATTTGCATACACAACAAACGTGAATTTATCATTTTTTTGTAGTTCACTCCTTTTTGTTTTATGATGAAAATAATGTTTCTTAATTTATGATTTATTTAGCTTTGCATAAACTGCTACACTTTTCAGGGGTTATCTAAAAAAAGGTTGTCTAAAATTTGTAATTTTTTAATGAAATGTCTTGGAGAAAAGAAATTCAAATTTCAACTAACATTTAACTATCTTTATCATATTGTAAATATACTTCATGTTGAATCAAATAGGGTGAACACTCCAAAGCATATCTATGATATTAAACTGCAGACACTCCTTTCTGTCATTTTTCCTAATATTTTGGCGGATGGCCCATTTTTGTCAAGGTTTTTCCCAAATAATATGTAATCTTATATTATTGTAAAATTAGCACTATATATGAGAAACTTTATCTTTCCATGGCAACTGCTCTTGTATATTTTTTTAGCAGTCCTATACTAATTCTTAGATGAACCCAACAAAAGGCATGAAACTCTAAACATTTTCAGGTTATTGTTTGCACCATTTTATTCATCTTACCTTCATTCTGGTATAAATTCTCATTTCATACATAATTTTGTCATTTGATTTATACAACAGCTTTTAGTATATAACTTGGACATAATTTATATGCCCATAAAGTCTCATCCAAAATGTGGTGCTAAAGGATCATTTTTATGGACTCAATTCTCTTCTGATTTCATGTTGTACATTTTGCAGGGTTGGAGTAAAAAAAACATAAAATTTTTTTTAAAATGAATTTAAGGGACCAAGAGTTAGTAACAACTGAGGTGGGCACTAGCAGCACTCAAGCCAGCTGCAAGCTGGCAAGTGCCTAGCACTCAAGCCTACTTGGAGACAACAAGCACTGTCATGAATGAAGCCGCAAAATGAGCCCTCAAAAGGCAAGAATAAGGGCTCACAAAAGGCCCATACAGGAGTAGCCCGCATATGTGTGTGGGGGAGATGGTATTTTTTTAAAAGCTATAGTAAAATGGCATTTATATAGCAGCCCATATTTCCATTCCTTCTGACATGGAATTATAAACAACAGTTTTATTCAGATTTGCACCAGCCTAGGCAAACAACATGAGAGAAAGATTGCGTCCCAACAAGCCGCCATCTTTAAAAAATAGCAAAGAAGCCATGACCAAGCTACGAGTCAACCCGAGCTGAAGCCCTGGTCATCACAGGACAATTTAAGTGGAAGGATATGATCTTGACAATTTAAGTGGATGGTCTGGAACCTTCCTCAACATCTTCTGGCACCTTCTAGAAACTTTGACGCCCCTTTGAGGTTGTCACGACCTGAAATGAGATGAGAAGCAGCTGAAGGGGTCTCTGATCTAAGATTAATTAATTCATAATATGTCTATCTATATCATGAGTCAGACATTTTGTAAAGTGTTCAAAACATTTTGATTAAGAACACATCACTTAATCAGTTTTAATTTTAATGTAAAAATTTCCTTATTATTTTCCATTCTTCACTATCTTGTACAAACATTGATAAATTTATACTGCACCCTCTAATTAAACTCATAAGAAAACCAATTTTGGTTATTTTTAAATATGTTACATTATATTTTTCATAATAAATAAAATTAAATGATCCATGAATGGATAAAGTTAATCTTTGATATGATATTCCATGAAATTGATCTTTAAGGTCTATAAATTAAGGATTTTATAATAAAATTATGTTACCTTTATGGTATATGATGCTGATATCAGTGTCACTAATTTTATCATAATATTTTTATTATTATTGGCATTTGGTAGATGCAACAGCAAGAAATATCGGTCATACTATAGGCCACAATCAAGACATCCATTAAGGGTTTTGTTATATAATTGTCAGTATGATTTCCAACTTTTGGAAATAAGTAATTTTATGCCCAACATTGGATATCTTGACAGATAACATTTGTACATATCTAATAGTAACTTCAAGGTTCAAAATCATATATATTATCACTACATTTTTAATTTTATCAAATGTTACATTGAGTCAAGTCAGTGACATACATTAAGTGGCACTTGCAAAAAGGGATAGGAAGCTTGAAGTCCAAAAAACTCGATTATTGAGATTAATATTAGATAAAGTCATTTTGTGATGAATTCCCATTGGAAACCCTTTTCATTTAGCTATTAATCGCTTGATAATAAAGGTGTTAAAATAAATTATTTTTCATGGAAAATTTTTTACTTGTGATTTTTTATTAGATCTCTCAATTGTCACAGCATTGATCCATTCATTGAGTGACACATATCCACTCTTCTGTCTTTGGTCATTGAAAACACTTCTTTTCGGTGGACTCATCGCTTGGGCTCTTTTTAAAGGGTAACTTTTGATTCCTTAATTTAAACATTAGTTTCCTTTTAATTTTTAATCGATCATTTTTTGTCCTCCCTATAATGGTTCCCACCGCTCAACTTTTTTACACTCCTTGTGGATATTCTTCAATACCAACAAAATATCATGAGTTGTTGAAGATGATTTGGATATGTGATATTGTTTTCTACCTTTTTGCGCCTTTCTTAAAGAGGAAACTGATTTCCCTTTGAAGAATAGTATCTCCCAAATAAAGTTCTTCACTACTTTATTTCAACCTTTCCCATCACAATTTTCGCCTTGCACATGATTTAGGTCTAGATGATCCAAATATAACACTGAGTACTTGAAAAACCATGGTCCATCGTAATGGAATTATATGTGATCATCAAGTCAATCACAAATTACACATTTCTCTCAATATCTATCAATACATTATATTTATATAATGCATGTATGATGTGCATAATAAAGTACATAGGTACACGATATGATTAAGTGATCTTTGTGTTCTGATGAGTTCATAATATAGATATCAGTGGTCTTTATACATGTGTAATGAATATTTGTATTCAAAGTATATCTGAGATGGACATCAGAATATCCCACTCATATGATATGTATGATCGATAGAAGCCTTGAGAGTAGAGATACTAAATTCAGATAGTGGATGCTCTTGGGGCAAAGAGTTTACCAAAATGGTTTACATGAATCTTTCAATGGTTATATACCAAACTACCAATCAAGTTTATTCACACCCTAGTCCTTAAACCTGAGACACCAAAAACCACGTTTAAATTAATGGTCATGTTTCACTATGATATCATGGTATTCAAACCGTTTAGATGAGATTAAGCAACAAGTTCAAGAAGGTATAATAGGAGAAACCACAAGGAAGACAATGCAATCAAGTCCTTTACCAAGATAGTAGAATATCAGAGAAGAAGCTTCGATGAATTCCCAATTGGGATGACCAATCATGGTCTGGTATTAATCCTAGGCCCGTCAAGCAGATGAGGGATTATACCTACACAATAACTATGAAGACAAAGGTTCCATGAAAGAGATGATGTACTCTTTTGTATCTTCTAGAGCATGAAATGGAGTTTCACACATCATGGGTCATAATCAAATAAAAAAGCTAGTTTCAATAAACGTTTCATATAGTATACATAATTATTTCCATTAAATTCTCATAAATCCATGTTTTTTAAACTTCCGTTGAGATATCATTTTTTATAGAGTTCCTCTATGTTTTCTTATTTTTTGTATTTGTACAAAATTTCCCAACGCTGAATTCATTAAAAAAAAATTTTTACTACTTAAATAGTATTGTTTTAATTAATTAATATTTTAGGGGTGTATTATATTTTATTTATATTTCTAACATTTCGTTGATAAAAAAAATTTTAGATTCATATTTTTTATTTCTTCATTTATTTAAATATTTTTTGAGTTTAGACCACATTTTTATTCGATTAATTTGCTTTGTTTGAATTGAGGCCAATCATTGAAAACTTCAATGAATGATTGAAATTGATTGATCTATAATGTCACAAATGATTTCCTCCATCCAATCATTATGTTGCGGCTAAGATTTATGACGGGTCTTTCAAAATGTTTTTAGTAGTCCTTTTTTCCACTGAAGAGCATGCAGCCAATCAAAAAAAATAAGGGGAGTTCAATTTCAGTAAATGCAATCGAACACAAGGACATATGCAATAATGAGATTTAATGAAGGGTAAATGAATTAAAATCATGGTGATTCCCTTTTAATTTTTACTTTATTTGGTGCTTGTGGTGCAACAAGAATGAATGCATGGCTTAAGCATGGATTTCATGCCAATCATTTTCCGCTTTTAGAAATTATAAGGAACATGTACAGCACATGAATAAGGGTACATATTTTGTGTGCTGATGAGTAATGGGAAATTCAAGATGAAGGTTAAGATATAAGGGCATTTTAATAAAATACTTTAATATTTTTTATGAATGTTCAAATTAATGGATGCCTTAATAGGGGTTTTGATCAAGCACACTAGCTCCTCAGTCAACTAGCTGACTGATTGTAAGTGCAGACCTAATAGTGTTCCAAGTTATATTAAAAGGCTACGTAGTTTGATTGTATGTTGAACAAATCAAATAACTGATTTAGCATTTTAGTTTTATATGGCATAAATATAAACATATTCTTGACACTAGTCAAATATTTTTTGGATTTCATCTCATTTGATGGTTTAATAACTTCTTCAAATTCCTCATAACTACCTTATGGTATTCACGGCTGAATTTGTTGATGATTTTATGAAGATAAATACATGAAGCTATTACTATCCAATGGTGATATCTTGAGTAAAATTATGTAGTAAACATAACTAAACTTTCCAGATTTTTTTAAAAACAGAGGTTATTAGCATAACGGCTAGTCATTACTCTAAACAATTGAGAACTCTTCTGAACCTACAATAGAGTAATCAATATTAAGAGGATTACTATTACATACTCTTGAATCATAATTAATACATATAAATGTTGGAATCTTGATAGACTACCAATATCCCCTCTCATATGTCTAAGTCCATATATACTGTATTGAGCCCTAATTTCAAACTCCCCTTCTCTGTGCTCTCTGAAAATCATAGTCCAAAATCATCAACAAACTCATCTTCAAGATCTTTTCACTCCTTGAAGATCTTCCTGTAAGATATACTCTATTGAACCCTAATCGCAATCTTTTTATTTCCTTCCATATGGGATAACAGGACTTGGAGTGTAAACTCCGAATCCTATTGTCCCATATGGAAAACACAGAAACCTTGAGCTGTATTTATTGAACGAGGTAATAATATAGTAATTATTAATAAAATATTATTAAATTATTTAATATGTTTCCTACCTCGTTCTATATATACAGCTTAAACTTCTGTTTTCTTCTATATGGGACAATAGGATTCGGAGTTCAATAAACTCCGAATCCTGTTATCCCTATGGAAGAAAACAAAAAGGTTGAAAGGTATATATTAAACAACTTAGAATATAGATCAAAAACATATCTCCTAAACATAGATCATCTAAAATGTTGATCGATATCAATTTTTTCTGAGGATATCCGGATACCGCTTCTGATTTTCGTATATCGATATCCGATATCCGGTATCTAATATCTGATCGTTTTCATCCATCCGATATCCATCTTCGATATCTGTCTACTCTTGAAGGACGGATATCGTCCGATATCTGATATCCGATATCAGACGCTGTCCCATTTTTTCCCGGATGTCGTATATCGGTTGGACAAACAATATGTGTTGTTGTTGTTGTTTAGGGATCGTCAAACGTCATCCTTCACGTCACACAACACCATGACAGACACGTGAGGGATGACGTGACGGTGACGGTGACGAATTGGATGGGGCATGACGGTGACACGTGACGGGTTGTACGTGATGGTGACATGACGGTGACGGGGTAGTTCAGACGTGTGACGTGATGAAAGGTTCATCACGGATGACGACCGCGATGGAATTTTAACGCAATTTAATAATGAATTTGGGGACAGATAAAGAAATTTTTTTATTGTTTTATTAAATACATGTTAATAATTAATTTTTTCCCGGGATATGTGTTAAAAAATGAAGGATTTTGTGACTTATGTTTTAATATGTTCTGATAATCAAATTATTGATGTAAAATTGGGAATATGGATAATTTATTAATTAAGTTCTTGATTGAAAAATTGAAGAATATAATAATTAATTTGTTGACAGAAAAGTGAAGACATTTATTTATTTTTTATATACAGTTAAGTAATTAATTTGTTGCCTGGGGATGCAAGACATTTTTGTAGTAATTAATATTTTGACCAAAAAATAAGGATTTATTGACGCAAACTTTAAAAGAATTGAATAATTTTATATACGGATTAAAAATTTATAGTTACATTTTAATAATGAAACTATTGAGTATAAGAATTTAATAAATTAATGTCATGTTGGGAAAATGTAGTATTTACTGGCTTATGGTTTAATATGTTGTGATAAAAAAATTATTGACGTAAAATTGGGAATATAAGTAATTTAAGATTTAAGCCCTTGATTGGAAATTTTAATATTTAGCTAAAAATTTTTGGAAAAATCTAATTAATTTTTTTAAGAATGTAAAATTATGAATGTAATAATTAACTTGTTGAAGCAGTCTTTAATAGAATTGAATAATTTGTTCAAAGATTAAAAGTCATATTTTCATTTAATTATGAATAATATTAATATATTAATTTAATAATTTAATGAAGGACTTAGTGACTCACCAGTCACCAAATGTCTTTCATTTCGTTTACTAGTCATGACTTTCATCAATAAAAGATATAATAAATTAATATAATGATAGAGAAAACGCCAAAATTTTATCGTTCAAGAAGAATGTCCACGTTGAAAAAGCAAAATGAAGATTTACTGTCCAACTGGAAGATAAAAAAATGTCCAACAAGTTTGCAACATTTGAATGTTTACAGCTTGGCCATTAAAAAATTCCAGAGCCAGTAAATGCTATTTCATCCACAAAGATTATTGGAGACTTTTGCAGCATTAGGGCAGCTTGGTCCAGGCCTGGGATTTTGAGCCCATGATTCCTCCGCCCCAGTTCTTTGTCACCTCGTCAAACTTGTCGTTGAATTTTGCCTGATACAACACCACAGTTTATCCGTTCAAAACATAGTGAGAGATAGAGTGAAGGAGATCTAGAGAGAAATCAAGAGAGAATGGAGGAATTAAGATTGTTTGAGACCAAAATAAAGAGAGAGAGAGAGAGAGGTAAAGATTAAGAGAAGGGAGGAGAAGATATTATGAGACAGAGGATAAAAGATACAAGAGGTAAAATAGAAATGGAGAGAGCGAAAGAGAGAGGAGATCAGATAAATTTGAAGATTGAAACAAGGGAGACAAATTACGAGGAAGGACAAGGAAACTAAGTGTGAGAGAGAGAGGGTGTCACGACTCGGACGTGCCGTTCCCTACTACCAGCGCATCGGATTTCACAAAAATTAGATGAAATATAGAGGCCTGATTTAGTAGAAAAGTAATAAAAGCAAACAGTAAAAAGAGAAATATTTTCCCCGATTACTTCTTTTATAGCAGTCAAATAGCTTGCAACCACAACAAGCGCCTTCTCCAGATGATCAAAACTAGGACAATTTTGCTCATACTAAGAATCTTTTTCTTGGAAGAATCATATTAAGAACTTATATTGACGAATCCCTAAATCCTGAACCTTAAACCTAAACTCAACCCCTTCAAAAATATATTTCTAAATATTCCATGCGAATATTCAATTTTGAAAAAACTGTTAGAAATTGATGGAGGTTTGAATCAATAGAGAAACAATAAAAGGAAGCAGTAAACAGATAAATATTTTCAAGACAATTTATTTCATATCAGTCATATCTAGAAGCCACACCAAGCTCCTGCTCCAAATGACCAAACTTTGTCAAGTTCGATCATATTAAGAGCTTTTGCATGAGCCCTAAACCTTAGAGCGTAAAGTCTACCTTTAAAATTTATGTTAGAAAAATTTTCACTGGAGTTTTCAATTTTATAAAAAAAGTGGAAACAAATGGAGACCCAAATAATTGAAAAAGAGAAAAAGTAAACAGGGATTTACCTGTTTTAACTTCAGCTGGCCATTCAAGACCGAGGCTCTGGCAAGTTCAGCCTCTTGATTTCTTCTCACCAACTCATCTTCAAGACCTCGACATTTCAATATAAGATACAAGAGGTAAAATAGAAATGGAGAGAGCGAAAGAGAGAAAAACGAGGGCAGAAAAATTAAGAGAGAAAGGAGAAGGAAACTTTGTGGATTTTTTCAGCATTGGGATTGCGAGTTAGTTTTGTTGTCAAAAAAAAATGTACTTGCGCTCGGGGAAGACACCGGTTGGGGAAGAAGAATGGACGAGTCAATTTTCCCCACTAAGATTTCTGCTGCAAAAAAATATTGTCCATTGAAATTACATTACAAGATTGGATCGATAGAAGTAAATTAAGAGTAAAGACGTACACTAGTCTTTATTGTCAGAAAAGTCATTCGCCCTGCCTCCATTGCACAATTGAGTGTTCTCACCACTTAACTAACACTTGACTATGACCAGAAGCTCGATGCTTTCAGCACTAAGATGTGCCTGCTTGAAAGTGACAACTGCATGTCCGGCCGAGAATAAATGTTCCGTTGGGGCACAGGTTGCACATACTGAGAGAAATTCTTGCGCAAGTATAGAAAGCCGGGGATAGGTTTGTGCACCTATACGTGCCCACCATCCCAACGTTGTCTCGTTGTCCTTCCTCTCCATTGATTGTAGCTACGCCTCCAATTCCTCGGCTGGAGTTGGTAATCATCGTTCCTTCTCCCTAGCTGGCGCTACGCCATCAATAAGTTCTACGAGCCAGTCCTCATCCTTAGGGTCGCTACAGATTATGTCTTGCTCACCATGTTGGGGCATAAGTCGGGGGACAAATGCCAGTGCATCTTGAATGCCACTAGAATCAAGTGATGCTCCCTTGTTGAAAGGGTCACGAATTACAATTGTTGTCGTTGCTCGGTTCTTCGAAATCATCTTCTCATACTTGAAAATCTTCGACTTCATACTCTCACAAGCTTTGTAGATGGATGCAATTTGTGAAGCGGTCATCCTTCTTCCCCATGCAAATATTGTAGACATGTCAAACTTCTGCAAGATCGTGTCGATATGTCGCATCAGCGCCTTCAAGATGCGGACCACTTCCACATCTCTCACTGTCTTCGAGCCACTAACGCAATTTTTCGTCCTATAAAAAGGCCCTAGAATGTCGCAGAAGTCTGCCAACATTTCCCACTCTTCACATGAGATTTTGATGTCCTTATCGGTCACTGACATGATTTGTAAAGCCATAAAATCCACGACTTCTCGCTTCTCCAACGCGGCATGCAACATGTCATGTGTATTGTTCCACCACGTTGGGCAATCTAATGGAAGTTGGTTGTGATTCTTCCACATGTCGTTGCACTTCTTTATGTGCTATTATCGTCATTTTTTCGATGCTCAGATGCTTGTCACTAATTGCCAAACACAGGCAATTGCATTCCCCAGGACAAGGCCACTATCATGACTAACCATTTCTACATGACTTTCGCAGCCTTTCACCTGGCGTCCAAATCGATCAGCATTGTAATCAGGTTCACATGATGCGTCTGCTACACTGTTGTTAGCAGTCCTAGGAGGAGGTGTGGCCACCGATAAACGTAATGATTGTAGTGCAGCGTGGACAATGATGTTCAACACGTGGGCAACACACGGGACATGTTGGTCCTCAATGAAACGATCGTTAATCGGCTTGAGTTCCTTTGCGAGTAGTGCTATCATCTAGCTGCTACTTGATGAATTGTCCGTAGTGATAGATCCAACCTGCATGATAAAAGCATTAGTTTTTCAGTAAGGTAGTATGAATGTAAAATGAAGCCAGACTAGAAGTCACCGACCTTCGTCTTCAACCCGAAGTCTTCCAACTCTTGGATCACTACTGCGCTCATATTCTCGCCATTGTGTTTGACGACTAGCTCACATATAGAAAGTACACATTCGCATAGTTCCCACCTGTTGTTCACCCAATGGACCGTGATGCCGAGAAGACCACAGGAATTCTCAGCGGTCCACGCATCAACCGTTAGGGAGACCCTGGGGACATCTGCCAATAAATCTACAAGCTTCCCCTTCATGGTCCCATATAGCTTACGCGTCGCATCCTTTATTGCCTTTGAACTTGGCTGGTCGATTGTCGTCTCTGCGTGTACTTCCACATAATCTTGAACCCCACGTTGTCCACTATGGCCCATGGGTAGTCATGAGGCAAACAAACTACGCTATGATCTCCTTTGTCTTCTCCAACATCTTCTTGATGGCACCACCCTGCCCGTACGCCTCAGTTATTATACGTTGATTGAGATTAGTGGCCTTCAGCTCATGGTATAGTGTGCTATGACTGAACTTCAAGTACCTCCAAAAAAATTTTGTAGGCCCATCTTTTCGCCGCTTCAACCTATTCTGCAATGGATCAACTTATTGGTCACAGCATAACAAGCACGCTCATACGTCTGACCCTACCTCAGAGAAGTATCACAATATTTTAGCCTTCCCTTTATGTGTGGGACGTGATGACCCTACCACCGGTAAAGGGGTCTCTCGAACATCCTCCTCCGAGGACTCTACTCCCAAGTCAATGCACCCGTCACTAATTGGAGTCTCCATTGGCGATTGTGTCGTAGGGAATAGGTGGACGATCTCATATAGTCGAATTCCAAAAAAAAAAGTCATTCAAATTGATCATTCAGTCATAATTTTTTCTTCGATGGAAAGGAAAAAATGCTTCACATTAGAATCCATAGAGAATATCAACAACAGTGATACTAGAATCAATAGGACACAAGACGTAGACTTATAAAAAATGGAAAAATCCCCATGACAATTCAGACAAAAAATAATACCAGAAAAATAACACGAGGAAAAAATAATATGAGGAAAAAAATAATATATATACTCAAGTTAAACACCATGACAATTCAGTCAAAAATTTATCATGTGAGGAACGGGGAAAAAGAAAAGCTTCCGAAAAATCAACGTCTTTGTCAACAACCAAAATTTATCTACAATGACGTTGACACTGCCAATTATAATAAAAGCTTCCGAAAAATTATCAAGGGAAATTTAACTAAGAGAAGGGTAAAGAGATATGTAGATAGAGGAAGAGGGAGAGATGAAGCGAATATAGATAGATTGAGGACGAGGGAGAGACAAATGAAAGATGGATAGATAGAGGAAGAGGGAGAGACAAAGGGAAGATAAATAAATAGGTAGATAGATTTATACAGGGAGAGGGAGAGGAAGAGAGAGTGATATAAAAATAGACTGAGAGAGAGAGAGAGAGAAAGAAAGATAGAGTGATAGAAAGATATATTGAGAGAGAGAGTGAAGAAAGATGGATAGATGGAGGCAGAGGGAGAGAGAAAAGGAAGATAGATAGGTAGATAGATAGCTTAGATAGATAGATAGATAGATAGATAGATAGATAGATAGATAGATAGATAGATAGATAGATAGATAGATAGATAGATAGATAGATAGATAGATAGATAGATAGATAGATAGATAGATAGATAGATAGATAGATAGATAGATAGATAGATAGATAGATAGATAGATAGATAGATAGATAGATAGATAGATAGATAGATAGGCAGATAGGTAGATAGGTAGATAGGTAGATATAGGGAGAGAGAGATAGAGAGAGTGATAGATAGTTAGATAGACTGAAAGAGGGAGGGAGAGTGATAGAAAGGTAGACTGAAAGAGGGAGAGAGAGTGATAGAAATATAGACTGAAAGAGGGAGAGAGAGTGATAGAAAGATAGATTGAAAGAGGGAGAGAGAGTGATAGAAAGATAGACTAAATGAGGGAGAGAGAGTGATAGAAAGATAGACTGAAAGAGGTAGAGAGAATGATAGAGAGATAGACTGAAAGAGGGAGCAATAATGATAGAAAGATAGACTGAAAGAGGGAGAAAGAGTGATAGAAAGATTGACTGAGAGAGGGCAAGAGAGAGAGTGATAGAAAGATAGACTGAGAGGGAGAGAGAGTGATCGAGAGATAGACTACGAGAGAGAGTGAATTTTACAGTTGGCGAGGGAACTGTAAAGTCTAGGGAAAGGAGAGGGGGCAGGGCTGAGGGATGGTCCCCGAAGGATCAAGCTACAATTTTATCCAGGAGGGAGACTCTCATCGAATGGAGATAAAGCAGGAGACCCACCGCCCGATCTGAATCACAGACCGACGACGCCGGTCAAAGATGAATGATCCAATGGAGGTCACAGTCCACCACCATCTCTCAGTTGAGTGTTCTGCCTATTAATAACCTAATGGAGGTCATCATGGGGCTCTTCTAGACCTTCAACATGATCCACCCACAGCTCTTTTAACTCAACATATTTAAATTATTGTTCTGCATTCTCAAATATTTGATCCCATCTAATTTCAACCAGGCTACCTGAATCAAATTCGGCAAGGTTCTTCGATTTAAACATTGGGACATATCATTTAATTCCGCCAACACTTGGGTGATCAAGGATAGGATTTTCATCTATCAAGTGCTCAATCTGATAGAACATTTGATTGAAATGATTGAATCCCCAGTGTCTATAGTCAAAAAGAGCCGCCCAATTCTCCTCTTCCATATTCGTGGTGGTGAGCTGTTCCAAGAAACTCTCAAAAAATGACTCCCATGCTAGCTGATGCCTAAACGCATCAGCCAATCCTTCTTCCATGGAACCTCATCTCCCTCATTGGCATCCTCCGGGCCATGTGCCTTTAGGTAGAAGTTCATTCTCATTAGTCAAAGATGATAATTTATCCCAGCGAGAATGGGAAGTGCAGATGGAATCTTGAGTTCATCCACCTTGATCCTTTATCCAGATGTAACATTCAACTCCTCATATTGACCAGGCAAGACTACATCTTTTCTCTCTTCATTCATCATAATCACTTTGATACTACTTGTCAGAAAAATGGTGAGACTGTTGAACACTACAGATCATTAATGGAAAGAACATACAACAAAAATTTTCCTCCCAAAGGAATCGTAAATAGTTTTTTAAAATTTGGGTGAGAGATATTTGGGAATAAATAATTGAATTAAAGATTTCGGTCCTGCTCTAAAACAAATAAAATAAGAAATGGCAATGTAGGAATTAGGAAATATATTCAACATGAAGCTCAAAAGAGAGACGTGTCATTAAGAATTTAGCTCCATACCTTTTTTCCAAAGAGCTCTGTACGCCAAAGAAATATAGTCACAATGTATACTAGGCATGCTGCCACCCAAAAACGCTGCCGCATCAATCTTTTCACCGTGTTCGTCCGTGCCAGTGATGAAGATAACAGTCTTCCCCAAGAGCCTCTAAGTAACACATTCAAAGACAAAGTGGCGACGGGCAAAGCATCAAATCAACATCAAAATGATGAACTACAAGTGTTCCTCGTTTGAATTCTTTCACCTCATTCGCGAGCCACGTTCAACAATTTGAAATTAACAATTAAATTCTGATTCAGAAACCGAACCAGTAAATTTTGGCGCAATTAACTTCAGACAAAATAATGATGTTCGTCAAAAGGTGTTTCTCATTGCCATTCATCAGAATTACATGAAATCGAGAGAAATTGCTAGAATCATCTTGAAGAATAATCAACGGCGGTCAGACCATCTTGAAGGATCGTTTCAGAACACTAAAATATTACTAACTGATCGACTACTTTGTGAGAGATTAGAAGAACAGTTAATCGGGGGCAAATCGTCTTTGACAACGGCTTTGGAACACTAAAATCGACACAATAACCGATCGACTACTTTGTGAGAGATCAGAAGAACTGTTAACCAGGGGCAAATCATCTTCGACGACGGCTTCAGAACACTAAAATCGACGCAATAACCGATCGACTACTTTGTGAGAGATCAAAAGAACAGTTAACCTGCGGGCAAATCATCTTCGACAACGGCTTCGGAACATTAAAATCATCACAATTACATATCGCAATTGACTGAGAAAAATGACCTCGGAGATCATTAAAAAATTGACTGAGGCCGCATGAATCATGCTTTGTCAGAAACAATTGACCAAGACCGCCAAACTATCTCAAGAACTCCGATTATGAAGATTTGAGCAGCGAGGATCCAGCTGGCTGCGGATAACTAATCATATCATGAGTCAGCCACTAGCACAAACAAGCAGAGAAGGAGGATAATGTAGGAAAAAATGATAAAGAATAAGGGGGGAATAGCTACCTCAAAAATCTGACGCCACAGCTTGAGACAAATTTGGCAAGAATCAGCGCAAATCAAGTGTAAGAAATTCGAGCTTGCCAAGAATCAATAGAAAACCCTTAAATTCGAGCTCTGACTTCTAACTTGGCGAATGGCGTGTGGCGACTTCTACTTCGGCTTGACCTAAGGGGACTTCAACTGTTTGACACAAAGAAGTAGAATTATTTTACTATGTTTAGTATTACTAAACATGGTAAAATAAATAACATTATTTCTGTCACCAGTGACGGTGACGTGATGGAACGAGGATCAAATGACAGGAACGTGATGAAAATGTTAAAAATCCTCAAACGCGTGACGAGATGGTGACATGACGAACATTTTGTCATGTCACCATTTTTCACGCGTCGTCATCCATCCCGTCACATCTGGGGCGTCATGTCCCGGGCATGCCGTTCCATATTGGAGTTAGATCTTTATGGTCAGTTTGATTAAAGCATTGAGGGCCATAAGAAGAAGGCTTCATGGGCCAAGTTGAAGTAGATCCATGACAGTAGAGCTTCACCAACTTTTTCCTTTGTTGGTATCCTTCTTCAGCCTAATTTCTGAGCAATTTGGTTGGGGGGCATTCAAACAAACGCAGTTAGGGTACACCATCACCTTGAGACGAATACCTCCAGACATCATTAAGGATTAGCCTAAGTTGTCTAAAAAAAAATTGTCTCCCATTTCCTCTACTTCATTTCCTAGTGAGAAAATTCCTAGGTTACTTAACAAAGAAAAAGATAATAAAGCTAGGGAACCTAATTCACCCACCCTTAGGTTATTCCTCAGCCACTTAAACTAACACAAGAACATGTGTAAGCATATTATTGGAGCATTTGATGCAGAATATTTGGGAAAGATAAGGATTATCTACCATGTTGTGGATACAACACAAGGGTCTACGAGAGAGAAATAATGAATGGACAGATTGTTCTAACTTGAAAATGCAATAATTCCTCAATCCATCCATTGTCTCGGATCTATAAATAGGTCTCAAGTAAAAAAGGCACCCATGGATTTTTTCCCTAATTACAGTTAGCAGAGTGATTTGATCGCTCAAAACTTGGCTTCGCTCTGTTCTTGAATATCAAGAGAAAAGGATCGAAGGAGAGGTGATATGATCTAGGGTCATGTAGAAAAAAAACACGACTCACTCCATGGGGATGTTATGACAATATTAGTGTAAATCTCAATATATCAAGACTCATTTCTTCCTCATTTTTT
Organism: Wolffia australiana; assembly: GCF_029677425.1. Taxonomy (NCBI): domain Eukaryota; kingdom Viridiplantae; phylum Streptophyta; class Magnoliopsida; order Alismatales; family Araceae; genus Wolffia; species Wolffia australiana. The sequence goes on from NC_135840.1 coordinate 1,420,747, forward strand.
CTAGGTTAGCATCAAAGAGTAGAACTTTGGTTTTTCTCCATCCCAAATGCCACCATTGACTCCATGACTCATTGGTGCATATCAGCCTCCATATTTGATATGATTATCATCGATAAGACTGCATCATTTGCTCCACTCTACAGCTTGATAGTGTCTATATGGCACCATCTCTAACCTAATATGTCACACCAACCCCACTCATGTGAATCAACAATCCTACAACACCTAGCTATACCATAGCACTAGTTAAGGTAATTTAATTGAAACGAATCATTGTAACGAATTATTATTCCTCATCTCAAAATTCTATAAATTCCTAAAAGTATGATATTAATCTTTAACAGATTAGATAAATATCTATTAGATTATATATAATTTATAAAAAAATAAATCAGTAAAACATATATAAATAAAGTAAAATTTTAGTTTTTGAATACATGCCCACAGTGGATTCAAACCTTACTAGCAATATGCTTGTAATATATTATACATATTGTTCTATAATTTATGAGGCTTAAAAAACATAATTCACACCAATTTCTTGTTTATCCCCTTCTTATAAACTTAACCAATCACTTTGGCTAAATTGATATTGATGAAGTAATCAGTACATTGGTATACATATACTAATAGTGTTAGATAGTAAAGGTTATTGAGATGTTGGAGTCATTTAATAGTCTACATTATGGGTCTGGAGGGTCACATACAAAAGTCTTGTGGACATCAAAATATATACTTAAATAATTGGGTTTTTATTAAATATTCATGTTTAATATAAATAGTAGAAATTCCTGAATTGAATGCAACCATGAAATAGATATTCAGGTGCCCATCATCCTTCACTTCATGGGTGCCCTCCTCTCTTGGTCTGATCATAAAGTCATAACAATGATGGTGAATCAATAATGAGGCCCATCAAGATGGAGGAGATTCGACATGCTAAGTATCATGTGGGTATATATGGAGGTTGGAAAATTGAATAGCTCAGCAGATGGAAATATATGTGGCATTCAAAATAATCACAAATTCCACATCACATTCATATTCGTTAATACAATTCTATTCACAATAATGCATGTGTGATGCTTATGATTCAACTTAGTGAATTATGATGAGATCATAATATCGAGACCCCTAATCTTTGAGGAGGTGTTATAAAAGTCCTTATTCAAAGGATACTCAAGAAGGTCATCAAACTATTTGGATATAATAGTATTATCTAGTCCCACTCATCTGATGAGTATGGCCAGCAACTTACCCACTAGTGTGGAGACACTAAGGATAAATAGTGGATGCTCTTTAGAGGAAAGAGTTCACTGAATTGATCTGTTCAAATTGTTAAATGTCATTATATTAAATTTTTAATAAATTTGGTTTGCGTCTTGGCTATGTAAATGGTCCTTACACTTAAGACACTAAAGATGTCTTATAAACGAACAGTTGTAATTTGATAATGACCTATGAGTTCCTAATCATATGCTTGAAGCTTATTGAGAGATCAAAATAAGATCATACACCCTTGTTGTAATAGGAGACAGTCCAAGGAAGATAATATGATAAAGCCCCAGGCCAAGTTAGTGGAATATCATAGAAAAGTTCTATAATGATTTTTTAATGCATCCACATGACTTATTAGGATTTTTTATTATTAAAAATACCCTAAATCATCCTAGAAACATCAAGAAGATGAGGACTATGCATACTTAATAACTGATAACAAATAGGTGATGGAAATATATGTGGTAAGAAAGCCAATCACACATGCCATCTCTTGTTCCACATTCATTACTAGAATATATTGATTAAAAATGCATGTGTGATACTTATAGTGAAGTCCATCAATTCATGATCATAATATAGAGATCACGAGTCTTTAAGCATATAATCTAAACATTCCTATTGGAAGGATACTCAAGCAGGATATCAAAGTTTCTTGATAGAATATCACTATCCAGTCTCATTCATGTAATGAGTATGATCGGTCGTGTAGCCATTAGTGAGAATACACTAAGGATAGATGGCGGGTGATCTTTTGTGGAAAGCATTCATTGAACTGATTCTTATGAATCCCTGAATGGTATTATACTAAAATGTAAATCATGTAGATTCATGTCATGGTTGTGTAAATGGTCCTTAGAACTGAGACATCAAAGACATCATATGGATGAACAGTTGTACTTTGACCATGAACTACGAGTTTATAATCATGGAATTCTAAACAGTCTTAGTTCATGTGCATCAATAAGTTAATGAAGATGATTGAGTGGTCAAGATGAAATTGACCATCCTTGGTATAAGAGGAGACAACTCAAGGAAGATGATGCGTTGAAGTGCTTGGCCAAGGCAATAAAGTTTTAAAGAAGAGTTCTCTCATGATTTCTGAACAAATCATTACTACTCGGATGATTGATCAGGTTTTGATAGTTGAATATACCTAAATCATCATAAGAGCATCACATAGATAAGGGACTATACGTACATAGACACCGATGATAAAAATGTTCCATGAGAGAGTCGATATAAACTCCTTTTATCTTCTAGGTTGGAGACTTGACCTATTGATTGGGTTAAATCAATTTGACATTGATTAATCTATGTGATGATCTATTCAATTAATTTAGAAGGCCTATAAAATGTTATTGGGCCAATGAAGTTGTTAACTAGACTGATACAAGGACCTTTGAGAGTCACACGCAAATGGTCTTTTGAATGTCAGAAGATAAACTTAAAGTTTGGGTTTTTAATAAAAAGTATGCATAGTATAAATAGGGAAAGTCCCTAAACAAAATTCTCTTCAAAGCTCATCTCCAATTCTGATGCAATCAAGACACCATAACAATGATGACGAAGGGTGAACAGAACTTGTCAAGGCAAAGGAGGAGATTTGATGTGATGAGTATCGCATAGATACTTCTACACAACTCATTTGAGGATTGAAGGAATCACAGATGTGATTAGTGCTAAGGTGATTTTTTTCATATTTTGTTGATGTCATAACAATTCTGTTTTACGTCTTCCATTGTGAACGTTCTATGTTTTTCATCTGGATTGAGGCCCTAGAACCTAACATCCTCGATTAAGGGTAACTATGAAATATCTTCCCCATGAATAGGGATCTATAGAGAAAAGTCAAGAAGGTTATCTCTAGTATCCGAATCCATTAACATAGAAATCATCATCAAAAGAGGATTTGGGATGGAGAACTCTAAGAGAGGTCCATTCTACCATGATAAGATGATTCATCAGATACCCCATTCTATGTGTGAGGCCTAAAGTGTTATTAGTTCTAATTGTAATGTGAACTTAAATGATTAAGATATGTTTTTGATGTCTTGATAAGACAAAATAAATTAGTTCTACTTCATGGATCGGATGAATTGAATTTAAGGGTTGCACACAAAATTAAGTTTTCAACGATATCTAAATGATAGAAAGCTAATATTTGAAGTCATGCTTTTACAGCGTGGAGATAAAGCCTATTGGAAGGATTACAAGTAGGTCAACTTAAAACTTGAAGACAGGAGCTGAGTACATTTAAGCTGATGGCTGCAAGGATAAAGGCTAATTGAAATGCTCGTCACTAACCTCACAGTTACATATTTGATCATAACCATATTCCATTATCGTGTGACATGAATGGTGCTTTTGCACAAGTGAAAGAATCTAAGTCTTATGAGAAGCTAAAGACTTGCCAAAATACTTCACTTGATTAGGGAGATCATCCATAAAAGGATATTTCCTAATGGAAGTGCTCAATGGACCAACAATATAGCAGATTCATAGACAAAACCATTAGCTCAATGTATTTTGAGGATCACTAAAAAGACAAAGGGTTTGTTCACTAGGAGTTATTAGATTTTGTCCAAGTGGGAGATTGATGAAAATATATGTGGCCAGCGAGTCAAACATACATTTTGTATCTCATTCACAATCCATCAATACAATCTAGTTATAATAATGCATGTGTGATGCTTACGATGAAGTCGACAAATATATGATCTGACTTAGTGAATTAAAGACAAAATTGCATTCATAGTCTTCTACACTATGAACCCATGAAGATTCATCCAAATCGAGGACAGAGGACCCAACATCAATATGACATGCTTGAGGAACTAAGAGTTTTTTTAATCTAATCTATACGAAGGTGGTGTGATCATCTGGTTTTACAAGTATGTTATGATTCTGTGTTGTCTTTTGTTGTGCGAATTGCAAAATAATCATGTCAATCATGACATAAGAATCCAATGCCACCTTGTGTTTAACACTAATCACTCTTGTATTTAATTAGTTTTTTAAACACATATTTTGTTTGCATAACTCTTTTATCTTTATCATCACATATCCCTCCGTGTATTATTATTTAAAGTACAAATGAGCCTTCACTTCATTAAATATTTGGTATATGTGGACTTATGTGATCCCAATCTACCAGTAAATGTTCAGGGTGGGATATGGTTATAAATATCTTCATTGTATGGGATCCTATGCCCTATCAACAACCGAGGAAAATCATTTTTATCATCAACCTTCATATGTTATATATTATCTTTGATAAACAGTTACCAGATGATGAAGATCAATTGGTATATTAATGTGGTAAACTATGTCATAATAAAGCAATGATATTTGGGTCATTTAGCCTCGGGTTAACTGAGGGTGTCTAAACTTACATGATTTATAACTAAAAATATATTATATTACATTGCACAATGATGATTGACCTTTTCCCTACTAAGATCAATTGAGAGAGGTTTGAACAGCACATTGAATCATCAAAATTCTGAAAAAAGAAAAAATCAACCTAATGGCAAGAGAAACAAAACTCCTAAGCTGAAATTAGTTCCCCCATTCATAAATCAAGTTAACTTCAACTGTGAGCTGAATCAATTCATCTAGAAGGGGATAGAGTCATCTGAGAGGAAAAGTAGAGGTCAATAGATGCTTATTCAGCATCTTAACTAACAAGGGCTGCATAAAGTGAAAACCAACTGTGGGTGATCAAGGACCACGAGTCCTTTTGAAGAGTAGCTGAACTTTAACTTTGAGATAATTCAAGGGCAATTGATAATCCTCATATTTGTCGAAGAGTTTTTGAAAGAAGCATTTTTTTCCTCGACATTTAATACCAAACTTGAAGCCAACATTAGCTCAAAGCGGCTCTCTGTCAATTCTTTCATCCAGTTGAAGCCCCAAAGTAAAAAGCAAATCCACATGTCCATCTCCAGTAGAGCTGTATCAAGATACTCTGGTAAAATATTCAAATTTGATTATTACACCTAAGAAAATCCATGTAATCATATTCTCGACCCCAAATAGATCAATAATTGTAGCTTGCTCATCAATAAATCATTCTCTTACCTCTTAAACATTGTTTTTCTCTTCAGCGATAGAATTCAAAAAACTGTAATAAATCCCAAGCAATATAAATCCAGCGGTTTCCATCTCTCTGCCTGACTTCCCTCTCTGTTTAAAATATTTCACAATTTCTATTCCGTAAGATAGAAACTAAAACTAGAATTTGATTTTAAAAAACGCGTTAACCTAATGATTTCTTCCTGTTGAAGTTTACGTCGATATCGATTGCCCAAGAATGTAATCAGGCAGTTTTATGTCGACTTCAGTTTGGGAGGAATAATGCGACGGAGTTCGCAAGAAAAGAATATTCCTTGCATGCGGTGGAAGGAAAATCTACGTTACGTGAGGAGAGCATATTCCTTGGAATGGGTATTTTGATGGCCAGCGATCAAGTAAGATAATATTGCCGACGGGCCAAGTTTGCGGAATCGTTCTTGTCTTTCTTCTTCGTCTGTTCTTCATTCTGTGCAATGGGGATTCTGGTTAATCAGCTGGCGGCGCTCAGCCTGTGCGTTTTGGTCGCCGGTGGAGAGCTGCCGAGGATAACGCACCAAGTCAAGGAAGAGGGGTCGCTTAGCCTGCTCGTGGTTGGAGATTGGGGGCGTCGTGGCCTCTACAACCAATCCGAAGTCGCTGCCCAGGTGTGTATCTCTCTAACTCTCTCTCTCTCTCTGTATGTCTCTCCTTCTCTCTGTCTCTCTACACTCTCTCTCTCTGTCTCTCTCCCCGCTTTCTCTCCCGTCTCTCTCCCTCCCTCTCTCTATCCCCCTCTCTCCGCTCTCTCTCCCCTCTCTCTTCCCTCTCTCTCCCTTCTCTCTCCCCTCTCTCTACCTCTCTCTCCCTCTCTCTCCCTCTCTCTCCCCTCTCTCTCCCTCTTTCTCCCTCTCTCTCCTCTCTCTCCTCTCTCTCCTCTCCCTCCTCTCTCTCCCCTCTCTCTCTCCTCTCTCTCCTCTCTCTCCCCTCTCTCTCCCCCTCCCCTCTCTCCCCCTCCCCCTCCCTCTCCCTCTCTCTCCCCTCTCTCTCTCTCTCCCCTCTATCTCTCTCTCCTCTCTCTGTCTCCCCTCTCTCTCCCCTCTATCTCTCTCTCCTCTCTCTGTCTCCCCTCTCTCCCCTCTATCTCTCTCTCCTCTCTCTGTCTCCCCTCTCTCTCCCCTCTATCTCTCTCTCTCCTTTCCCTTCCCTCTGTCTCCCCTCTATCTCTCTCCTTTCTCTCTCCCTCTCTGTCTCCCCTCTCCCCTTCTTTCTCTCTCTACTTTCTCTTCCCTTCTGTCTCCCCTCTCTCCCCCTCCTTTCCCCCCCTCCCTTCTCCCCCCCTCTGTCCCCCCTCCCGCCCCTTTCTTTCCCTCCCCTCTTTCCCTCCCCCCTCTGTCTCCCCTCTCTCCCCTCTATCTCTCTCCCCTCTGCCTCCCTCTCTCCCTCTATCTCTCTCCTTTCTCTCTTCCTCTGTCTCCCCTCTCTCCCCCCTCTTTCTCTCTCCTTCCTCTCTCCTTTCTCTCCCCCCCTGTGTCTCCCCTCTCTTCCCTTTCTTCCTCTCTCCTTTCTCTCTCCCCCTGTGTCTCCCCTCTCTTCCCTTTCTTCCTCTCCCTCTCTTTTCTCTTTCCCCCTCTGTCTCCCCTCTCTTCCCTTTCTTTCTCCCTCTCTCCCTCTCTGTCTCACCTCTCTCCCCTTTCTTTCTCTCTCCCCCTCTGTCTCCCCTCTCATCTCCCCATCTCTTCCTTTGTCTCGTCCTCTCTCTTTCTCCCTTCTCTCCCTTCTCTCCCTCTCTCCCTTTGTCTTCTCCTCTCTTCCTCTCTCCCTTCTTCTCTCTCTTTCTTTGCTCTCTCTCTCTCCCCTCTTTCTCTCTCCCTCTCCCCCTCTCTCCCTTTGTCTCCTCTATCTCTCTCTCTCCCTCTCTCCCTTTGTATCCTCCTCTATCTCTCTCTCTCTTCCTCTCTCCCTTTATCTCCTCCTCTATCTCTCTCTCTCCCTCTCTCCCGTTGTCTCCTCCCCTATCTCTCTCTCTCCCTGTCTCCCTTTATCTCCTCCTCTATCTCTCTCTCCCCCTCTCTCCCTTTGTTTCCTCTCTCCCTCTCCCTTCTTTTCTCTCTTTTCTCTCACTCTCTCCTTCTCTCTCTCCCTTTTCTCACTCTCATTCTTTTCTCTCTCTCTCCCTTCTTCTCGCTCTGTTTCTTTTCTCTCTCTCCCTCCCTTCTTCTTGCTCTATTTCTTCTCTCTCTCTGTCTCTCTTATTCTCTCTCCCTCTCCCCTCCCGTCTCTCTCTTTCCCCCTCCTCTCACCCTTTCGCTTCCTCCCTCTAGCCCTCTCTTTTTTCTCTCTCTTTCTCTCTCTTACTCTCTCTATCCATCTCTCCCTTCTTTTTCTCTCTCTCTCTTTCTGAGTCTCTCTCCCCCTCCCTCTCCCTTTCTCCCTCTATCCTTTTCTCTCTCTATCTTTCTGTCTCTCTTACTCTCTATCCCTCACCATTCCCCTCTCTCTCTCCCCGCTCTCCCTTTCTCTCTCTCCTCTATCCCTCTGTCTCTCTGTCTCTCTGACTCTGTTACTCTCTCCCTTTCCTTCACGTCTCTCTCTCCTCTCTCTCTTCTCTCTCTTCTTTCTCTTTCGCTCCCCTCTCTCCTTTCTCTATCTCTCCTCTCTCTTTTCTCTTTTTTCTCTTGTTTCTTTCCTTCTGCTCTCTCTCTCTCTCTCTTCTCTTTCTTTATCCTCTCGCTCCTATCTTCTCTCTCCACTTTTTTCTAAGTCTTCTTTTTCTCTCACTCTCTATGTCCCTAGCTGGTTTGTCCTCACAATTAAATGTGACCTGGGGCAGATGGGAAGGATCGGTGAAGGACTGGGCATCGACTTTGTAGTCTCCACAGGAGATAATTTCTATGAAGATGGCCTCACCAGTGTTGAGGATCCTTCTTTCTTTGAATCATTTGCCAACATGTACACTGCTCCCAGCCTCCAAACCCCTTGGTACACTGGTATGCTTGATCATCTCTTATCTAAGAGAGAGTGGAGAGAGAGAGTGTGTGTGTGAGAAAGAGATATTTGTTTTCTCATTTGAATATGTGGGAGGAAAATAATATTGTTGTTTCTAAGCTTATAAATTATCTGGATGTGCTGCTCAATTGTTTATAAGCTCTTTAATTCTATCTCCATAGTATTTCTCACTTGGAGTTGCTTAATTCCAAGTGAGAAATAGCTTTCACACGATTGACGATTATATCTAAAATGATGTCATGAAAAAATTTTAAAATTTCTGAGTCTAGGGCTGGAAAGGTAATAGTTTTGGAACTTTTTTAGAAATGTATTTGCTTAAGGCATGAATTTTTCATATCATTATAATTTTTGCTTCAAATAACATTATTTGAATGTTTTCCATCTAAAAGTTTTGGGGAATCACGACTACCGAGGGGATGTATTGGCACAACTTGACCCCATTTTACGAACAATGGATAGCCGGTGGAGGTGCAAGAGGTCTTTTATTCTGGAAGCAGGTGAGGATAATATTAAGACAAAACAGCCTCTATTTTCATTAAAGCTAGCTTTAACATTATCACGGTTTTATTATTATCATCAAAATTATGATGAATATCATCAAAATTTTTAATACATATTACATGTGTATGCTTATCATTACCGTAATTTTATTCATCATTATAAATTTACGCTTATCATTACCATAATTTTATTTATCATTATAATTTTTATGCTTATCATTACCATAATTTGATTTATCATTATAATTTTTATGCTTATCATAACCATATTTTACTATCATTCTAATTTTTAATATATTCTTCTAGCGATATTCATCATAATTTTTTTATTATCATTACCATCATTGCATTAGTTTGCTTATAGTTACCATAGTTTATGCTCATTATAACTATCTAAATGAATAAAGGGGCCAAAAATCACTATCATTATCATTTTCTTGCTTTCACCTTAAACATGTTCATTATTGTGAATGATTTTATGCTCATTGTAACCATTATAGTTCTAATTTTGAGACTATTACCACTTCAATTAGCTCTTCTCCACTGAAAATAGGTAAAGTTACAATTACCATTAATTAAATTCCAGGGTTGGTGGAGTTCTTTTTTGTGGACACAAGCCCCATGGTGATGCAGTATTGGGAGAATCCAGAAGATCATAAATATGACTGGAGAGGAGTTGGCCCCAGGGATGTCTATGTGAAAAACTTGCTCGAGGTATAGAAAAATGAAATAATTGTATGTGATAATGGGAGATTCTAATAAATTTCTTTTGCAGAACTTGGACATGGCCCTGGAGACATCAGAGGCAAGATGGAAGTTTGTTGTGGGACATCACACTATCAGGAGTGTCAGCAGCCATGGAGATACTCAAGAGCTTGTAGAAATTCTTCTTCCCATTCTAGAGGTACTCCATTAGCCCTAAGATTAATTATTTATAAACACCTAAGAGGAGAAAAAGAGAGAGCAAAGGGTTGCCTAAGCTTGCAACGAAGCATTGGATTTCTTTCTTCCTCTACAAATCTTAATGCAAAAAATATCAGCCACAAGGTTAGCTAGATAAAGAGTGATATCAATGATTGCATACAACAAAGGAGTAAATTCAGCTTTACAGGAGATTTGTTTCAATAGTTCGTTATGTGTATTTATTTTAAAAGACATGGAGAAGCATAAAGTTATGGTTCAAGGTTGAATTCTGTAAAAATATTGGATCAGATTTTAAATTTCAAACTTGTTCAAAAACTTTGTATCTCCTAGTATTGTATCAAATTTTAATAATCATGTTTCTTTGATCACAACCTTGTGGTACAGAGAAGAAATGTTGACCTCTACATTAACGGCCATGACCACTGCCTTGAGCACATTAGCAGCCGTCACAGGTTCCTCTACAAGTCTCTTATTATATTGTATCATTCAAATATTCAATCTTATACAATATCTAATAGAACTATTTTCTGTCAGTGAACTACAATTCCTGACCAGCGGAGGAGGATCAAAGGCATGGAGGGGTCTTCTAAAGCCAAATGAAGATGAAGTGACGTTCTTCTATGATGGGCAAGGATTTATGTCCATGCAGGTGACATTGTCGGTAGTGAAGGTGATATTTTATGACATCAATGGCAGGGCAATTTATACATGGGAAGCGAGTAAGGATCTTCCGCTTTCTTTTGGTAGTCTTGACATGCAGTCACAATATAACTAGAAATGTGATACTTTGAAGCATCTTGTGGAATAAAAACATTTTCAATGTTCATAATTCTCATGATACTTCATTGATTCTGGTTCTTTACCCATTTTAACACAACTATGGAGGACATCTACATTGTATATTATTACTATACAATAATCCGTATCTATGAAGTTAAAAACTTTTAACATTTTAAAGAATAAAAAAAAAAATTCCACAAAGTTTCATCAAAATCAAGGACCATGTATTCCAAACATCTGCATAGACAATTTATTGCTCATTGTTAATGCTTGGGTATTAAAATTTATCCATTAATAACTGATGATACCTAATATTCATAGATAATTTAAAATCAAGTATGAAAACATGGAACTTTTTAGGGAATAAGTGCATATCTACTAACAAATTCCAAAACTTTTTAGAAATTAATCACTTTTGCCCAAGGAATATGCTGAAATAAAGAGCTCATAAATTACCATGTAAATGAATTCCGAAGAATCATGAATTAAATTTTATAAGTCTGTATTCCAAAAGGACAGTATTCAATTGGTTTTGCAGGGTTCAAGTTCAAAGCAGTGTACTAAAAATAACAAGAGGAAGAGACTTTAATCATACTTGAATTTTATGTAAACTCAGGATGATAAATAAAAATGAGTGAGAGAATAGCATAAAATCTTATTCAGGACAAAACAAATAGTATAGTTTAAGTCTGATTCTCCTATTTATTCTCCCCCAGTGACCATTCTTTTTCTGTTTTCCACAAATTCCCATTAAATGTCAAAACTCCTACATTAAAAAAAGATTATAAGAAAAAACAATAACTTCCCCAATATTTCATTTTTCCTGTGTCAAATAAAAGTCATGCTACAAAATTATCATTCATGTGCATATAAAACAATACCCAAATACTAGGATAGCATTATTTTCTAGCTCCCCTTGTCCCCACTAATGGACCTTCGTCCGTTAGTGGGCCGACCAAGGCTGGCGCCAAAACCAGCCAGCTGCCACCAGGTGGACTCGCGCGACTTCCCACGTGCGCCATCGCCAGCTGTCCAACCCACCGGGCCCACCTCTGTCCGCTTCTCCACGTGGCATCCTCCCATTCGGTCTTCTCTGCGCCTCTGCTCCAGACATAGTAGCTTCTCGGGAAGCTCTCCTCCTTCCTCCGTCTACAGTCGCAGAGCCACTCTCTCTCTCTCTAGTCTTCTCTCTCTAACCTCTCTCTGTCTCTCTCTAGGCGGCTCCTCTCTCTCTCTAGGCTACGGCCGCCATGGAAGGGGAATGCGAGCTCGGAGGGTAAAGATTCGATCTTTGCTTTAGATTGGAAGGTCGGAGCTTGGTCGAAGAGGAGCGATGGAGATTAGGGTTTTGGGGATCGCCATTCTGGTGGCGGTGGGAGCTCTCTTGATGGGGGATGCGAGAGGGCAGGCGAGCTCGGGGGACGCGGCGGCGATGGCGGCCTTGTCGGCTTCGCTCGGCGCGGCGGAGACTCTGGGCTGGTCCTCCGCCGCCGACCCCTGTTCTTGGCGCTTCGTCTCCTGCTCCGGCAACCGGATCTCCGCCATCCAGATCGGAAATCGAAGCGTGACCGGGAGTTTACCGGCAGAAATCCGCAATCTGACCGGTTTGATCCGGCTGGAACTCCAGCAGAACCAGATCCAAGGTCCTCTCCCTTCTCTGACCGGTCTCTCCTCGCTCCAGATCCTCCTCCTGCACCATAATCTCTTCTCCTCCATCCCTCCCGACTTCTTCTCCGGCCTCTCCGCCCTCCAATCCGTCTCCCTGGATAGCAACCCGTTGGACCCTTGGGAGATCCCCCTCAGCCTCGCCGACGCCGCCTCCCTCGTCAATTTCTCCGCGAGCTCCGCCAATGTCACCGGACCCATCCCAGAATTCCTCGGCCGGGCCTTCCCCAGCCTCTCCCACCTCGCCCTCTCCTTCAATCTCCTCCATGGCGGCCTCCCCTCGAGCTTCGCTTCGTCTTCCTTGCAGTCCCTCTGGCTGAACAACCAGCGGAGCGCCGCCCGGCTCTCCGGCCGCCTCGACGTGATCCAGAACATGACCTCTCTGGTGGAGCTCTGGCTCCACTCCAATGGCTTCTCCGGGCCGCTGCCCGACGACGTCTCCGGCCTCGTCTCCCTCGCCGACCTCCGGCTCCGGGACAACCTCCTCACCGGCCCCGTCCCCGCCTCCCTGCTCGCTCTCCCTTCCCTGAGAATGGTGACCCTGACCAACAACCTCCTCCAGGGGCCCGTGCCCGTCTTCGCCACCGCCGTCGCCGTCGTCGACCTCGACCCGAAGAGCGAGAGCTTCTGCCGCCCCGTCCCGGGCGACTGCGAGCCTCGCGTCGCCGCCCTCCTCGCTGTCGCCGGGGCCTTCGGCTACCCGGCGAGGCTGGCGGAGAATTGGCTTGGCAATGACCCCTGCGCCGGCTGGCTCGGCGTCCTCTGCGACCCCGCCGGCAACGTCACCGCCGTCAACCTTCAGAAGATGGGCCTGACCGGCTCCGTCTCCGCCGAATTCGCCGCCATTCCCTCTCTCCAGAGGATCCTCCTCGCCAACAACAACCTCACTGGGCCGATCCCGGTGGCACTGGCCGCCATGCCCAACCTCCGAGAGCTCGACGTCTCCAACAACCTCGTCTCCGGCCCTGTCCCCGCCTTTCCGGCCAGGGTGAAGCTCCTTACAGCGGGCAATTCTCTCCTGGATAAGGCTCCTGGCGGCGGAGTGCCGCCCTCGTCTTCGTCCTCAGCAGGAGAGGGGAACAAGAGAGGAGGAGGAGATCAAGGTTCCTCCTCCAAGACTGTGGGGATTGTCGTCGGCGCCGTCGTCGCGGGGGCCGCCGTCGTGGCCGCGGCGGGGCTGCTGAGCTGGTGCTTGCTGCAGCGGCGGAGGCGGGGTCTGAGGAGGGTGCAGAGTCCCAATGCCATTATAGTCCATCCCCGGCGGTCCGGCTCGGACCAGGACCCGGTGAAGATCTCTGTGGCGGCCGCATCGGCCGCGACGGCAGGGGCTGGCAACGAGGTGCATGTGGTGGAATGCGGCAACATGCTGATCTCTATACAAGTGCTGCGCAATGTGACCAATGATTTCAGTGAGGAGAATGTGCTGGGGAGAGGCGGCTTCGGGACTGTGTACAAGGGGGAGCTACACGATGGGACGAAGATAGCGGTGAAGAGGATGGAGTCGGGGGCGGTGGGGACGAAGGGCCTGGCAGAATTCAAGGCGGAGATCGCCGTGTTGACCAAGGTCAGGCACAGGAACTTGGTTTCCTTGCTGGGCTACTGCCTGGATGGCAGTGAGAGGCTGCTGGTGTATGAGTACATGCCGCAGGGCCCGTTGAGCAGGCACTTGTTCGGGTGGATGGATGAGGGGATTAAGCCGCTGGAGTGGAAGAAGAGGCTAGGTAGTGCTGGAACTTATCCCCTACCACTGTGCTAAAAGTTATAGCTGATAGTTACGGTTCAGATATTTGAATCTTGATCGAATTATCCTTATCAAGACTTGATTGATAAGACAGATTTGATCGATGAGATATCTGATAGATAAGACAGGTGTGACTGGCGAGATATCTGACTGATTGTGATTGAGGGGACCCAATCTGACCAAGTGTCTGATTGCTGATCGGACTGGCAATCTGGAATCAGTCACCTGATTTGATCGACAGTCAGGTCTGGCAACCCAACAGGAACACCGCCTGCCTTCCTAAACGTACCACTGTGCGAAAAGCTATAGCTGATATAAATATTCCTCTGCTGAAAGCTATAGTTTATATTAATACTGCTGTATTTAAAGCTATAGCTGCCACTAATATTCCTCTGCTGAAAGCTATAGTTGATATTAATACTGCTTTATTTAAAGCTATAGCTGCCACTAATATTCCTGTGCTTGACGATATAGCTGACACAAAGGGGGTGCCATTCCGCAATCCTAAATGTATCACTGTGCTAAATGCTATAGCTGATGCTGAGGGCGCTACTCGTCTTCTCGAATTGTGACAGGTATTGCATTGGACGTGGCGAGGGGGGTGGAGTACTTGCATAATTTGGCGCATCAGAGCTTTATTCACAGGGATTTGAAACCGTCGAATATTCTGCTCGGGGATGATATGAAGGCCAAGGTTGCAGATTTTGGGCTTGTTCGCCTCGCTCCTGATGGCAAGTGCTCAATTGAGACCCGCCTCGCCGGCACCTTCGGCTACCTCGCCCCGGAGTATGCCGGTAACTCTCTGTCTTTCTCTTCATCTTTCTCACGTTATCACTGAGACTCTGTGTTTATCTGATCTGGGCCATGCTTTTCTCTCCCTCTTTTACTAAAAAACTGTTGAAAAGGACCCCAAAATTTCACCTAGATTCATTCTTCTGATTGATTTCACAAAGGAACTTTTCACAAAGTTCCATTCCTTTCTTCTTGTTTGTCCGAAAAGTCCATGGATACCCCAAAATTATCACAGAGTTGTCATCTCTGTCAACGAAAAATATTTCAGAAAGCCCCCAATTTTTCAAAGTGATTCCTTCTTCCTCTTCCTCCATGAACTCCGTGTAAACCCCGAAAGTTCTGCAAGCCCTCCAAAATCTTCAGGTGACCTCTTTCTCCGAAAACGCGGCAAAATATTTCCCAAATTCCCATCTTTCTTCTTCTTCTATTGGAAGCTTCCTAAATATTCCCTGAATTCCTATTTCTTTTGTCTTCCTCTTTCTCAAAAATCCAGGGAAGTCCTACAAATTTCTGAGAAGCTTGGATAGTCCCCACTAAATTTCCAATTTTCTGTCCGAAATATATTCCCAGCTTCATCTCCAAGACTCCATTAAAGCTTTTCCGAAATATCCACTAAATTTCCATTCTTTCTCTTCCTCGTTATTCAAGAATCGTATGAAGCCCCGAAAACTCCCGCTAAGCTTCGATTTTCTTCTTTTATTCTGTCTGTCGTCAAATATTCTCCAAAATATTCTCAAGATTTCCAGTTTTTCATTTTTCGGCAAAAGCACCAAATTTCTATTCAGTAAATATCCTTTTTTCCTTTTCTCTCCAATAACTCCACAGAAGCCCAAGAAAACTCCCAAAAATTTTGATCTTCCTGACCAACTTTCAAAGTCCCTCCCCGAAAACTCCCCAAAACATTCTCCAAAGTCCCAAATCTTCATCTCCAGGACTCCAGGGAAGCACCCAACCCGAATTTCACCTCCACAAACCTTTTTTTTTCTCTTCATTCTTCCTCCACTCTCCTACTTACTCATAACACAAAATCTGATCTGGGTTTGTTGCAGTGATGGGGAGGGTGACGACAAAGGCTGACGTGTTCAGCTTCGGGGTGGTGCTTATGGAGCTGGTGACTGGGAGAAAAGCTCTGGATGAGACGCAGGCCGAGGAGAGTGTCCACCTGGTGACATGGTTCAGGCGAGTTCAGCTGAGCAAGGAGGCTTTCCGGAAGGCGATCGACCCGGCTATGGAGCTGGACGAGGAGGCCATGGCTAGTGTGGCAGTGGTGGCTGAACTGGCAGGGCATTGCTGCGCCAGAGAGCCCCACCAGCGGCCAGACATGGGTCATGCCGTCAACGTGCTCTCATCTCTGGCGGAGCTCTGGAAGCCCGCCGACCAGGACGAGGACGGCGGTTTCGGGATCGACCTCGACATGACTCTGCCACAGGCGCTGAAGAAGTGGCAGGCCTTTGAGGATGAGGATGATGGCAATGGCGGCGGTGGCAGCTCGAGCTCGTTCCTCGCCAGTGTGGATAACACCCAGACCAGCATCCCCACCCGGCCTGCTGGTTTTGCTGACTCCTTCACATCTGCAGATGGCAGATGATTGGTAGTTGCTCCCTACCCAGGTCTGCATTCCCCCCTCTTTCTAAATTTTTTATCTCTCTTATGTATATATCTTTCTCTTTCTCTCTCTAAATATATGTGTATGTCTTTCTCTTTCTCTCTCTAAATATATGTATATATCTTTCTCTTTCTCTCTCTAAATATATGTATATATCTCTTTGTTATGTATGCCTCCCTCTACTCTCTCTCTATATATCTCACTCTCTCTAAATATTTGGATATAGCTCCCTCTTCTCCCTTTTTTACATCTCTCTTTCTCCAAATATATCTCATTTAGGTGTACATTTCTCCCTCTTCTCTTTTCTATATTACTATCTCTCTCCCTACCTATATATCTCTCTTATGTATATATAGCTTCTTCTTCTCTCTTCTATATGTATTACTATTTCTCTTCCTAACTATATATCTGTCTTATGTATATATAGCTCCCTCCTCTCACTCTCTCTATCCATCTCACTATCTGTCTCTCTCTCTACAAATCTACTTTTAAATTGCCCTCTGTCTTTAAATCTTTCTCTATTTTATCTTATCCCTCTCTTTGATTTTTTTTGAAGAATATCCCTCTCTTTGATTTATCTCACTGTCTCTTTATCTGTCTCCATGTCTCTCTTCTTCTGTTCTGATATATCTCCCTCTTTCCATCTTCATATCTCTCACTTAAATCTATCGATGATTCTTTATGTATCTTCCATCTATATCTCTCTCTGAATACATTATTTGTCTCCTTCCATGCAACTCCGAGAAACCCTTGTTAATCTCTCTCTAAAGTTCATCGCTATTTATTTTTCCCTCTCTACCTTACTCTCGAGCTAGTTGTCAACTTTATGCATTATTTTAATGTGGGAAATTTTGTTTTCTTGTCTTTGACAGCGGCTCTTTGTCTTCGGTCTAATGAAGACGAGGCAACAAGCGCTCCTGGTCATTTCTCTTTCCATCTCTCTACTTACTTATGTATCTATTTTATGTGACGAGAAATTCACTTCTTGTTTTTGATTTTTTTTTTGTTTCTCTTCGTCTGTGAGTTAGAATAACATTAGAGTGAACTCTCTTTAGTTGTCCCTCTATCCTACTCTATCTATCTATCTATCTATCATTGTATCTCTCTCACTATCTATCCATCTCTGTATATTTCCCTATCTTATCGATCTATAAATTTAGCTGTCTCCTAATCCTTCTCTCTTTTTTTTTCTATTTTCTATCTATAGATCTCTCTGCTTGCCCGTATCTCTCTGATATATGTTTCTCTATACGTCTCTTTCAATATCTATATAGCTCTTGTCAACGTGCAGCCAAAACACCTTTTTTGGTGAGTTTCTCTTCGTACGGGTGATGGAGTCGCATTTAAGTGAACTTCCATGAATAATTCATTTAAGTGAACTTACAGGAAGAATGCATTTTAGTGAACTTACAGGAATAACGCATTTACGTGAACTTATAGGAATAATGCATTTGAAGTGAGCTTAAAGGAATAGTGCAGCTTTAGTGAACTTAGAGGAACAACGCATTTGAGTGAACTTATAGCAATAATGCATTTTAAGTGAGCTTATACGAATAATGCAGTTAAGTGAACTTACAGGAATAATGCATTTTAAGTGAACTTACAGGAATAATGCATTTAAGTGAACTTATAGGAATAAACCATTTTAAGTGAGCCTATAGGAGTAATGGCAACAAAGAAAAATTTTATACACAAACCACAACTAAATGCAGCACGCATGTTTATGGACATTTATCATTTGGAGTAAAATTATAGTAAGTTATTCAAGTATGAAAGGAGATCCAATAAGGCTACGTAAATTTATGAGAGGGATGGGCCAGGACTAGATGGGTATTTGGTCAGTCACCCATTCATGAATGTAGTGTTTGCCCAACCGGTATCCGTCCGTCATCCGGTATCGGACAACCGATATCCGAATATCGGATATCGGATATCAGTCGATATCAGTCTCTGAGGGTTAGATGGATATCGATACCGGATACCGTAGGCGAAGGGACACGACGGATACCGGGTATCGATTTTCGATATCCACTGATTTTTTCTCATTCCACCGCCATCCCATATGGGAAAACTCTAAATTCTTTTGGAGTTTATATTTGCCTCAGCCGTCATGTATGTAAATCTCATTGTGCACGCCCACAGATGCTACATATTGAATATATTAGATTTGTCCTTTTCACGTATTGTTGTCATATGTCAAAATTCATATGTAAAAAATGCAGCATATATGTGCGCCTTAATTAATGATAGAACGAAATTAATATAACATAATTTTAAGAAAATAAAACTGCGCAATATAATTAATATTTTTAATGGATAATAGAAATAGTTAGTTAGAGGAATAATAAATCTGACGGTTTAATAATAAGGGGAGACTGAGATATTAGTGGAATGGGTTATTTTAGACTTACAATTAATGTCTTAACGAAATTAATATTAATGTATTTTTTAAAAAATAAAACTGCAGAATATAATTAATACTTTTAATAGATAATAGAAATAGTTAGTAAGAGGAATAATAAATCTGACGGTGTAGTAATAAGGGGAGACAAAGATATTAGTGGAATGGGTTATTTTAGACTTTCAATTAATGTCTTAACAAAATTAATATTATGGAATTCTAGGAAAATTAAAGTGCTTAATATAGTTAATACTTTTAATAGATAATTGAAATAGCTAGTAAGAGGAATAATAAATCTGACGGTTTAATAATAAGGGGAGAGTGTAAAATATTTGTGGATGTGTTTTTTTAGACTTAAAATTAATGTTTTAACGAAATTAATATAATGTAATTATAAGAAAAGAAAATTACATAATATAATTAATACCTTTAATAGATAATAGAAATAGTTAGTAAGAGGAATAATAAATATGATGGTTTAGTAATAATGGGAGACTGTAAGATATTAGTGGAATGGGTTATTTTAGAGTTTCAATTAATGTCTTAACAAAATTAATATTATGGAATTTTAGGAAAATTAAAGTGCATAATATAGTTAATACTTTTAATAGACAATAGAAAAAGTTAGTAAGAGGAATAATAGATCTGAAGGTTTAACAATAAGAGACGAGTGTAAGATATTATTGGAATGGTTATTTTAGACTTTCAATTAATTTTTTTACAAAATTAATATTATGGAATTTTATGAAAATAAAAGTGCATAATATAATTAGTACTTTGAATAGATAATAGAAGTAGTTAGTAAGAGGAATAATAAATCTGACTGTTTAATAATAAGGGATAGTGTAATAAGTAATGAAGTGCATTTTTGAATTAAGTGTTTTACTTGCAGTTAAATGTGAATTTTTAATTTTTGAAAATTCAAGAAACTTTTTGGAAAATGTTGGAAAAATATTTCATAAACTCTCCCCCACTTTGTGGTGCTTTAACATGGTTGGTGGAACCAATATTTATAGTACTCAATAAAGTGCACATTTGAACTAAGTACGACATTTGTTTGATTACGTGTGAATTTTTAATTTGGTGAAATTCAACATTTTTTCATGAGAATGTTGCAAAACTCAACAGAAAAATATATAAAAGTATATACATGAACAAGTCTTAATGTTTAACAAAATTCACTACATATTTAGGACATCGGTGCAAAGTCTTAAACAAAGGAGGCTATGTCAAAAACACTTTCTTCCCCTAGGCATTAGACCACGGCTCTGTCAAATGTTTGTACTTATTTGGTCGCCACCTGCGTAGCGAAAGTTAAGAAATAAAAAACAATGATTACGTAAAAAATGGGAAACATGCGATTACGTTCATGAACTTGATGTGTACCTCTAACACATGCGACCACACCATCTTGCTCATCATTGCCATCAGAATCCAGCTCAACATTAGTGTACTGTCGTTTGTTGTCTGCACCGAGCCAACACTTCACATTGATTAGTGTTTTGATGCTTATCGCCGACAGACGTGATCTCTTGTACGTGACAATAGTGTTGGCCACCGAGAACATGCGCTCGGCAGGAGCGCTTGTCGCACATACAGACAACAGCTCCCTCGTAACAGCAGCAAGTAATGGGAAACGCTTCGCCCTTGTGCTGTTCCACCAAGATAATGGAGTGAACACTCCCTCATCAGGCACGACCTCCTTCAGGTATTGGTTGAACTCGTCCCACGCTGACCTTCTTGCTGCACGTGCCGGTTGGACTTTCCGCATAATGCTCTAAAGCCAAGTGTCCAACTCTTTACCCCTCGGGGTCCCTCTTCAGCGTCCCCCCTCGGTCCACCCAGATGCGATTCACACGGTAACAAGGACCGTACGTATGCAATGGTTGCCTCTCGAACGCCCGATTGGAGCATTGCCCCTTTGTGGAATGGATCCATCAATGTCGCGGCGGTGATTGTCTCATTCGCCCACAAGATCTCGACATATTGTGCAAGCTTCCAATGCATCGCCTTACACGCTTACGCCATGTTGGAACGATCTGTTTCATGCAATCGTCGTACGCCTGTGAAGAAATTGCCATCTTAGATTTGCTGGACCACTTCCTCCATGTGTTCTTTGAGGCCGTCTATGAGGTATAGTACGTCACATATCACCGGCGTCACTATCTTGCAAACATGGTCGGTGGATACAGCGAAATGACCAAGGATGTGACAAAACTCTTTGACTAACTCCCACTCATCCTTCGACATCTTTGTCGCCATCCCCTTCTGGCCAAAAGCCTTCGACACTTCATCAATTACATCCTGCTTCTTCACGGCGATCATTAGCATAGCGTAAGTGCTGCTCCATCGAGTCGGACAGTCTAAGACGACCATGTTGGAGTCCTCAACTTCGGGAGTGTCTTCAAATGCTTTCGCATAAAGTTCTCTCCGTTTTGTAGAGCTTCGAATACTGCGCATCAGTGTCCGCACCTTTGCAACTACATCACCCAAGCATAATGGCCAGCGTGCTCCGTCATGGTCGTTGGATGCTGAGAAGATATCTCCAAGCTCGTTATCCTGGTCGCTGTCGTAGTGCTCTGCTGTCCTTGTCACGTCGCCCTCTTTGGGCTCCATAGCTTGGGCCAAAGGAATGCCGAAGCTTTTTATTGCCACTTGAACGACAGTGTTCAGAATGTGTGCGACACATGGGACGTGCCTTCTGGCGCTAAAGGTCGGGTTAACGATCTTTATCTTCCTCGCCATCAAGGTCAACATCATCTTATTCATCGTGGCATTGTCAGTAGTCACGGCGTAGACCTACATAAAAATTAGTCACATGCAAAGTCACGAAGCTAGTTAATAAGATAAAGTTTGTCATTGAATGCTGACGACGAAAATTCTTCTAGAGCCTGGAGAACGATGGCCGCCATGTTTTCTCCATCGTGCTTGACGACGATTTCTCAGAATGTAAGAACCCGCTCTCGGTACACCCATTTATTGTCCACCCAATAGACGGTGATGCCCAGTAGTTCAGTACCATTCTCTGTGGTCCACGCATCTACGGTGAGTAAGACGCAGTCCACGTTCTCCCATAGCTTCTTCACATCTTGTTTCATGCGACCATGCATTTGGATGGTCCATTACTTAATGACCTTTGCACTTGGAGGATCCAAGTCGAGAAGTGTCGCATAACACAACATCTCCTTGAAGGCAACATTCTGAACAATGCTCCACGGTGAATCAGTCATGCATACGAACCGTGCAATGACATTCTTTGTTTCCTTCAGCATATGCCCCCTCATCCGCCCTCGTCATCCTGGCTCTCCCTGATGTCTGCTTTACAATCTGTTCGATATACGTGGCTGATCAGGGTCTTTCGACACCTCACCCTTAAGCTCCGTGTGACGAACTGGATTGCAAGCTTTGAAATGTCGCCAAAATATGTTGGTGCTTTTGTCGGCCTGGCGCTTTATCGCTTTTCTCTTATTGTGCGGATTCATCTCCCTGCACAGTAAGCATGTGTAGTATCCATCTTCCATGTGTTTAAAGTAGTCAATGATGACTGAACGATTCAAACGAGGGTGACTCTGTAAGGCACGAGAAGTTCTCGCATCCGTATGTTCAGGGCCTACAGCTCCCGACCTTGATCTGTCTTGGGTTGGGCCACTGCCTCTAGATGGGTTCATGTTTCTGAAGGCATAATTTGGTAAGCAATGATTGAATACAACGGCATCTCATGATGCCAAACTACGTTGAAACTCTGAAGTAAGTAACGGATACAATGAATAAAACCAATAAATAAACAGAGCACTGAGGTAGAATGACAGAAGCGTGGAACTCAATGCGAGAGAATGACAGGTGGGTGAATTTAAGAAGAGATATTCAGAGTTAGTGAGTAAAAGAGAATGAGTGGGGCGGGATAATTAGAGAGTAAGGGAGGGCGAGAGAGAGTGAGGGGTAATTAGGGGGTATGAGATAATGAGAGGAACGAAGGAGAATTGGATAGTGGGGGAGAAGGAGAGGAGATAGGCAGAATTAGGGAGTAGGGGAGAATGAGAGTAGGGAGGGAGAATCAGATTGGAAGAGAAAATGAGAGAGGGAGAGTGAGGATTATGGAGTAAGTTAGAATGAGAGGGAGAGGGAGATTTCTAGATTAAGAATGTGAGTGAGAATGAGGGTGAATTAGAATTGTAGAGTAAGGGAGAATGAGAGAGAGAGAAGAGAGGAGAGGAGGAGAATTAGGGAGTAATAGAGGGTGGGAGAAGAGAGGGAGAGATAGAACAATAAATTAAAAATCAGCAGAGCGTGAGAGAGAGTGAGGGAGAGAGATAGAATCATATTGTAAGATAAAATACGAGAGGGAGGGTGAGAATTCTAGATTAAGGGAGAATGAGAGAGAGAGAAGAGAGGAGTGGAGGAGAATTAGGGAGTAATAGAGGGTGGGAGAAGAGAGGGAGAGATAGAGAAATAAATTAAAAATCAGCAGAGCATGAGAGAGAGTGAGGGAGAGAGATAGAATCATATTGTAAGAGAAAATGAGAGAGGGAGGGTGAGAATTATAGAGTAAGGGAGAATGAGAGAGAGAGAGAAGAGAGGAGAGGAGGAGAATTAGGAAGTAGTAGAGGGTGGGAGAAGAGAGGGAGATATAGAACAGGAAATTAAAAACCATCAGAGCGTGAGAGAAAGCGAGGGAGAGAGATAGAATCATATTGTAAGAGAAAATGAGAGAGGGAGGGTCAGAATTACGGAGTAAGTTAGAATGAGAGGGGGAGAAGAGAGGATAGAGGGAGAACTAGAGAGTTATAAAGGGTGAGAAAAGAGAGGGAGGGTTAGAAGTTATAACTATAAATTAGAATGTAAGATGGACTGAGAGGGAGAGTTATAGAGAAAGGGAGAATGAGAGAGAGATAAGAGAGAATTATAGAGTAAGGGAGAATGAGAGAGAGAGAGAAGAGAGGAGAGGGGGAGAATTATGGAGTAATAGAGGGTGGGAGAAGAGAGGGAGAGATAGAACAATAAATTAAAAATCAGCAGAGCGTGAGAGAGAGCAAGGGAGAGAGATAGAATCATATTGTTAGAGAAAATGAGAGAGGGAGGGTGAGAATTGTAGAGTAAGGGAGAATGAGAGAGAGAGAAGAGAGGATAGGAGGAGAATTAGGGAGTAATAAAGGGTGGCAGAAGAGATGGAGAGATAGAAAAATAAATTAAAAATCAGCAGAGCATGAGAGAGAGTGAGGGAGAGAGATAGAATCATATTGTAAGAGAAAATGAGAGAGGGAGGGTGAGAATTATAGAGTAAGGGAGAATGAGAGAGAGAAGAGAGGAGGGGGGGAAGAATTAGGGAGTAATGGAGGGTGGGAGAAGAGATGGAGAGTTAGAAGTCATAACTATAAATTAGAATGTAAGATGGACTGAGAGAGGGAGAGGGAGAGTTATAGAGAACGGGAGAATGAGAGAGAGATAAGAGAGAGTTATAGAGGGAGAATGAGAGAGAGAGACAAGAGGAGAGAGTTTACGGAGTGTGAGAGAGAAGGAGAGATAGAGGGAGAATTAGATTGAAAGAGCAACTGGGGGAAGGAAAGGGAGAATTATACAGTAAGGGAGAATGATCGAGAGAGAAGAGAGGGGCGAGGGAGAATTGGAGACTGGAGAGTGGATAGTACGAGAGAATTATAAATTAGAAAAGAGAGAGAGGGAATGAGAAAAGAGAGAGGGAGAATTGGAGATTGGAGACTGGAGAGAAGAGAGAGGGAATGAGAAAAGAGAGGGAGAGTTAGAAGTTAGAACTATAAATTAGAAATTTACGGAGCGTGAGAGAGAATGAGATAGAGGGAGAATTAGATTTTAAGAGCAACTGGGGGAAGGAAAGGGAGAATTATACAGTAAGGGAGAATGATCGAGAGAGAAGAGAGGGGAGAGGGAGAATTGAAGACTGGAGAGTGGAGACTGGAGAGTACGAGAGAATGAGAAGAGAGAGGGAGACTTAGAAGTACAACAGTGAAGAAGAATTAGAGAGAATGTGAAATCAGATGTAAAAGAACGAAGAAGAATCGGCAGTGAGATGAATTAAGAACAGAAAACAAGTTAAATTTAGAACTATTCATCGGCATAGAATGTGATTAAAGGGACGAAAAATACAAAACTGACGAAAATGCTGGAACGTACCCGTGAGTTGCCGTTCGCCGATTCCGCCACTACCGCCGTCCGCTGATGCTGCCGTCCACTGTCCACCGTCCGCCTGTTCCGCCGTCAGCTGTCTTCAGCTCTCCTCCCCTCTTTCGTGTATTTTTTATTCAAAGTTTTGAATAAAAAATACACGAAAATTCGTAACTTAATAAAATTCGATGTGGATATCGAAAACCGATATCCGGTACCATCATCCTTCCCCCTGAGACGGAGGTGGATGCCGACATCGAGCCGGATATCGGTATTGGAAATCCGCACTGTAGCAACTGATATCCGATACCGATATCTGATATCCGGATACCGAAAAAAACAGATTCTGCAAATCCCCTTTCCGGTATCCGATACAGCATTCGTCTGGATACCGGCATCTGGTACCGGTATCGGGACTGGCGAACACTACATGAATGTTATTATCATGTAGAAAAATAATCATCCATTAGCAGTTCCTATCTTGAAATGGTTTTGTCTCAAGACGTGCTTGATGGGGAACTAGTTCCATTTTGTATCCTTGATGTAATACGACCTCGGCCGGGATCGATCGGCTCGTATTACGTCACAGGAAATATGATACTATATCATGAGATGTAATCGATGAATTTGAAAATGTCAAATGAGCAGTCGCAGGTGTCAACGGATGAGGTCGTGAGCCACGCCGGCAATGAGAGGAGAATGATCCAAGGATCAAACTCCCAATGACCCGCGGGTTCGACTAGACGTCTAGACGGTGAGGGGCATTTGACGACCCAGGTGTGTTCAACGTCCAAGTCAACGACCGTCCTATCAACCACAAGAGATATCCTATACTCGACGAGGTGGCTAGTCCTATCTCAGTGATGTATCAAGAATCAACAGCAGAGGACGTGATAGGGAAGGACGAGACTGCAGCAGATAATAATACTGGTAATAAGGAGGGGAGACGAGACTGACCTTTGGAATCGCTAGTCCACGGTGTCTAATCTTGATCGGCTGGTGACGAGTTGAGGGCGGCAACGTGATGGAAGAAGGCTCGGGTGAGGACAGCCCGGACGTCCGGCCGGCTAGCGCAAGGTGTGAGCTGGCCAGCAGACACGTCGTCACGACAAGCGACGGAGCAGCGGACAGTTGCGCGACTAGCATCCAGTGGGCGAGCGCAGACGGGCGGACGGCACGCGGTGCGCGCACTGGCGGGCGGTCGCGCTGCGCGATGAGCACAGACGGGATGGCGCGCGTGCGCTGGCTGCGGCGGGCGGACGCACGCGCGGGTACCACCTTCACGCACGGCGTCGTTCGTCGAGCGGCGAGCACGCCCGGACGTGGCGTTGACGTGCGCACCGGTGAGGAAGGTGGTCACGGTCGAGAGCCTGCCGTTCGGGCGGGTTGAGGCAGGGCAAGAGGCGCGACGACAGGGTGAAACAGATGGGAAACGGGGCGCGGCAGCAGAGAGAAGGATAGGGCGGAAGAAGGAAGATGAGGGCAAGGGACCAAGAAACGGGGGGGAAGAGGAGCGAAGAGTGGTCGGTGGGGCAAGAAGGGAGAGAGAGATGGGTGGCGGATGAGGGTTGATGATCAAGAAATGGTGGCGGAAGGGAGGAGGGGGACGGTGGACGAGAAGGGCGAGGGAAAGGGCGCGGGTGAGGGTAGGATCAAGAAACAATGAGGGAATGGAAAGAATGGGGAAGAAGATTCAAGAAACGGAAGGAAGTAGAGGAGGAAGGGGCGGCAGGGTGGGGAACGAAGGGACGGAGGATGGAAGGAGGAGGTCGGTGGAGGATGGTGGCCAAGAAGAGGGGTGCAAGGTAGGGGGGCGATCAAGAACCTTCCAAGAACGGAATTCTTGATCAGTCTGAGCGTTGCTCCCTTGGTGGAGCGAGTTTCCCAGGTCGATGGCGCGTCGACGTCGATCGTGAGTCTCCAAGACTCTCCGGAGTGATCTCGACGAAAATCTTCTTAGCTCTTGACGATGACGACTTCTTGAATTCTTTGATCGTGTCGGAGTGACCTCGACGACACGCTTGAACACGTCCCTTCAGAGTGATCTCGACGAAGGAACATGGGCTCTAATCCATGGAGTAATCTCGACGTGGGTGAGGTTAGCCAAACCCCTACGCTACTCTCTACGATAGGGGAGACGAAATGTGAAAATTCTTCAACAAATGACTCCAAGTGTTCCTTGGGCATGCCATCCCCTTATATAGGGAGGATGGGTGCCAAGAGAACGTGGGAGAGGACGAACCGTCGCAAGATGTGGTTCGGCCTCTCCTTACAAATTAAAAAATACAAATATAAAAGTAAAAGGAAATGACGAGGACGAGGCCCAGCAACATTGGCCCAGTCCACTAATCCGAAAATACAAACAAACATGAAATGAACATAAGTAAAGCTAGGAGTTCTTACGCGGGGTACTTGAACCCCGGGTGGCGAGCATCGGCGCGGGCTGCTCGACGTGGCTGCTGTCGTCCTGGCGCGCCGTCTCCAGGATGGTCCTCCATCAATCCTCCTATTTCCTGATACCTGGATAGTACAGCATGGGCCAAAATATCGTAAACAAAAGGATGTAACACTGTCCACACAACAAAGGAGAAGGATACGGTGCTTGTGGCGGCGTCACCAGACTTGATGCATATTTGGGTTTGTCCTTTGCGCCGTTGTGGATGCTTGTTAAGAAAAATAAAACAATTAAGGGGAGCTAAATCTCAATTTATGATGTGATTAATGATATGAGACAAGATTTTCACAATGGAATAAATATGAACCAAAATGGACCTTTACAAATAAATTAAATCACAATGATGATAGAATCACCTCATTTAGAGTCAAATCCATTATATTTTGGTTATTTATATAAGTGATATCATGCCACATAAGTGTACGACGTCTAGGGGTATTTAAAATTTTATTGACATGTTTGACCTCCTCGTATTTTTCTTTATCATCCCTACTAGAAATGTGAGAAGGATCTTCTTAAAATTCGAGTCTTACTGAGGTGGGAAGACATTCAAGAAGAAGGCAAAAATAAGGGGGTACCTAGGGAGAGACTTTCAAGGCTTGCTTGGGGTTTTTTAAATTGTGACTTTTGGTCCTTTATAATTAACAAAGTTTTTCATAGAAACTCATCCACTTTAAGCATATACTCTAGCATCCAATAAACTTTATGTGTGTGACCCTCTAGATCCATATAGTTTTACAATGACCAAAATCTTTCTGGGTGTGTCATGTGGATGAGATATTATAGATATATGGTAATTGATGACAAAAAATGTTCCATGAAAGAGTTGATGAACCCCTTGTGCCTTCCTAACATTATATACCTTGGCACCTCACATGTTGGGCAATTGATCTATTTATTTGGTTATATCAATTTGGAAGTCATTAATATTTGTATTCAATATAGTTCATAAATCTATAATCCCATAACTCCAATAATTATTTATTGGACAATAAAATTAACTGATTGTATCATATGTATATATATTGCTTAGGGCACGATCAACCATCAAACTATAATCAATCATCAAAGTAGCTACTAACACATTCATGGATCATCATAAAACTCAGTTTTGATATTTCCCATGTCTTGGAAAAAGGACTACATCAAACCGCTATCTTTGAGTCTAACTTCTCGTGCACTAAGGGTGAACAATCTCCTATTGAGCACAATCTCTTTTATGAACCTTTTGCAACATTTGAGTAAAGGTTATTGGGAATCACATGATTAGGGACCTGTAGATCTTAAGACCACTGTCATAACCTTAAACAGAGTTGACCTTGTAGTCAGTCAGGTAAAAAATCATCTAGGGATTTTTAAAAAATAAATTTAGTGAAATATTTCTCTATAGAGCACCTAATATATATCTTCAGTGTCTCCAAGAAAATGGTAATAGGATCAACCATTATTCTCTTATGAGCATGAGGAGACAATCTATAATATCTGGACATTTTGAAATCCTCATTAAATACCATTTGAATAAATGTTTAAGATACACATTTTTTAGTGATTGGCAAAAAACATGGTGTCGAGTACGACCAACCCAAAGGTTGTGCTCATAGACCAATCTAGTCGTGCCTTGGATGAAACCCATGGGGGTTTATATATTTAAGGTGGAGTTTTTATAAGATTTTATAGGCGTGGAGTGAGCGTAAATATCCCAATTACAGACAAACCCTATTCGCCCACGCCCATGACACAAAGGAAAGAATATAAAATAGTAATACGGCTGCAAGTCATGGAGGAGACCTCATGCCTACAACTTGGTTTTATCCTTTGGAATTGGTGATGCATGGAGTAGGTGCATTCTTCGCACCATCATTAGGTATCATCGTAGAGGTGCGCCAAGGGTACAACAATTAGGCAAGACGATGTGCATTCCCACCTCTAGTACTCCACGCAATACACCACTTATGAGGGTTGTCAATCGCAAGGGTGCAGCGTCTATGGAGAGGTGGCAGGCTGAGTCTCTCGATGCAATGGTTGTCTCAGGCCTCCGGAGGAAGATCCTACCATGTAGTAGAAGGGGACGGGGCGCGAGAGCATACCACATAGTTGGCAAGTGCATCGGTTGGTGGATTCCCCTCTTGGAGCTGGTGATGAATGCTGGTCACGCATGCATAACATCGCGCGACGTGCTGCCATACTATCTAGACATGCCACTAGGAGCATGCGAATGCACATAACATATTGATTAACAACTGTGAGTTTGATTTTATGATGATATAGTGAAGGTGATAAGCCAAAAATAGGGGTGAAAATTACGCAAAATTTTTAGCCCTTGTCGTTGTGAATTTTTGGCTTATGCAATAAAATTTATAAAACTCTAATTAATATGTATAGTGATAAGTATGAGTGTCGTCCAAGGGAGGCAAGTAGGAATTTCAATTTGATTTTATTTTTGGTGTTTTAGATCCTAATTAGAGTGAATTTGATCTTCAATGAGGATCAAGTCACCCTAATTAGGTGAGAATTTAGAGAGGGGGGTAGAAGAGATGAGATGAAAAGAAGAAATGTGGGCTCTAGATTGAATTAATTGATCCAATTGGATGGATCAAAGAATTCAATTAGAGAGGTTGGAAGAAATTTTTGATTTAAGTTTTGGTTGGTTTTGAGAATTTGCTAAATCAGAAATAAAAAGGGAAATCTTAATCTCCTAAGAATTAAAACTAAATTTTTTAGAGTTTTCTTTTGGAATGCAATTGAATGCCAAGGTAAATCCCTCAATTTCTCCTCTCAATCCTAATCAGGGCTTGTACATGCCGCTCAAGCCAAGCGATTTAGAAGTTCAGATCAGAATAGAGATGAAGAAACAAACAACTTAACCTAATTCATTCAAAATGCATAAAAGTTCAAATACAATAAAGGAAAAAAAGTACCAGATAACTTGATCCAAGCTAGAGCTCCTCCCTGTCTTGCAGCTGTGATAGAGCACCATCCAGAATGAGCTCCCCCTCTCGAAATTTACCTTTTATACTTAGGTTATAGGGTAAAATCACTATTTTACCCCCGTTTAGTACTTAATATTTATCTATCAATGTAGGCTAGATATGAATGATCTAACCGTACAGATAGAAAGAGGGGATCAAGACGAACAAATCCATAAAAAAATTATCTCAATCGGACTTCAGGATCAAAAGTTATTAATAAATCAATTTTAAACCAATTTAATCCATTGGATTTAAAATTGATTTATTTATTAGTTTCGTTTTTAAACACGCAATGACGTGTCGCTCTCTCATTGGCTGGCGCATTTTGAATCCTCCTTTTTGCAGAAAAGTCCTTAAAAAGCCTGGAATTGCTTTTGGACGCCGCCCAAAAGTAATTGCGTATATGCCCCTGGAGCACTCTCTCTCCTCCGATTTCTCCTAAAACATTAAAAATATATATTAAAAATTGCAATAAAACCCTGAATGATTTTAAATAGGATATTTACGCCTGCCGTGGCGACCGAGATCTGTTTTCAGGGTCTTTTTGCAACGAAACGTTGCAAAAAGGCCCCGAAAAGTCTAGAAATTGCATAAATACATTTTTTTGTCTTATAAATATGCCCTTTTTTCATAGAATAAATGCATTTCTTCTTGAAATAAATCCCAGAAAATTCCTAAAAATTCGTAAAAAATTCTAGAAAATTCTAGAAAATTCCCTGATTAATTCCCATGTTGATAAATGTTGAAATAAACTTTTTAATGTGCCATTTTCATCCAAAAATAATTATTTCGAGCTTCAATAAATCCTTAAAAATTCATATAATTAACAGAAAATTAGGGAAAAATCAGAAATTACTTGGAAGCATTATTTTGTGTAAATATATGATAACAACCCAAATTTAAGCCTTTTAAATGCATAAATCATGCTAATAACATGAAATAAAGACCGAAATTAGGGTGTTATCATATACCCCCCTACTTAGACATTGCTAGTCCCTTAGCAACATCTAAGTACTTTGCTGAATTATCATCTCTTTCATCCTGTAAGTCAGACAACAAGTGTGGGAAGTGTTAAGTGTATCAATCACAAGCCGAACTAAAACACTAAATGACATTTTGAGCTCCGACCTTTTCAGGAATGTGGGGTTTCTCTCTCCTTGGCTTGGATGCCTAAGTGGATGAGAAGGGAGTGTACTTGTTTCTAGGTATAACGCTATACCCTCAGGTAAACTCTCTCACTCATGTGCAGTTGGCCTCACATCTCTAGCGAGCAAGATCACTCTCTCCGGGTGACGGCCACCTAGTACTTGCCTCTCCATTAGCCTTTTCTCTTTCCTAAGAATAGAAGAAGCCATTTCCTCCTCCTGTTGAGCACAGAATATTGAACACAACGAATAATATATGATAGAGTTGTGATGGGGGAGAATGAGACTTTGTGAAAGAATTAGGGTGAGCATGAACAATGAGAGATTTATGGTCCAATGGGTGCTGTGCTACCTTGGATAACCTACTCCCAAGATTTTTAGAGGAAGTGAGGGAGATAGAAGAGATGAGACCAATGTGATGATATAGAGAATAAAGACCATCTTGCCCTGAATTGAAAGTCAAAACCAGAAATGGTGCAAGTCAAACCCCTCCTTTCTCTTTGTCTTCTTCTCATTCCTCTTGTCTTTTTTTTTTTTTTTTCAAACTCCTTTTTTTTCGCTTCTTTTTTTTTTTGTATATCAAACAAAGAGGATAACAACAAATGAAACACTTTCCATGACTTGAATGGTTTTTTAAATATTTTATCACAAGTAGCATGAGTGTCATAACAATCACATTGGTCTATGGAGAAGCGATAGAAGAACGAGATTTAGATGATGCAGAGCGAATTATTGACAGAAAAGATACAAAGAGGCAGTATCGTAGTGATACCGTGGAAAGGGAGATAGACGTACTTGGGAGATAAGCATATCCTCAGCGGAAGCAAGGTGGTGAAGTCAAGTTGTGATGGATATGGCGTGAAGCGTGTGGAACAATAAGGTGAATGAAGTGGTGGATTCCGTGCATAGGACTCGGAGAATGGCTGCTCACTATTTTGGAATGAAAGTAGGCTAATGGGGAGACGAAATGCATAAGTGGGATCGGCTATTAGAGTTGATGGAATGGGGGCTCTCAGTTCACTCGTCACTCCCCTTTGAAGCATAGAGCTTCTACCCTTGACTTTCCATCATCTAATCACCTACTAGACACTCTCCCCAATTTGAAATTGAACCCACATTGCTCAAAATCACGTGTTCCACCTCTAACATGCTCATGATCCGCTCTAGGAGCTTAACTTCTCTACACATGTTCCCAAACCATTGGATGAAAATTTCTGATTCATCTAGAGGCATGTTAATTATTTTTATAGGCAGGTTCAATTCATATAATATTCCTCAAAACTAAATGTATAAGTCATAGTTGACCAGTTTAAATGAACTAGCTCCCCCCCCTTCTAAAACATGCATGGTCCTCAATGCATAACTAAGAAAATAATGAAAATAAAAATTGAGGGAGAGAATGGCAAACAGTGGGGATGGACGTGTGGCTCGCCGTTGAGATGATAGATATAAAATCCTGAAATAAGTTGTGTTGCGTCGTACATCATGATTGCTCCAACTTGGTCAACATCCTGATAAAAAACACAACAACACAACTGATAGAGGTTGCACATGAAAAACAATATTTGAAGTCTTTAAACATAGAAATTGAAGAGAGAATTCAAGTTGAGGACTTGGGTCCTAAAAGATCAGGTTGTGGACAAATCTTCAAAACCGCTCCACCTTATGGTAAGGTTGCATCCCTTGATTCCTCCTTCATGTGGGTTCCACCTACTTGGTACAGCTAAAGAAATAGGAAAAAAAAACATAAAGGAGAACTGGAAAAGGATCCCAGTTCCCATTAGAAAAAGCAGAATAAATCAAACTAAAGATTGTCTCAATCATAAAGCTAAACTCAAAGGACTTTGTATGAGAAACTCAATTCCCATGTGTACATACCTATATTTAAGAATAGGTTTCCTTGTAATTTTGGTCCACAAATGTAAAACATTTAAGAGATCAAATGCAAAGAAAACGTTACTAGAAGATTGCCATTTCAATTCAAATAAATGATCACGCCAATCTGTAAAAAGAATTTTGCATAAGAAAGGTTCAACCTCAACTTCATCACAAATTTTTTTCATCCTTGTCCTAGGTTGAAATTTAAATAATTCATTTGGCGTATTGCAAAAGTTCTTTTTCCATTTCTATATCCATCAATACCATCCTCATGGAAGCCTTCAAATTGCTATTTTCCTTCACATGATTTCTGTCATCAAGAAACAACATATAGATGTTAGAGATTATTTCATCCACTTCTTCCATTGAGATCCTTGATTCCCCAAAATTATCCTTGCACAATTTTCCAAAAGAATCATGTCTTGAAAATTCTTTCATTTCTTCTCCATTCCTATTATATATGGGTTTACATACAATTCCAGTACATAGTGCTTCAGGAAATGGAATAGGAGGTTGATACTCTTCCAAATGAGGATGGGTGTTTGCAAACTGAACTTCCCCATCTCTTTCCATCGTTTCTCGCATGTCATCCTGAAAATTTAACTTAGAAGCATCTGATTGTGATTCCTCATACCCATATATTTCCTCTTCATAAAAATGTAAATTCAAGATTTCAGAAATCTCCATCTTAATAATTTTCATTTTTCTGAGAAAATAATCTTCCTCGAGGGGACCACTTTCTGCTAATAAATCCTTCAAAAATTTACAAATATCTTTCTCCATATGTAAGATCCTTAAGAAGTATTCTCCCCTTTCATGAAAATCATTTGTTTTAGTAGGAAACCCTCTAATCATATCATGAAGTAGACTCATTTTGGAAAGACATTCATGTTTGAAAACATCCTCATATTCAAGAAAATAATTCATCATAAACTGGTCACTCTCTTCGGAGTCATCAAGTTGAGAAATTTTCTGTTGAATCCTTTCAAACTCATTAACAAACACATGATGCTCGTTGGAAAATGAAGATGATGCATTTTGCAATGAAATTGTAGAGGAAAGTACTAAAGATGGTGATTGCCCCCACTCATAGTGTGGATATTCCAAAGGGGATATGGCATGAGTGTGGAAGCCATGATTGTGGTTATTATGACGAGAAAATTTAGGGGTCGTCACCTCACTAGATTTAGGATAATATGAATGCTCATAAAGATTGGGGAAGGCCTCATTTGAATGGTCACAATCATATTATAAGGATTGATGCCACAATAATTTTTTTCATCATGATGCCAGGAATCTCCAAGATCAAGAAAATATTCACATTGTGAATTTTCATAAAGACAATGATCATGGTGATAATTTTGATGCAACTCATAATAATAAGAACTTTTTCCATCATAGTGAGACATGGTTGCTTCATATGCTTAAAAAAAAAAAAATTATCTATTGTAAGCAATACAATGTAGTGCAATAATAAAAATTAGATGAATACTAAGCACTTTAGAGAAAATTAAACCAAAATCGATTTTGAAAATTTTAAAGCACTCAATTGATAGAAATGATTACCAATTGAATTTCCTTAGCGTTGCTTCCCCGGCAGCGGCGCCAATTGATAAGCCAAAAATAGGGGTGAAAATTACGCAAAATTTTTAGCCCTTGTCGTTGTGAATTTTTGGCTTATGCAATAAAATTTATAAAACTCTAATTAATATGTATAGTGATAAGTATGAGTGTCGTCCAAGGGAGGCAAGTAGGAATTTCAATTTGATTTTATTTTTGGTGTTTTAGATCCTAATTAGAGTGAATTTGATCTTCAATGAGGATCAAGTCACCCTAATTAGGTGAGAATTTAGAGAGGGGGGTAGAAGAGATGAGATGAAAAGAAGAAATGTGGGCTCTAGATTGAATTAATTGATCCAATTGGATGGATCAAAGAATTCAATTAGAGAGGTTGGAAGAAATTTTTGATTTAAGTTTTGGTTGGTTTTGAGAATTTGCTAAATCAGAAATAAAAAGGGAAATCTTAATCTCCTAAGAATTAAAACTAAATTTTTTAGAGTTTTCTTTTGGAATGCAATTGAATGCCAAGGTAAATCCCTCAATTTCTCCTCTCAATCCTAATCAGGGCTTGTACATGCCGCTCAAGCCAAGCGATTTAGAAGTTCAGATCAGAATAGAGATGAAGAAACAAACAACTTAACCTAATTCATTCAAAATGCATAAAAGTTCAAATACAATAAAGGAAAAAAAGTACCAGATAACTTGATCCAAGCTAGAGCTCCTCCTGTCTTGCAGCTGTGATAGAGCACCATCCAGAATGAGCTCCCTCTCGAAATTTAGCTTTTATACTTAGGTTATAGGGTAAAAATCACCATTTTACCCCGTTTAGTACTTAATATTTATCTATCAATGTAGGCTAGATATGAATGATCTAACCGTACAGATAGAAAGAGGATCAAGACGAACAAATCCATAAAAAAATTATCTCAATCGGACTTCAGGATCAAAAGTTATGAATAAATCAATTTTAAACCAATTTAATCCATTGGATTTAAAATTGATTTATTTATTAGTTTCGTTTTTAAACACGCAATGACGTGTCGCTCTCTCATTGGCTGGCGCATTTTGAATCCTCCTTTTGCAGAAAAGTCCTTAAAAGCCTGGAATTGCTTTTGGACGCCGCCAAAAGTAATTGCGTATATGCCCCTGGAGCACTCTCTCCTCCGATTTCTCCTAAAACATTAAAAATATATATTAAAAATTGCAATAAAACCCTGAATGATTTTAAATAGGATATTTACGCCTGCCGTGGCATCGAGATCTGTTTTCAGGGTCTTTTGCAACGAAACGTTGCAAAAAGGCCCGAAAAGTCTAGAAATTGCATAAATACATTTTTGTCTTATAAATATGCCCTTTTTTCATAGAATAAATGCATTTCTTCTTGAAATAAATCCCAGAAAATTCCTAAAAATTCGTAAAAAATTCTAGAAAATTTTAGAAAATTCCCTGATTAATTCCCATGTTGATAAATGTTGAAATAAACTTTTAATGTGCCATTTTCATCCAAAAATAATTATTTCGAGCTTCAATAAATCCTTAAAAATTCATATAATTAACAGAAAATTAGGAAAAATCAGAAATTACTTGGAAGCATTATTTTTGTGTAAATATATGATAACAACCCAAATTTAAGCCTTTTAAATGCATAAATCATGCTAATAACATGAAATAAAGACCAAATTAGGTGTTATCATATACCCCCCTACTTAGACATTGCTAGTCCCTTAGCAACATCTAAGTACTTTGCTGAATTATCATCTCTTTCATCCTGTAAGTCAGACAACAAGTGTGGGAAGTGTTAAGTGTATCAATCACAAGCCGAACTAAAACACTAAATGACATTTTGAGCTCACCTTTTCAGGAATGTGGGGTTTCTCTCTCCTTGGCTTGGATGCCTAAGTGGATGAGAAGGAGTGTACTTGTTTCTAGGTATAACGCTATACCCCTCAGGTAAACTCTCTCCACTCATGTGCAGTTGGCCTCACATCTCTAGCGAGCAAGATCACTCTCTCCCGGGGTGACGGCCACCTAGTACTTGCCTCTCCATTAGCCTTTTCTCTTTCCTAAGAATAGAAGAAGCCATTTCCTCCTCCTGTTGAGCACAGAATATTGAACACAACGAGAATAATATATGATAGAGTTGTGATGGGGGAGAATGAGACTTTGTGAAAGAATTAGGGTGAGCATGAACAATGAGAGATTTATGGTCCAATGGGTGCTGTGCTACCTTGGATAACCTACTCCCAAGATTTTTAGAGGAAGTGAGGGAGATAGAAGAGATGAGACCAATGTGATGATATAGAGAATAAAGACCATCTTGCCCTGAATTGAAAGTCAAAACCAGAAATGGTGCAAGTCAAACCCCTCCTTTCTCTTTGTCTTCTTCTCATTCCTCTTGTCTTTTTTTTTCTTTTTCTTTTTTTTCAAACTCCTTTTTTTCGCTTCTTTTTTTTTTTGTATATCAAACAAAGAGGATAACAACAAATGAAACACTTTCCATGACTTGAATGGTTTTTTAAATATTTTATCACAAGTAGCATGAGTGTCATAACAATCACATTGGTCTATGGAGAAGCGATAGAAGAACGAGATTTAGATGATGCAGAGCGAATTATTGACAGAAAAGATACAAAGAGGCAGTATCGTAGTGATACCGTGGAAAGGGAGATAGACGTACTTGGGAGATAAGCATATCCTCGGTAGCGGAAGCAAGGTGGTGAAGTCAAGTTGTGATGGATATGGCGTGAAGCGTGTGGAACAATAAGGTGAATGAAGTGGTGGATTCCGTGCATAGGACTCGGAGAATGGCTGCTCACTATTTTGGAATGAAAGTAGGCTAATGGGGAGACGAAATGCATAAGTGGGATCGGCTATTAGAGTTGATGGAATGGGGGCTCTCAGTTCACTCGTCACTCCCCTTTGAAGCATAGAGCTTCTACCCTTGAATTTCCATCATCTAATCACCTACTAGACACTCCCCAATTTGAAATTGAACCCACATTGCTCAAAATCACGTGTTCCACCTCTAACATGCTCATGATCCGCTCTAGGAGCTTAACTTCTC
This sequence comes from Wolffia australiana, assembly GCF_029677425.1. Taxonomy (NCBI): domain Eukaryota; kingdom Viridiplantae; phylum Streptophyta; class Magnoliopsida; order Alismatales; family Araceae; genus Wolffia; species Wolffia australiana. The sequence goes on from NC_135840.1 coordinate 1,458,705, forward strand.
TACACATGTTCCCAAACCATTGGATGAAAATTTCTGATTCATCTAGAGGCATGTTAATTATTTTTATAGGCAGGTTCAATTCATATAATATTCCTCAAAACTAAATGTATAAGTCATAGTTGACCAGTTTAAATGAACTAGCTCCCCCCCCTTCTAAAACATGCATGGTCCTCAATGCATAACTAAGAAAATAATGAAAATAAAAATTGAGGGAGAGAATGGCAAACAGTGGGGATGGACGTGTGGCTCGCCGTTGAGATGATAGATATGAAATCCTGAAATAAGTTGTGTTGCGTCGCACATCATGATTGCTCCAACTTGGTCAACATCCTGATAAAAAACACAACAACACAACTGATAGAGGTTGCACATGAAAAACAATATTTGAAGTCTTTAAACATAGAAATTGAAGAGAGAATTCAAGTTGAGGACTTGGGTCCTAAAAGATCAGGTTGTGGACAAATCTTCAAAACCGCTCCTTATGGTAAGGTTGCATCCCTTGATTCCTCCTTCATGTGGGTTCCACCTACTTGGTACAGCTAAAGAAATAGGAAAAAAACATAAAGGAGAACTGGAAAAGGATCCCAGTTCCCATTAGAAAAGCAGAATAAATCAAACTAAAGATTGACTCAATCATAAAGCTAAACTCAAAGGACTTTGTATGAGAATCTCAATTCCCATGTGTACATACCTATATTTAAGAATAGGTTTCCTTGTAATTTTGGTCCACAAATGTAAAACATTTAAGAGATCAAATGCAAAGAAAACGTTACTAGAAGATTGCCATTTCAATTCAAATAAATGATCACGCCAATCTGTAAAAAGAATTTTGCATAAGAAAGGTTCAACCTCAACTTCATCACAAATTTTTTTCATCCTTGTCCTAGGTTGAAATTTAAATAATTCATTTGGCGTATTGCAAAGTTCTTTTTCCATTTCTATATCCATCAATACCATCCTCATGGAAGCCTTCAAATTGCTATTTTCCTTCACATGATTTCTGTCATCAAGAAACAACATATAGATGTTAGAGATTATTTCATCCACTTCTTCCATTGAGATCCTTGATTCCCCAAAATTATCCTTGCACAATTTTCCAAAAGAATCATGTCTTGAAAATTCTTTCATTTCTTCTCCATTCCTATTATATATGGGTTTACATACAATTCCAGTACATAGTGCTTCAGGAAATGGAATAGGAGGTTGATACTCTTCCAAATGAGGATGGGTGTTTGCAAACTGAACTTCCCCATCTCTTTCCATCGTTTCTCGCATGTCATCCTGAAAATTTAACTTAGAAGCATCTGATTGTGATTCCTCATACCCATATATTTCCTCTTCATAAAAATGTAAATTCAAGATTTCAGAAATCTCCATCTTAATAATTTTCATTTTTCTGAGAAAATAATCTTCCTCGAGGGGACCACTTTCTGCTAATAAATCCTTCAAAAATTTACAAATATCTTTCTCCATATGTAAGATCCTTAAGAAGTATTCTCCCCTTTCATGAAAATCATTTGTTTTAGTAGGAAACCCTCTAATCATATCATGAAGTAGACTCATTTTGGAAAGACATTCATGTTTGAAAACATCCTCATATTCAAGAAAATAATTCATCATAAACTGGTCACTCTCTTCGGAGTCATCAAGTTGAGAAATTTTCTGTTGAATCCTTTCAAACTCATTAACAAACACATGATGCTCGTTGGAAAATGAAGATGATGCATTTTGCAATGAAATTGTAGAGGAAAGTACTAAAGATGGTGATTGCCCCCACTCATAGTGTGGATATTCCAAAGGGGATATGGCATGAGTGTGGAAGCCATGATTGTGGTTATTATGACGAGAAAATTTAGGGGTCGTCACCTCACTAGATTTAGGATAATATGAATGCTCATAAAGATTGGGGAAGGCCTCATTTGAATGGTCACAATCATACGTATAAGGATTGATGCCACAATAATTTTTTTCATCATGATGCCAGGAATCTCCAAGATCAAGAAAATATTCACATTGTGAATTTTCATAAAGACAATGATCATGGTGATAATTTTGATGCAACTCATAATAATAAGAACTTTTTCCATCATAGTGAGACATGGTTGCTTCATATGCTTAAAAAAAAAAATTATCTATTGTAAGCAATACAATGTAGTGCAATAATAAAAATTAGATGAATACTAAGCACTTTAGAGAAAATTAAACCAAAATCGATTTTGAAAATTTTAAAGCACTCAATTGATAGAAATGATTACCAATTGAATTTCCTTAACGTTGTCTCCCCGGCAGCGGCGCCAATTGATAAGCCGAAAATAGGGGTGAAAATTACGCAAATTTTTTTAGCCCTTGTCGTTGTGAATTTTTGGCTTATGCAATAAAATTTATAAAACTCTACTTAATATGTATAGTGGTAAGTATGAGTGTCGTCCAAGGGAGGCAAGTAGGAATGTCAATTTGATTTTATTTTTGGTGTTTTAGATCCTAATTAGAGTGAATTTGATCTTCAATGAGGATCAAGTCACCCTAATTAGGTGAGAATTTAGAGAGGGGGGTAGAAGAGATGAGATGAAAAGAAGAAATGTGGGCTCTAGATTGAATTAATTGATCCAATTGGATGGATCAAAGAATTCAATTAGAGAGGTTGGAAGAAATTTTTGATTTAAGTTTTGCTGGTTTTGAGAATTTGCTAAATCAGAAATAAAAAGGGAAATCTTAATCTCCTAAGAATTAAAACTAAATTTTTAGAGTTTTCTTTTGGAATGCAATTGAATGCCAAGGTAAATCCTCAATTTCTCCTCTCAATCCTAATCAGGGCTTGTACATGCCGCTCCAAGCGATTTAGAAGTTCAGATCAGAATAGAGATGAAGAAACAAACAACTTAACCTAATTCATTCAAAATGCATAAAAGTTCAAATACAATAAAGGAAAAAAGTACCAGATAACTTGATCCAAGCTAGAGCTCCTCCCTGTCTTGCAGCTGTGATAGAGCACCATCCAGAATGAGCTCCTCTCTCGAAATTTAGCTTTTATACTTAGGTTATAGGGTAAAAATCACCATTTTACCCCGTTTAGTACTTAATATTTATCTATCAATGTAGGCTAGATATGAATGATCTAACCATACAGATAGAAAGAGGATCAAGACGAACAAATCCATAAAAAAATTATCTCAATCAGACTTCAGGATCAAAAGTTATTAATAAATCAATTTTAAACCAATTTAATCCATTGGATTTAAAATTGATTTATTTATTAGTTTCGTTTTTAAACACGCAATGACGTGTCGCTCTCTCATTGGCTGGCGATTTTGAATCCTCCTTTTGCAGAAAAGTCCTTAAAAGCCTGGAATTGCTTTTGGACGCCGCCCAAAAGTAATTGCGTATATGCCCCTGGAGCACTCTCTCTCCTCCGATTTCTCCTAAAACATTAAAAATATATATTAAAAATTGCAATAAAACCCTGAATGATTTTAAATAGGATATTTACGCCTGCCGTGGCGATCGAGATCTGTTTTCAGGGTCTTTTGCAACGAAACGTTGCAAAAGGCCCAAAAGTCTAGAAATTGCATAAATACATTTTTGTCTTATAAATATGCCCTTTTTTCATAGAATAAATGCATTTCTTCTTGAAATAAATCCCAGAAAATTCCTAAAAATTCGTAAAAAATTCTAGAAAATTCTAGAAAATTCCCTGATTAATTCCCATGTTGATAAATGTTGAAATAAACTTTTTAATGTGCCATTTTCATCCAAAAATAATTATTTCGAGCTTCAATAAATCCTTAAAAATTCATATAATTAACAGAAAATTAGGGAAAAATCAGAAATTACTTGGAAGCATTATTTTTGTGTAAATATATGATAACAACCCAAATTTAAGCCTTTTAAATGCATAAATCATGCTAATAACATGAAATAAAGACCGAAATTAGGGTGTTATCAGAAGGTTTCCCTCATCGCAAAGGAGCAAGCCATCACATATCATCATATCCTCAGCTGTTGTGTCAGTCTAAACTCCATATAAATGTGAGAAAGCAAAAATGATACTCCTTGTGTGATCTTAGACAATGTTTAGGGCACATGTTTAAAACTAAGTGATTGTTTTAGTATGATTTCATCACAATTTGCTTACCGCTGCATATTTTCCTTTGCTTGAATAAAAACATCTAAGATGAATAATAATGAGTATCATCATTGACCAATGAGAAAATAGAGGTCTTCTCATTAGAGTCAATAAATATACCTAAACTGGTTGGATTTTTAAGAATAATCTGATCAGGTTTAATGGAAAATATGATAAATATCATGGAAACTATATGTGAAGTTAAAATTTCTTAAAGGGAGAAAACATATCCCAAATTTTCACTTATTAAAAGTAGTAGAGTGTACCATGTGTTGGGTTCTAGAGGTCTAGATCTGGATGAATAAATCAAAACAATGCACAGCGGAAGACTTTTGCGAATCGAACAACATCGACAAAAAACATTAAACGAAGTACCTTTGCACGAATCTGATTCTTGATTTCTTTGATCCTGGAGCGAGACGAGTCAAGCTGCTCAAGTGTGCAGCCTCTAGACGTATCCACGCAGTCCTCGGCACGTCGGATCTCCTCCTTCTCGTTGACGAGCCCCGTTCTTTCTCCGTCGGCGTCGTTACATCATCCCGATCACATCAGGGATGGAGAGGAGGTGTGGGGAGAGTAGGGAAGAAGGGGAAAGGCCCCTGAACAATTCTGGCCTGGGTGAATTTCGTTCAGGGCCTTCCCCTATTTATACTAAGTAGGTATTTTTCATAAAAACTCCCAAAACTTAAGTATATCTTCCAACGTCCAAAAGACCATTTGCGTGTGACCCTCTAGGCCCATGTATCAGTCTAGTTAACGACTCCAGTGCCCCAATAACCTTTATTGGCCTTCCAAATTAATTAACTATATCATCATATAGATTAATTAACGTCGTATCGATTTAACCCAATCGATAGGTCGAGACTCCGACACGTGGGGTGCCAAGCTACACCTCGTGTCCTAGAAGATACAAAGGAGTGTGTATTGACTCACTCATGGAACCTGTTCGTCATCAGTTACCGTCTATGTATAATCCCTCATCCACTTGACGCTCCTTGGACGACTTAGGGTATGGTCAACTGTCAAACCCTAATCGATCATCCGAGTTAGTACTGATGCATTCAGAAATCATCAAAGAACTCTTCTCTGATATTTCACTACCTTGGCCAAGAACTTCGTTGCATCGTTTTCCTTGAGCTATCACCTCTTATACCGAGGGTGGACGATCCCATCTTGACCACTCAATCGTCTTCGTGAACTTCTTGATGTACCCGAACTAAGACCGTTTAGAATCCCATGGTTAGAGACTCGTTGGCCATAGCCAAAGTACAACCGTTCGTCCACAAGACATTTTTGTTGTCTCAGGTTGAAGGACCACTTACACAACCGTGACGTGAATCAACCTGATTGACAGTTCAGTATAATACCATTCAGGGGTTCGTATGGATCAATTTAGTGAACTCTTTCCACTAAAGAGCACCCACTATCTGTCCTTAGTGTCGCCACACTAATGGCTACCAGACCGGCTATACTCATCATATGAGTGAGGCTAGATAGTGATATTCTATCCGGATACTTTGATGCCCCTCTTGCGTATCCTTCGAATAGGAATGTTTAGAACACATGCTTAAAGACTAGTGATCTCCGTATTACGATCTCATCATAATTCACTAAGTCCGATCATGTATTCATGGACATCATTATACGCATCACACGTGCACTATAATGAATATGTTCTGTTAATGAACATGGAACGAGATGTGGAATGTGTGATTGGCTTGCTGGCCACATATATTTCCATCACCATGTATGTTATGAGGTTTCATGATCTGAGGGAGGATTCTGATAGAGAATTAAAGATTAATTGACCAGTCATAATTCTTCCTTTTAATCGACCTTTAGAGGTGTTCTCTTGAACTTGGAAGCCTCTAGAGAGATTATATATGTCCTTCCATATAGGAATACATATATAATTTAATACCATACTGTAATAAAGGAAAACCTGGTACACAAGAAGATAATATCCAGCCATGGGAACCATCAAGTGACCTCAATACGATTCGTTTGTGTTAGTGAACAATGCTAGTTCTGCTTTGGACTGAATCATCTTGCGACATCCAAACAATGCATGGACCAATGGTCTTTCAGTGACATAAGTTGCTTGGTGAGTTGCATTGGGTTGCTATTTAACCTCTTTGCTTGCTCTAGCTTCAAAATTTGTGGCTTTCTTAGTCAAAGTGGCATGTGACAATTACAGAATAGAGTGCACAGATACATTTAGTGATATCTCAAATGCTCATGAAAGTAAGGAGTCTTTTCTATATATGATACTTGAAATGGTCTCAACATTGATTTTTCTAGGAATCTTCCATTTCTCAGAACATGTTCAAATGTTAAGTTTATAATTTGATGTGTAAATATGCGAACATCGTGAGTATATAACAACATTCATAATCGGTACTTATAGATATGACTTCATTTTATCTATTGAAAAAAGGATGATGTGAAATGTTACTTTAATTAAAAAGTATTGTATATCAACATGTGATCCTGACACCTTTCTAATGATATTTCTACATTGAGACCATTTTGAGTATTATATATAAAACCATTTACATGCATTGAAATTCTCATGAAGAACTATTGGTTAAATTTATTGAAATTTATCAACAAACAACATCAATACTTGTCTAACGATACTTCCATCCTACAAGAAACATCAATATTTTTATCTAGTATGATTCATGAATGACATCCATCTAAAATCATAAAAGCATTAGTCATTCACATCAAGATTATTCAAAATTACATTCAACAAGTATATTAATAACATTTTTGCAAATTCTGTATTAACACAATTGATCGTCAAGTGTCACAGCATAGTAATGGTTGAGATAGAACTTGATGCTTCATACCTAACTTGATTCCACTTATACACTTACATCTCGATCAGTACAAGAATTGAACAGTCTGACCAAATGAATATTTTCATATTATTTTGTAATGTATAATTTAAGGCATAATGTTTTTTTGGAAATTTATATATTCTTAGGAAATTGGAGCCTTTTCATAGCCGTTTTACACCATCAGACAACCTGTTGAAATTTTTCATGCTTTCTTCTAACTATCCATGAATATGGTTCAGTATTCATGAATGAAATTGTTTTTTTGTTTGCATCTTCCTGAAAGAGTACATGTTACCTTACCTTAAAAGGAAAACTTAAGTTTAAAATAGAAAATTTGGTTTCACTTTGATTGATTAAAAGTAGTATATAATTTGTCAACCAGTAAAATTATTGCACCAAAAATTTTCATATTTTTTCCACTGGATGGTCCACGAGAGTTAATCTCTCCCCAATTCCCCAAAACACTAAAAAAATTCAATCTGTTGTTTAAATATCTAAGTTTTCATGGGTAGAAATGATTTTACAGGAATCCTCTCTTTCTATCTCGTCTAATGATAAAGAAGCTCAATAATATTTTATTAACTATTGTCTCTCACTGGCAGGTGCTCATTTTTAGATTTCATAACATATCTTTCTCCTTTGTCTGTGCTATTAACTCATCTGTTTCCTGTATTGTTCATGGACAACAATTGTATTTTGCTTGTCTAATTTATTCTCAGGCACTCACAATGTCAACCAAAATTTTTTCTAGGCCAAGCTTGAAAAATTTAGACAATTGATAATTAATAAAAAATGCACATTTTAGCAATCTGTCCTAACATTTTCATTAAGACAATGAAGCAACCTTAGCTTCATGATGAGAAGGATTCGGACAGTTGATATGTATGTCATGTTGTTCGAAGAATGAATTGTGTTACAAATAATCAACCACTACGAAATGTAATAAGCCATTCATGATATTAAAAAGTAGTGAAATAATCCATTGCATATAAAATGTATGGATGGTATTTCATCAATATAATAAGCTGAATATGATATTATCATGTATTTGAGAAGCATTAAGCAAAAATGTATTCGAGCGATGCTGGTAGTCAGATACTTAGATTGCATAATTCACACTAATATTTCTAAGCATGATAACCATTAATCTAATATAATTATTAATAAGACAATGGCAAATGACCATTGACCACTTGCTTGGGATTTCAGTTGTTTTTTACTGAAAAAAACCATCCAGAATCAAATCAATGATTGGAAATTGCCTTCTCATATATTTTATCCAAAAAAACTTCAATAATAGATAAAAGTGACTTCCATTGTCTGGAAGAAATGATAGCGCGATTGGCCTCAAATTTTGTTACTCTCTCAGTCACACAAGATTTGGGGTTCACCTCAACGTAGAATGCACCACATTGCTTTAGATTCAAAGAGCAACATATAATTCTCATTCTCCTTGTTTATTTTGATTATTTTACTTTATTTTATTATTATCAACTAACTCAGTTCAAACTAGACGGTAAAATCTCTCTGGGCAGGATTATTCATTTCCACCATTTGCGTGGATCGTTTAAGTTGATCCAATCTAATGGCAGATTGTGGTTTGGTTCGAATATTGGGCTTTGATGATTTAAGACCCGATACGGTTGATAAAATGCTTGATCATTTGACTGTTCAGAAGGAATTCCTGAGCCCAAGTAAAATACATACTCGCTTATTTTTTATGTCAATATTTTCTACTTATTTATTTTTCATAAAAATATTTTCAACTTATTTTCTAAAGTAGTTAATTTTCTTTCTTTATTTTATTATTTTATTATTACTATTTACCAATTTGATTCAAACTAGACAGTTGAATCTATTTGGGCAGGGCTATTTGATTTCACCATTGAGCCAGATAGTTTAAATTGATGCAATCCAATGGGGCGATTGTGGACCGAACAAAATATTGGTCTTTGACGATCAAGTACTGAATTCGGTCAATCGAATGCTTGATCTGACTGACCTTTTGAACTATTAGAAGGAATCCCTTAGCCCTTAATAAAATATGTGCTCATTTATGTTTTATGTCATTTTTTATACCTCTTTTTGAAAATAGCTAATTTTTTTTATTTTAATTATTATTATTATTGATCAATTCAATTTGAACTAGATGGTTAAATCAATTTGTGCAGGGTTATTTGACTCCACCAGTGGGCTGTATTTTCAGTCAATCCGACTCAATCATGCTCCGAACCGAACATGGGCTTTGATGATTGAGGATTGTATTCAATCGTTCTAATGCTCGTTGTGATTGATCTTTAAAAAGATCAAATAGAATCCCTTAACCCTATGTAAAATACACATTCCTTCATGTTTATGTCAATTCTACTTATTTTCTAAAATAAGTTAATATTTTTATGTTACTTATTTATCATTTTATCATTATAATGGACCAAACCGATTTAACCTAGATGGTTGAATCAATTCAGCCAGGGTTATTTAGTTCCACCATTCGACCGGATCGTTTAAGGCGATCCAACACAATGTTGAATCGAGGATTGGATTCGATCAATCGAATGCTTGATCTTATTGATCTTTAGAAGGTTCAGATATAATCCCTTAACTATAGTGCAGGGACGCGGACGGGACGGTTTGTTCGTTCCATGACGAAAAAATCATCCCGTCACGAGGTTGGACAAAAATTGGGACTGAAAGTTGTCCCGAAACTTCCAGACGGGACAGTTTTTGTCCACTCGGACGAAAAAACCGTCCCGTCCGGGGGTCTCGTACGAAAAAAACGGCCTGTCCGCGTCCCTGCACTGATTCCGGACGTCGGATTGGACGATCTTCGTCTTGTCCCATCCATCGTCCATGTCCCGGATGATCCAGAACTAGAGAGTGCAGGACGCGGACGGGACGTTTTTTTCATCCCAGGGCAAAAAATCATCCCATCCGCAAGGTTGGACGAAAATCGGGACGGAAATTCGTCCCTAGACTTCCAGACGGGACGGTTTTTGTCCACTCAGATGAAAAAACCGTATCGTCCAGAGGTCTCGGACGAAAAAACCATCCCGTCCATGTCCCTTCACTGATTCCGGATGTTGAACGGGACGATCTTCGTCCTATCCCGTCCATCGTCCACATCCCGGACGATCCAGAACTATACAGCCTTAACCCTAAGTAAAATAAATGCTCATTTATATTTTATGTTAATATTTTCTACTTATTTTCTAAAACAGCTAAATTTATAAATTACGGACAGAAAAACAGAACAGTATAAAACGGCTGGTGCATTCATTGGCGAGCTATAGTTAAATTTTTTTGGGGAAACGAGGGATTTCTTCAAACTCGGGGTCTGGCCTGGAGAAATTCGAGGGATGCGAAGATCGTTGTTCTTCATCCGCACCAGCTGATCTCAATCTTTCTGAGCCAATTCGCGCGTCGTCGGCGATCGAATTCGCGTATTTTCACCTGCAGAAGTTTTTCCGGCCATCGCCGTCTCCCCAAGCAGGGGGCGGAGATGGCGTTACAGTCGCCGGCGTTCAAGTACGTCACAGAGGAAGCCCTAAAGGAATGGCGCAGCTCAAACAGCGGCTTCAAGATGAAGGAAGCTGTTCCCGCGCCGAGATTCCTCTTTGAGCTCTGCTGGGCCGCGGTTCGACTTTCTGACCACTGAAAACTGCCGTTGTGGCGTTGTTTTTTGATTATTTTTGTGATTTTTGTCTCAATTTATTTGAAGGTCCGCGGGGATCTGCCACTTCAGAAGTGTAGAGTTGCTCTGGACTCGGCGACCTTTGCCCCTGAATGTTCTAAGGACGACGTATCGTCGCTTTTGGCCGACATTGTCGCTCATATGGGACAGGATGTGAGTTTAATTTCTCTTGAATGATATCGCTGAAGCATGAAAATAAGATTGTTTTCCTGTATATTTGGGCCTCATTTTTTTTGCCTTTTAAGGTTCCACTCTCGAACTTTATCTGCTTTGACCGAATGAATGTACCTGGAATAGTCTTCTAACGTGTAGAACGGGGAAAGGTGGAACTTAAACTTTTCATATTTATCCGTGGAGTGAACATGTTTCTCAAGAAAACTCTATGCACTCATGATGAATCTGTTGGAAATTGGAATGCTCACCTTTCATACACGACCTTATATCCAGAAACGATGTTCTTAGAAACGGGTTTCATATGTGTATCATGTAAATAAAGCGAAAAACCCCATATAAATAGAGCAAAAAACCCAACGAAAGAACTAGAACCCTTTCTATATAACCAGTTTCGGTTGTATCAACCCTGGTTTTCGAGCCTTGCACTTTTTGGGGTACTGAGTTGCCTTTTAACGCTGAAAATGCTTTTTATGCTAACCTTTTGATCGAACCAGGAATTGGTGGAGGTTTTTCAGCTCATTTCTTTCATGAATCATGTGAAAAAATTTACTACGTTATATTTTGTGCTCAAATTGTTGGGAGGAGAGTCATTGCCCTAGACCTGTCTTCCTTATTTGAATCTGCTACTCTACCTTTTTGAATCTTTCATTCTAGAGTTGTCTTGGTTGCTGTCACTGTATTACTCCTAAAATTTTACCGCATGTGTTTCCAAAGAAGAATCGATGTGAGATACTGCAATCACAGAAAAAAACTGAACTTTAGTTTCATGTGACTTGATGACTTCCAAAAATGTGAAAAAGGGCTTTAAAATTATTAACCTGTTGCGAACGAGGAAACCAAGATACGCACATGTAAGTGTACAGTTGTGCCTCTATAAAAGTTCCCATGTCCTTGTATTCCTCTCTGAGGTACTTTAGAGAGACAATGAGGGATAAACCTATTCCGGAGGAATGAAATGTTTTTTAATGGACGAAAATTTTCTCCTCTTTTACCCTTGAAGTCCCTGAAAAGCTTGTCAAAGGGCCTTCTAAAAGTTTTTTTCAAATATTTTAAAAAATTGTGTAAGTAAAAGACCTTCATTACACTTTTTTTTCCATAATCTCTAGAAAAAGCCTGTGTACCAGACGTTGGCATGTGCATATATCAGTAATAATGACCTTGGATACTGTAGATGCTGCTCTCGCAAATTAGTAAATTTGAACGTAACGAGGAAAATAAACGGCTTTTCTGTATCATTATTCAAATCTTGAATTCTTTTTTTTTTTGAAGAAAATTCAAATCTTGAATTCTTATCATCGCACTGGAGACAAATACAATTTTTTAGTGTATTTTTTCGTGATAACCAAATTTTCTTGGCACCTGTGAAACATAGCATGGTAAAATTTGACGAAGCTTTGTTGGTGAGCCAAATATTTGACGGAATCTAAGTGCAATGTTTTTTTTTAAATTCGATCAGAGTTTGATTGGTGCTTTTGAGTCTCGTTTTTTTTTTTGAGCGTGTTTCTGTCTCTTAACTGCTGACGTGGCCTCTAGTTTCAATGGAATAGTCAATGTATCACTACTTGGATATTCTCATTTCATCCATGTTCAGTTTTCCATTTCCTTCTTTCTATGATGTGTGACACACAATACAATCGTGATGAACCTCCAATTTCTTTCTTTTTACTGCTTTTTTTGCTTCATTCTTCTGTACCATTTCAAATATTTTGGGCCATTAAGCTATCGGTCAAGTATTATTACAATCTGTAGTAAAGCAGGAACCCCAAGTTCAAAATATGAGCAAGTTTCTTTTCACAATTCTGTCTTCCGTGGATGCTGAAGAGTACGATGGCGAGGTTCTTCTTGCGATCAAATTGGGGATTCAGGGATGATTGAAGATTCTTCCAGATTCATTTGGTGTCCTGCGCCATCTATTCTTCAAATCTGCCACATCCCCAGATTTTTTTCTTACAGTCGTTGGCTCCTGACAACAAGCCTTTGGATCGAGGACGAAAGCAATCATTCTTCTTTTACACTCCAAGATTTATATACTGAGAGAAGAAGACTGAGTAGTGCAGATGATATCAAAAGGAGGAAGAAAAGGTGTTTATTTCCTTATCCGTGATGCCCCAGAAATACAGTACTTAAATGGGAAGAATATGAATCAGTAGGACACTGTCATGGAGTTGGCAATTCTTGGACAAGGCTTCCCAGAATATCTTAAGGAGGACTGATAATTCAAAGTGATTGAAGGTTTTAACCTTGACTGGTGGAAGACACACTCATCCATTGTTGGCTCGTGGTTTTTATGAATCTGAAATGTATTAGAGTACTTTCTTTGTGACGCCTGTTAAGCGTTTGGGGGATCAAGAGCATCAGATTACTACCAAGGAGATTCATATCACTTAGGGTGAGATGTCAGTCATGAATCATTCATGTGCGCTGAAGTCCATGTGGCATGAGGCTGATTAAGATTCTGACTCAGAGGAGGATATATATACTTTTGAATGTACGGGCAGCTCAGGAGTCAAATATTCATGACAGAAAAAAATCCTGACTTGGATGAAGTTTTTCGCATCCTCTTGGAAGAAAAAAACAGGATTAGTCTGGCTGATCTGCTATAAAGCCTAAAATTGCACCATCAAACTAAGCAACACAACCTCACATCAAATGAAGATCTTTGGTGTTTTATTGTTAAACGGGGGAGTCATGCCCAAGAACATAGCTGGAAATTGCGTGGAAGACCTCCTCAGTAGTAAATTCCAATTCTGAAAATTGATTCCCGCTTAGACATTAACCAGCAAACTTCAGTGGAGAAGAAAATTGAGTTTGAAAAACTTAGAAAATTAATGGAAATGATGAAATCTATGCCGAATTCAATCTCTTTCATACTTCGGCTGGGTGGCAACTTTTCTTGGCACCACTGATATTTCCTATGGTAGCTTGATTTATACATTCTGGTGCCACATATCATATTGCCCTGTACGCTTCTGGATTAGTTTCTTACATGACATGTAATGGTCAACTGAATGGATGAGGCAGGAGAGAATCAAGCTGGATCAAGGGATGAGCAGGTACTTATTCTGACAGGTGTACAAGAAAGAGAAGCTATCAACCAAGAGGCGTTAGAAGAACAACCTATTGAAGGAAGGTCACATCCAAAAGGGTGCATTGAAGGAGATGAATTATATGGGCCTGTTGGCTTACGCATTGCTACATGTCTTTGTACACAGGATCAACAGTCTCCCTTTAGTAATTTTCTCTCCTATGAGAAGCTGTCTAAGTCATATCAGACATGTCTGACAAACTGAATGAAGATTGGGAATCCTTTATTCATTAAGATAGTTCTCGTCCAGACCAGAGTAGAAAAATGCAATGTATGAAGAAATGGAAGCATTAATCAGCAGTCAGAGTTGTTTCTTTCTATCAAAAAAGATAAATCAGGAGTCAGAATTGAGAACTTGATACAAATATGGGTGGTAAGCTGGCAGCCGGCTGTAGATGGTTATATTGCACTAAATGCTAAATACTGTGGTGATGGTGCCCAGGAAAGATACAAAACATGCTTGTTACCAGTTAGTTTACTCATCTGCAGGAATTCATTATTTTGAGAATTTTTCTCTGGTAGAGAAGTTGAATAATGACCAGATTTAAATCTCATTTGCTGCTAGTCTTTAATGGGATGTCAGCTTGATGTCAAGAATTCATTCCTCCCGGGAAAGTAGGTTTGTATGAGTCTTCCCCCAGGCTCTTATTTGCCTCATCAAAGAGAAGATTGGATAAGACATTTTCACTCTGCCATTTATTCCCACCTCAGAGCCCGTTACAGTTATTTTTACTATGGACCTCTCAGGATTATCCTTCAATCAACTGATTTGGAAACTATGCATGAGCAATCTCCTTGCTTAGCTCAGGGGACGGCGTTAAATCTCCTCCTTTTATTTTTGTTTATTGAATTTAGCTTATTACATCGGCAATGCTTATATTTCTCCTCTTAAGTCTATGTTCTTATGAAGTAGTATTCTCCCGATAGTCTTTCTAAGTTTATGTTTCAAAAGTAAGTAAGATTTCTTTCCCCAAGGCTGTCTTCCTTTGGCTCTGAAGAACATGACGGTGTGTTTTTTTAATTCGTTTCATTTATATTCAATAACAACTCTGGAACATGGGCAAATGTGTCTTGGGAAGCTGGAACTTTTAGAATTTATCAAACTGATCTCGGGACTCGTTGAAATTCGATCTACTTTGCAGATAGAAGTCATTTTTTGTTCTATGCGTTGCTAATAGAACTTTTTTCTCTTTTGCAGTATTCAATGCCGGGAGAATACAGAGCTAGATTAGTAAAAACGGTTTGTAATATATTTTCTTTATCCATTTCAAGTATTTTCAATCCTTAAATTTCGATTTCATGGATCGTCATATCGAACGGTTATCGTGTCTTATTTTTTATGTTTTTTCTGGTTCAAGTACTTTTGATGAAAACAAAGAAGGATGAGGGTAAACAGAAAAGTAAGCTTACGAAGATAATTAGATGGTGTGAAGCCAAACATGAGACCAAAATTCTTAACAGCGGGAAAAAGCTAGCCCACAGTTTTTACTCGATAGTTATTTCTATCAGTCATCAAAGAGCTTTGGAATAAGTTGTGCTGAAAAGTGAGCTCATTCACGTCTATAATTTTGAGAGTGTTGCATCAGCGGAAGCTGTCATGCCGAATCCTTCATTACTGAAGCGTGCATGAGCTATTTTGGTGATTTCAATTTTTGATCTGAGGACTCCTCGTAAGGCGATATTGGCTTTACTTTTGCAGTCTAAATGGCTGGTCGAATCTGCTCTGGTTCCATGTAAGCTTATCCAGGAACGGTGTGAGGTGCGTCATACATGTTTTCTTCATGTCAAATTTTTTTGTTATGCATCCTATTTTACCTAAGTTAGAGTTTATTTATTTTAACTAGGAGGAGTTTCTATGGGAGGCTGATTTCTCTAAAATAAAGGCTCAAGACCTGAAGGCCAAGGAGGTATGTCAGAAAAATTCTACTCTTATCATTTCTTTTATTATTTATGGCTTCATGTATTCTGCATTGCGAGTTGGTTGACCAAAAAAAGTAATTTATTGGATTTGTCGGATGACTTCATTTCTCATATTTCAATGTTAATATGACCATTTTTGTTTTACTGCGCCAGGTCAGGGTAAACACGCGACTTCTTTACCAACAAACAAAGTTTAACCTTCTTCGGGAAGAAAGTGAAGGTTATGCAAAGCTGGTGAGTTCAGTCTACATTGTATATTAAATTAAATTTAGACTGATTCATCACATCTTACATCATATATGATGTCATTGGCAATGTATTTTATCATGTGCATGCCCATGTTTTCGGGTATGTTATTTTGCTAATTCAGGGTTTCACCAGTAGATATGGTGCTTTCATCTCAATTTTATTTCTGATATGCGTGACTCAGTAGCATAATTTGCCTGAATGTTGGTTCCAACATCATCCAATTTATATTAAGCATATGGAAAGTAAGCACCATGTCAAATCTGAAAACGACTGATTCCATGTCTTGTAGTTGTTCTAATCACGTTAACTAGATCAGTTGGTCTATAATCAATGCCTTTTAGTTATCGGAGAAGTTTGACGGTTTTTCGTTTTGAATCAACAAAATTTAGGCCGTTTGAAGATGTCTCATCTTGCTGAACTTCTTTCTGGTTTTTGATCTTTCTATACTAAATTAGTTGTTTAATAATTTGATATTCTCATTAAAATAATGTCAAAATTTTATGATAAATATCTTTGAAACGAGAATACTTGTAATTGGAGTGTATTACTTGTCCATTTTCATGACAATAGGTTGATTTTTTTTTAATTTTCTGAACTGACTCGCCGTTGATGTTTTTTGTGGCCATTATTACTCTGTCAACGTGGAGCCAAATTATGCCCCCTTTTTTGGAATAATTTTGAAATGTTATCATCTATCATCTTTCCATTTTATCTTTTTCTTGTCACTAATTCTGTGATTTTTCGTTGCATAGGTTACACTTCTCTGTCATAGAGGGTTTCTAAGGACAGTTAATGCTTCAACGGCAGCAGTAAGCCTGATCAAGGTAAATGATCATTCTCATGTTTATGTCACACTTGAAGAATCTTATATTTCTTGGAATCTAACGTTATCTATTTACAGTCTTTAATTGGGCACTTTGATCTGGATCCCAATCGTGTTTTTGACATAGTAAGCAAATTCGATCACTCCCTATTTTAGTAATGAGCTCATGTTGAATACTGTATTTCAATGGATAAATGCATACACTAAAATAGCAAAAAATTCTTGGTCTATCAGGTGCTCGAGTGTTTTGAGCTTTACCCTGATTGCAACATTTTTTATGAACTTATTCCAATCTTTCCAAAGGTATGGTGACGGGTCACTCAGATACTTGGCAACGAGCTTCTCTTACCTGCCTCATCTTATTTTTTTAATTATGGCATTCATTTTTTCCAGTCACATGCCTCCCAAATTCTTGGATTTAAGTTCCAGTACTATCAACGTATGGACGTAAATAGCCCTGTACCCTTTGGGCTGTACCGACTCACTGGATTGTTGGTCAAAGCAGATCTTATTGAGCTTGACAGCATGTAAGTGCCTTAGTTAATCTGGATTGTGTAAGATTGTGCTTAGCATGTATCGAAATTACTTTATCATTTTTATCCCGTGGGTTTGATTAATTTTCTCGATGATGATCTTCAGAAATGTCAGCGAAGCTATTCCTTAAGGTGCTAATTTTTGTTTCCGTTAATAAAGTGGTCCTGCTTCTGCTTTCTCAAAACACTTCCAATCATGCCGTAGCAGGGAATTCCTCTCGTAACAAATTTCTCAAAATTTTCTAGCTTATTTTTCTCGTAAGTGCCCATTTTTTTTGAAAGATCTCGCACATGCCCAATTGAATACGAGGATTGTGATCAGGGGAAAATCCATGATATCCTTTTTGTCATTAAGTCCCTGTTTATATATTATGATCTTCTACTGTTAATGATGTCGTTTCGAGAAATTTAATGTGTGACAGCCCATCCACAATTTTCCAATGACAAGGATTTTGATGAAAATAATATAGTTGAACCGTGGTGATAGCTGTGAAAAGGACATTGTGTTCAACCGAAAAGTTCCAATGTAAATCTGCTGTTAGCATCAGTTTGCATATTATTCTTAATTATTATCCCTTGAGATCCTTTAAAAAAACCTATCCCGTGAGAATGTAAAATTGGGACCATAAGGATTTAGTCCTAGCTTGGGCCTCCAAAAGGAGGTTTTCCTTAAACATTTATGTGGTCGCATCCTGTTGAACTTTTCGCGGAATTGTTAAGGATGCTCACTATCTCCGATTTTCTTGGGATTCCAGTATCTGTCTTTGATTAAATGTTTAGCTATTAACTTATCTTCGGAATAATTATTTGACCCGGGTCCAGTGTTGATCTCTTCGTACTTCCGCCTCCTCTCCAAATTAGGGTTTCGAATCCAGAAAAGTGCTCCTTCCTTCTATTATTATTTTTGGGGACTTAAATACCCCTCTACACTTCAAATCGAAAGTCTGACAATAAGTATGACGGGAAAAACTGACAGGAAAGTCTGACGTGGACCACTAACAGAAGAGAGTAGAACGTAAGAGGAATGATAGAGAAGAGGGTAGATGGCGATTCTGGCCAACACATTTTTATGCTCAGCTTTTGTAGTGTTCCCGTCTGGATATAGGACCCAAAATTTAAAGATTTTTCAGAGTCTTGTGATCATAGGCCACCTCAAGTTCATGAGATTAGTTACCGTAAACCTTATCAGATTAAATATTTTAATTAATTCAATCTTTTCCCCATAGCCTTCGTTCATCTGTTTGTTTAATTTACCAATATCTTTCGACGTTTGCTATTTCAGATATGTTCATTTGCTTCCTAGGGAGAGTGAAGCCTTCGAGCTTTATGATGCATTTTTGGCCAAGAGAATTGAAATGGTAGGCAATCAAGCACATATCTCCGCTCTCCAAATTCTGAAACTAATGGTTTCTTAATGCACCCTGAACGGTGCCCCTTCGTTTTAACCTAGTATTGGTTCTACTGCTTCTTTGTTCTGGCACGTCACTTCCCTCCTATGGGATGGGTGTTCAGTATTGTTTTTTTGTATCCTAGTATCTTCTATTTGTTGTGATTTGATGCAAACTGTTTACTTTTTTTCTCCGAAGGTGAATAAAATAGGGAAAATAAATCTTGCCGCAACAGGGAAGGATCTTCCCGATGAAGAAAAGTTAGACTTTGCAGTGGATTTCTTTGCGGCCATTGATATGGAGGCGAAAGCAGTGTCAGAGAGGGCTCCTGAAATTGATAGCAACCAAAGCCTAGGCCTGCTTATGGGTTTTCTTTCTGTTGATGACTGGTAAATTATTCTGTTCAACCAAGCTCTGCTAGCATTTCCGCTTCCTCCCGTTATCTCTAACTTTTCTTTGTTTTTTTTTTGTATTTTCAATGCCTTAGCACTATCAGCTGTGCAATACTAATGGAGGGTACAGAAATCGGTTGCAATTTACTGATTCTCTTTACTCAGGAGTATCATACATGTCTGAGATAACAGATCCACCTATAAAAACCAGTATTTCAACTCTCATAATGATTAACGAATTGTTCCTGTTGGCGATCATTTAGATTAACGTCAGCCACACTGCAACCTAGTTAGCTTCATGTTATGTTCGCTTAAAATTTGTAAGATATGACTTAAATATTGTAGCATCATTCTCGGGGTTTTTGAAGATGTATCAAGTTGAGATGTCAAATGTGTGGATTGGCTTTATCCATGATTTCTTTTCTGTCTCTATCTGATCAATATTAGATCATGCTGTTTTTTTCTGGCGACATTCAGGATCCCAATTTTTAAGTAGCGCTTCCTCTCTAAATCTAGCTGACTTGATGGGGTGTTCGTGATTGAAATCTATTTCAAAAGTAAATATTTTTAAAATGTTACGTTTCTCTTTTAAGTTTTTAAAGTTTTTTAATTCAGGTACCACGCAAAAATAATATTCGACTCTCTTTCACCCTTGAATCCCGTTGAGCATATCCAAATCTGCCATGGCTTATTCAGGTACTCATTGTCTTCAGGTTTTACTCTTCTGATTTACTGACTGAAGTCTTAGCTGATTCTTTTTTTCTGCTGTAACTTTTCACTTCACATCTGATTTTTATTATATTTGTTTCGTCAAAAAATGCCGTTCCCATTTGAGATTCCCATTCATTTAAGTAATTTCGGAGTAGGATGTACAGCTGTAAGAGATATACCAATTAGTGGCACACCACGTTTAATGTGAAAGCAAAAGACGAAACAAATGTGAAAGCAATAATAAGTACTACCTGAGTGTAACCCATACTGTTGCAAAGGGCAAAGTTTAAGAACTTGCTTGAGAGAGAAGTAAAATCTCTGGAATATCTCAGCCAATTCAGACTTCTGTTCCGTCAAATAGATCAAATAGATTCTTGGTAGCGGCGATGGAAAAGAAAACATTGATGGCACCAAAAAAAAGACCGAGTTGGGGGACCAGATATCATGAACCAAAAGAAATGGACGTGATGGTTTCGTTTCCAAGGCAGGAAAAGGAACAAGTTTATGGTTGTCAATCTGATGGGTGCTGCATTCAGACAAGGTTCGGCTTGAAGAAGCCTCCACAGGACATTTTGTTGATTCTTAGTTCTTGCAATAAAATTTATTCATCAGAACTGGAAACAAAGGATGACCCAACACTGATGAAGAAGCCCAATCGCCTCTCTTCTTCAGGAATCCAGTGGACACTGTTAGGATTCTCGTGAGCTATGTATTCTTAATTATTTATATGGGTTTATTTGTGATTTATGTTTGATTATCTTTGCCTCTTTAAGGAAACTCGCGTGTAATTTGTAAGTTTTTTGTTCCACTTGCTCACAGTTTGACCAAGAGAGGGACTAATGGAAGAGGGTGACAGCCTGCTTTGTCTCTTTGCCTTGTACCATAGGCTCTGTTCCTCCTGTTCTACCATTCCTTCGTGACTTTCCCGATGGTTTAACAGAGCTGCTACTCCGCAGATGGCTACTCCCATCTCCAGACACTGCAGCTCACCTTGGAGTAAGAATTTCAATCCTTCATGTGCTTGTGTGATAAGATCCAGAAGAAAAAGAAATCGAATAGGACTCTCCTTGTATCGGCGAGAGTCAAAATATATCAGATCGGATCAATTGTCAGATAGATCGAGATAGAGTTCCACCAATGAGGACAATGTAGCATACAACGTAGAAAAAAAGATATCAAACCAGGATCTCTCGATCCCCTTCTGGATGCAGGCTTTTCCTGCTCTCCAGCCATTCCCGTGCTCCTTGACAGGAACCAGACGTTTCGTTGACCCTATTAATCTCCTCAGGCTGACATGGACCTGCCTGTGCAGTTAAGTCTCCTTCGTTTATACTTTCTTGAAAAGAACTTATCATCGTGCAACCCCAGTCCTTTCACCTTGTTACACAAGGTATTTAGTATCAGAAAAGATATTCGGTATTATCTTTAAAAACTTTAGGAGCATGAAACAAAATGACCGTAAGATCATATAATTGCCCTAAAGTGTTGTCGTTTTATATAATTGACCTAAGTTGTTATCATTTTCAACTCCGATATCTACTACTGTTAAATGTTTAATTTCGCAAGGTTGATTTGTAGTAATATTATTGATTCATGAGCCATATAATCAGAAAAACCTGTCTCTGAGAACCGTGGGTTCTCAGAGAACTGACTTTGTTGTAACCCATCATTGAGTCTCTGCGATATAATTCAATATTTTCAGCATATTACTGTTTTAAGTTAGCCTTACCTGCTGAACAATGAGCCACTGATACGGAACTACCTGTCAGAAGCTGAAAAAGAGACATCACACCTAGCTCTCAGGCCGCGTGTGAAGAGATAGCTGGCCAACAATCGACCTAGCTGGCCAATAAAATGGGACCCTGAAACAGAAGTGCTGGCTTTTTCTTGAAGCTGAAGGCAGAGCTCGGGTTGGTTGTCAGGAGATCCTCTTAGAACCACAGATGGACAAGATCGATCCGGCTTGTCCTGGCTACTACCTCCATTTCCTTCTCTCTCCCTGCTGATCTCTTCTCACACCAAACTTCTGTGATGTCTGTCTCTCTGAACTCTTCAACTGTTAGGTATATTCTTGGAACATTGCTAATTTTAAAAATTCTTGAATTGAAGAACCAGGTCTACATCGTTTCCTATTCTTTCAGCAATTGCTGCAATATCTCTCTCAAGGGAATCATATCAGCCGCCAATTTTGTGGAGGCAGAATCTCCAAACATTGCCCCGAGCCCCTGATACAACCTTAAAGCGTGTATCGCGCAGATGTAAGATTGATCTGACAATGCCGATAAAAGTACTTCAATCAAAAGCTGATATTCCACAGTTGAGGAGATTGAAGGTTTCAAAGGGTGAGGAATAGAAATAGGAGGTTCCCTGGGTTAAAAGAGAAGGGCAGGAATGGGAGAGGATGATGAAGGATCACAGAAGGAAGGGCTGCTGCTTGCCAATGGACGCCTTCAACTGCAGAACGAGAGGGAGATAGAATCACGACCAGTTCCAGGGCAGGTAGGAACACAGTAAGGAAGGAAAAACTCACGTTGGGATGCAGCCTTTCAAGGTGTTGAGGGAGGGCTTAAGACGGCCCCAATTGGCTGTGGGCCATTGGGGTCGGTGTGGGCTATACTTAGGGGGCTCCTGAGCCATCTTTCAATAGTTGAAGGCCTATTTCGTTCCGCTTCGTCCATGATGATGCCTACCTGATGAAAGCAAAATGTTGTTCTAAAGTTTAGTGAACCATGAGTGACAAAGGAAAGATAACTTTCTTAAAACTTAATAAACAGACCCAAAACTTGGATCTGGCATAATGTATTGGGGTATTGCCACGTATGGCTGTTTCTGTTCCATGTGGGTATGTAACGAAAAGGCTGTGTGGGTTATGAGCACTACGCGTGAAAAAAGAGTTCAGTCTGAAAGAAGAGTCTGATTCTTTCTAATGCAAGTTTGCATATGTAAATATGCAAATATGACTGCATATGTAAATATGGGCCTGAAGTGATCAGCGGTATGGCAGTGGTCAAGTACATCCAGGGTGCTAGTGAAATAGAAGAACAGAATATGTCAGAAACTGGAATTGCGTCATTTGAACAAAATATTTAATTGCGTTAAGTGAATATTATGTTTTAGACCGCTTTCTATCATGCACGATATGGTTTTGCCACTCAAGGAATTTCCTCCCTAGGTTCTTGATAAATGAAGTTAACACTCTTATGGCAATAGCCGAGCATGTCTCTAATGGTTTTGATGGTTTTGTTACAATTTTTTAACTTCATGCATAAAAGAGGTTTTCTTTTCATTATGTTGTGCGGTGAACATGTTTATATAAAAATTTGTACTACGTGCAGAATAATTGAGGGCACCATCTCACCAACTTATTCTTCCCTTCGCCAAGTACGCATAGAAAATTGTGATACGTTATCTTTTGGCTCCTCCGACACCTTGGAGTCGTCCGTTTTATCTTCACAGTCGAGCTCCTTTGTGGACCTTCCAAGGGAACTTTTCCAAATGCTTACCACTGCTGGCCCTTATCTCTACCGTGATTCTCTACTATTGCAAAAGGTAAATTCAGTATAAACCCCAATGTCTTTGGCTGTAATTTGCCATTGGATTGATTAATATGTCGTGGATCATTTTTTCACCCTTTATTTTCTTCACTTGAACACTGATTCTTATGACTTCCGTTGAATAACATCTTGTTACGGTTCTGACGAGATCCGTGGTAAATCGGATCAAAATTCCCCTCCAAGAATTTACCGAAAATAGAACGTCTACCACTAATTGTCTTCCTCTACAGAGATACTTGTTAAAAACGGACGGACTTCTGAAATCAATCAGAGGAGAGAGAATCTAAGTGGTTTCCTCTCGTAGAGTGCTGAGATCGAGCTGGATCAGCTCTCTGCTGTCTCAAGAGCTGGGGGATTTCCAAACTCCCGCCCGCAGCAGCTACTCTAATCTTGAAAGAATGCTGATTGACCATCCCACGAATTTTATTTATGAGACGACTCCTGCCTGTCTTTATTTTAAAGTCAAATGTGCTAGGCAGGGGGTACGTGTGTGATGATGACAA
This sequence comes from Wolffia australiana, assembly GCF_029677425.1. NCBI lineage: Eukaryota > Viridiplantae > Streptophyta > Magnoliopsida > Alismatales > Araceae > Wolffia > Wolffia australiana. The sequence continues at coordinate 1,482,697 of NC_135840.1, forward strand.
CATCTCTTGAGATTGTGATAGGTTCCTTGAGGTTGCTCATCACATCTCCATGCAATCATCTTGCTCACATAGCTATTGGTTTTGAATTTTACAGGTTTGTAGAGTTTTAAAGGCATATTTTGTCTCTGCGCGCGACCTTGTACATACTTCTAAAAATGAAGAGGATAAGATGGCTCCTGTCCGTCTGAGAGAAGCACGTCAGAGGGTTGAGGAGGCTCTGGGATCTTGTTTACTACCTTCTTTGCAGCTGATACCAGCGAATCCTGCTGTCGGCCAAGAGATATGGGAAGTGCTATGTCTTCTTCCATACGAGGTCAGCATCTTGGTAATTATTTTATTTTTGTTGAGATATTTGTAGCAATTGTTTTTTACGCCTTTTTCTTCTATGGTGTAGATTCGATATCGTTTGTATGGTGAATGGGAAAAAGAAGACGAACAGTTCCCCATGCTGCTGGCTGCAAGGAACACTGCAAAGGTCTTTCATCATTGGAGTGCTTTATTTGTTTTGATTGCCGGAGGACCAAATTTCATTTAATTTTTATATATAATTTCAGTTAGAAGTTAGAAGAATCTTGAAGCGGCTTGCCAAAGAGAACTTGAAGCAGCATGGTCGCACCGTAGCAAAATTAGCTCATGGTAACCCAGTGACTGTCATTCGCACCATAGTTCATCAGGTGGGACTTACCCATCCAATCCAAATCCTCACCATTGTTTCGTGTGTAATTGTGATTGACGTTCCAATTTCTTTTCCAGATCGAGGCTTATAAGGATATGATAACTCCTGTTGTAGATGCTTTCAAGTATTTGACTCAGGTTTGGTTTAGTCTTATTTCCTGTTATTTGGAATTCTACTTTTTGTAAAACAGTTGTCGTAGCAAGTAGGGTAATGAATGTATCCCTTTTCTCTCTTCTACGACTTCATCCAGGAGAAAGTTATGATCCTATCCAGGATAAATATCTTTTGGGGGTAATTTATGGCCATGGTTAAATTGAGAAAAAATGATGCTTGGCACTCCAAAAACTCTGATGGAGGAGATTCAGTGTACTAAGGATGTGTACGTGTTGAGACCCTCGACTAATACTCGCAATGCAAACTCCAATTCTGTTCCAACCAAGTTCGAAACCCAGAACAGGAGGGAAAAATCCGGAGGGAAATAGAGGGAAACGAGAAAGGAACGGAGTAGGAGCTCGGCCGCTCCCCTTGGCGCCCGGAGCTTCGGTTTCTTGGTCGACGGTCGCTGAAGAAAGCAAGGAAGGACAGGAGTTAGGGTCAGGAAAGGGCGAGAGGGATGGAAGAGGACTCACGATAGGTTTTTTCATAGCCCTCCCAGCTCCTCTCGCCTCCTTTCTTATGACTCGCGGTACATCCACGAGTCAGGGCGCCTGTTGGTCGGGACCCGAAACGACCCCGGTGGAGTCGAAATGCCAGGGGGCCGTTTCAACTTCCGTCTCTGGTAAACCCTTAGCGGGGTCTTAACAGTACGCATGGTTTTTGATTTTTTTAGTTATGGTTAATCTGATGTTATGTTGAGTCTTCAATCCCTCTTTTGTTATATTATTTTTCTTCCTTGTAAAATTTAGCGGTATCATAAAGCAATTGTTAAGATGCCTTTTAGGTAAGATGATGATCGGCTTTATGACTGATTCTTTCTTCTCTTTTCTTCAGCTCGAGTATGATATACTGGAATATGTTGTCATTGAGCGATTGTCTCAGGGAGGGCGTGATAAACTGAAAGAGGATGGCCTTAATTTGTCAGATTGGCTTCAATCGCTTGCATTATTTTGGGGACATCTGTAAGTTGTCTCGATTACTTTCTTCGTCATCCTTTACGTAAATCCTTTTTTTGGCCTTTACAGTAACTCTGAGTGGGACATGTGAAGGGTCAATTAGGAGTAAGCCACTAATGGGCCCAGAATAATAAAAGACAACATAAGTTACCTGGCATGGGCCTAGTCACTAATGGACCAGTACAAGTTACAAGGAAAATAGATAATAAAACAACACAGGGAAGGATGAATGTGTTCAATATCAAAACAGGTTATGCAGTTGCGGATATCATGTCTGGTATTGAGTATTGTTAGGGATACTGGTATCGTTATTGGTATAAGATATCGATAACATATTCTGTTATATGTATCAGATAAACCTCTAGGTTTTATCCCATATGAATTTGTTTTTGAAAGTTCCGCATTTATAACAAACATTTATGTTAATGAAACTGAAAGTGGGCTCTCAATGGATGGTCTGCAGGATCCAGGGTCTCCCATGGGAGATCCCCGGCACATCAGGAAAGGTTAACGGCTTAATATCAGTCTATAATATTACATATTCTCAGATTAGTTGACTGCTGACTAATGGAGTGGTCCCCCTCCCACTTGAAAACCACTTGAGCTTTACTGAAGCACATATTTTGAAGTTATACATTCATAAAATTACATTGTTGTACTTACAGATGTTGATGACTGATATTCGATATCCACAACAGTATCCGGCATCCGCATTCTTACTGATAGGGGATGCCAGTATCAGTATTGGTATCTGATATCTTATACCGATACCTGTCTTACCGATATAGATTTTCTGTAACAGGAAATTACCAAATCAGATTAACATAAATAACAAATGTGAGCTAACTTGATAAAATTTTTTATTAACAAACCAAATGAGAGTGAAGGAATAAAACCTTGAAAATCAGTAGGATATTCATTTACATTCATGTTCTATCCCTGAAATGGGTCGATAAACTGTTAATAATTCACATAAAATTCCCTTTTAAATTAGAGATTGACATTTAGCCTCGCAGTCTGAAATCAATGTGCGTTCATTCTTGCTCTCTTAATCAATTATGGTTGCATTATCGGATGCTAATATGTTTTTCTTTAGTGAAAGCTAGTTTCTGGGTCTCTAGATTACTTTCTAGAGTTTCTGTTAACTTTCAGCCTGGAATTACCTCTGAATGGAAATCAGAAAAAGTTGTCGGTTCCTGGGTGTTAGGTTCAAATGCTCAGTAGCCCTGCGTCAGCTGAGCCCATGAATTGTCCCTTAATTAGGCTGCCCACTTTAGTTAGCATATTGTTCCCTCCAACAATCATATGTTACCTGTCAAAAGAACGATTATTTTTTGGTCATCGTGTCTTGGTTTCCCAAAATCTATTTGTTTTCTTCCTGAGTCATTATGAAATTATACTAGCATAGTCTGTTGCTCATCTGAATTGGTCAAAATGATAACTCTTCATGGAACTGGTTATTTGTCCCTAAGCATGGTGTGTAGATAAGGTTTGGGTATCTTTTTCAACGTCAGCATCAAGGTCTAGTTGGTAAATGGTCAACCAGCATAGTTGACAATGAAGACCATGTTGGCAGAAAAGTTGTAAGGTTGACGATAATGATGCTGTTGATGACATCATAGGGAAACTATCAACCGAAGTCAACATTGTCTTCACTGGTCTACGTCGTTGAGATGTGCTGAGCCTTTGTAGGACGCGCTAATCCTGATTCAATAGATTGCGGTTTGGCATGCCTAGTAACGAATGAGGATTGCATGAGTTACTTCAGAGGTATTCACAAATATGTTTTTGTTTTCAGTTGTAAGAAGTACCCATCCATGGAACTACGGGGTCTTCTAGACTATCTCATTAATCAGTTAAAAAAGGGTAGTGGAGTCGAGTTGGTGGTTTTACAGGTACATCAAATCCTTCTCGCGGAATTCAAATGGTTATTCGCATATTGATTTGGAGATGTTTGCAGGAGCTTGTGCAACAAATGGCAAATGTACTGTACACTGAAAATATGACCGAGGACCAGTTGGATGCATTGGCAGGTGGTGACACATTGCGTTCACAGTCTACCATCTTTGGCATGACAAAAGCTAATAAGGTGTGTTCGATCTCACTAATCATAATCTACTTTTTGTTTCCTCTGGCCTTGATTATAATGTGCCTATGTGACCTATATTTCAATATTCTTTGGTTCTGATAGTTTCTGATTCTCGGCAATATGTGCTATTGGTTGGAGTTTAGATCTTATATTCCTTAGACATATGTCCAAACTTATAGGGTAAGTTACTCGCCAAATAGAAGAAAAAAGAAATTAGGTTTCAAGTTTTGGGTAGGCATAAGAGGTGTGAAATAAAGGTAGGTCCGTGGGGGGAGAACCTCCACTTTCCTAAAATACTATTTTGACAGAAGAATATTTCAAAAAAAAATAAATTTTGACAGAAGAAACACAATTCATTCCTTAAATAGGATATGGATCACTATAACGTTTTTTTTCTGAATAAAAGAGGGAAGATCACCCGAGGTCGGTGATCAAGCTGAAGGGTTGCTTAATATTACATTAAACAACCTCATAAAACCCTTAATGCCAATGGCCTGATCTGCCTCTTCTCCAGCTGGCAGCGAGCTTAGCAGAAGCTAGGGTTTCGGGCAAGAGAGTTTCAAGGAAGACAAAAACCACATACTTTCTTCTTAGTTCTTCCAATACTTATCCATACTTAGGGGTTTATTAGTGGGTCTGAATATTATTGGGCCTTTTGGACTACGACAAAATAGAAGGGGCAAATAAGGAAAAAAGAAATACAAAGATAAACAGGAAATATGGAGAAATGAAACGGGAGACACTTCTGACTGACGTGAAGCAAGGTTCTCAGGTTATCTGACAGGCTTCTGTAAAGCTGGTAAATGAATAATGTCATCAACACCTGTGGTCTTGCAATTTTTTGGCGTCATTCAACATTAGTAGTGGCATCGGCTTGTCCTCTGAGCATAAAAATTTAGTTAACTTACCCTCCTGATTTTTTTGTCTTGGGAACCTTATGTCAAATCCCTCATCTGATTTGCGTTTTACTTTTTCCAGGCGTTGTCCAAGTCAACAAATAGGCTGAGAGACTCACTATTGCCCAAGGATGAACCCAATCTTGCTGTTTCCCTTTTGCTGCTCATGGCACAACACCGTTCAATGTGAGGCATATTATGCGCCACCGATTCCGTCTTTTCTCTGATTAATCAATAATGTAGGAGTATTTTCATACTTTCAGGGTAGTCATAAATGCAGATGCACCGTATATTAAGGTGGTCAGTGAACAGTTCGACAGGTGTCATGGGATGCTTCTCCAGTTCGTGGACTTTCTCTCTGGTGCTATAAGTCCCAGCGGTTTTGCTCAGATGATACCTTCTCTCAGTGATCTTGTACACCAATATCATCTCGATCCAGAGGTGCTCTTACTTCTCCCTCAATTACAGTTTATTCTTCTTCCAGAATACCCTGATCGAACTCCTGCAGAACTATGCTGCTTCAATGTGATAAAGCTTTTATTTTTGTTATAAGTCTCCTCATCCCAACGCCTCAGATTTCTGCCGACGATCTAAGTTTCTGCTCTTATCTATCTTTGAAGTTGGTGGATTTAAGGTAGTCTAGGATGACGACGAGGTATTGGTCTACGTCGGGCATCAACTTTGTAAAATTATAGTGAATAAATCGTCAGCTATCATCCAGCATAATTGATGACGTTGATTGAAATTTTCTTTTATCATGGACGGTTGATGGTGGGGAAGATGGCAAGCGTAGATGTGATGACGTCATCGGCAAACCATCAGCTAGACCCTATATTGTTTTGACCATATATATCAATTCATTTTAGAAAATATCCAAATGTTTAAGATTTTTGGTGCAGGTTGCGTTTTTGATATATCGCCCTATCATGAGGCTTTTCAAGAGCGTGAAAAGACCAGAGATTTGCTGGCCCCTTAGCATTTCCTCCGATCATGAAAGTCAAACTTCTGAGACAGATCCAGAACTTTGCGGTTCTGATGTCATCATGGACTTATCTGCATCCAAGACAGTCGTCAAGTAAGGTTCATTCACTACTTTTTTGGATAATTTAATTTTTGAATCTGTTAACTTTAACCGTTAGAATTTAGCAGATGGGTTGATATTCTTGGCACAGCCAGATCAATGTTGCCTTCGAGAGCTTGGAATAGCCTTTCCCCTGATCTCTACACTACTTTCTGGGGCCTCACACTCTACGACCTTCATGTTCCGACCAATCGTTACCAGTCAGAGATTGTTAAACAACACAATAACCTTAAAGCTCTTGAAGAGCTGACCGACAATTCAAGTTCAGCTATCACCAAACGCAAGAAGGACAAAGAGAAAACCCAGGAATTGCTTGACAAGTTGACCCTCGAACTCCAGAAGCATGAGGATCACGTTGCATCCGTTCGTCAGCGGCTGGCTAGAGAGAAGGACACATGGTTGAGTTCTTGCCTTGATACGCTGAAGATCAATATGGAGTTTCTTCAGCGTTGTGTGTTCCCACGCTGCACTTTCAGCATGCTTGATGCCCAATACTGCGCTGTTTTCGTGCATACCCTCCATTCCTTGGGGACACCCTACTTCAATACTGTTAACCACATTGACGTTCTAATATGCAAGACCTTGCAGCCAATGATATGCTGCTGTACAGAGTACGAAGCTGGTAGACTGGGCAGGTTTATGTATGAAACCTTGAAGATGGCATATCGTTGGAAGGTTTTGCATATGCACTAACCATGTCATGATCTAGAATATGCTCATTTTCGATGTTCATTCATTTCATCTGTTAATTTCAGAATGACGAATCTGTTTATGAGCGGGAGTGTGGTAACATGCCAGGCTTTGCTGTTTATTATCGATTCCCAAACAGCCAACGAGTTACCTTTAGTCAGTTTGTTAGAGTAAGTTCTTTCTTATTTTCTGAAGTCTATCAAATTTTCTTTCCTTTCCTTGAAATTAGCTTCTTTGATGTGGAGTATGCTAATCGAATTATCTTGATGGTTCGATTTTGTTTTCTTTGTGCTTGCCCATTCTCTCTTCGACATTAATGAGCGACAATTTGATGTGTATATTCCAGGTGCATTGTAAATGGAACACAAGAATTACACGATTACTCATACAATGCCTTGAGTCTTCTGAATACATGGAAATCAGGAATGCCCTCATCTTGCTGACAAAAATCTCAAGTGTTTTTCCCATTACTCGAAAGAGCGGGGTCAATCTCGAGAAACGGGTACAAGAGCATCTCCATCTGTTTCTTCATCCTCTTTCTTTTGTGTTTCTCTAAGCTCGCAAGTCTCTTAATCCTGCAGGTTTCAAAAATCAAAGCCGATGAGCGAGAGGATTTAAAAGTTTTGGCCACCGGCGTTGCTGCAGCTCTTGCTGCACGTAAGGTGAGGAATCAGATTGTGTTATATCATCTGATTGCGATTGAGTAATTTGAAAATGTGCAGAGTGCATGGGTTTCCGAGGACGACTTTGGGATGGGCCAGATTGATCTAAAACCGGCTCCGCAGTACCCTAAGGTGACACTCAAAGTCAAATTCAGGTTCGAGAAACTGTTTTTTACAATCATCTGATAGCTAAAGTTTCCTGGAACTTAACTTCAGGAGTTATCTGGCATGGTGAAAGAGGCAGCAACAAGAACAAAACCTAGTGAAGTGACATCTGAGAGACTGGAAGCTGCCGGAAATTTGAAACCTGAGATGTCTTTGCAGAAGGTAAAGCCTCGTCCTACCTGAAGATCACATCTAACTTTGATGATAAAATCTCTTGATATGACATGCAAGGAGTCCACTTACTTCGCAGACAACTGGGGATGACTCATCTAAGTTACCTGGGGAGGAGAGCCTCACAAAATTATCTTCTGTGAAACTTCCTTCCGAAGTAGAGGTACAAAGTGTCTGTCAGATCTTTCCAAATATTCTTTTCTAAAACTATTAACCCTCAACGTCTCTTTTCAATCCATCCCAAGTAGGCTTCGGCACCAGTCATCCTCATCGTTGCTGTTTTTGTCAACCCTTAACTCTAAAAATGACGGTTTCCAGGGTGGTTGACGATGATGTTGACATTAATGGGGTGCCAGACACTGATATTGATGGTTGAATTTGACGCTTTTAATGGTTGAATTTGACATCATCTATTCCCCTTTACTGTTAGTGGTGGTTTTGTGGGTGGTTGACTCTGACGTTGACGATTGGTGACAGTGTCAATGTCAACAGGATACCCAAATAGACAATGGTTGGTGTCAACCACCGCACTCTCTCTGATGATGAATTTTGTGTTTTCAATTTAATTTTGGATTAACATTGATATTGATGTCGCCCTTGAAGATGGCATGGACTAATCGTCAAATAGCTGTCAACACCCCATGTCCAAGTCGTTGGGACAATGTGCCCATCTGCCTAAACCTTAACAAGATTAATGTTCATTTCCGGCATCTGTCTCTGAATCTGCTCCTTCAATTGCACACACGATGTTTCACTCATTTTTATTCATTTCTGAGTTATTTTTCTTGAACCTGCAGCCTCGTTCCAACACAAAACGATCTACCCAGGCTACCCCTCAAAAACAGTCAAGGCTGGAACCGAAGGAGGAGAGCAGCAGACCTGAGAAACCAGTCTCCAGAGGCACTGCGCAGCTCCCTTCCACTGTCTCTATCCCTGCTGCACCAGAAAAGCTTGAAGAAAAACCACCCGCGACTGCCCCCTCCCCGTCTACAATCAATGGTGGTGTCACCAAGGTCCCTGCAAAACCTCCTGGTGGTGCTGAAAATGAGCCAGATGGGGCCGAGAAGCCGAGACAAGCATCCTCCCGGCACGAAGAGCAAGAAAGAAAGCGTCGTAAGTCGGACTCTGAGCCAAGAGAGATTGAGGCCGCAGAAGCCCGCCCGGGTGAGAAAGAGAAGCTCTCAGAGACTTCCCAGAACGAGGACAGAAGCCACGAAAAGACGAAGGACAAGGACCTACGGGAGAGGTCAATGGAGAGAACGCAGGAGAGAGGAGCCGAAAGGGGGAGTAACAAAGGTCGGCACTTGGATTCACTGCTGCTCAACGAGTCCTATTCTGACGATTTGTTCTGCTAGGTTTGCCGCCTCCACCGCCGTTGCCTCCGAGCTTCGTGCCGCACTCATTTAGTGGTAGCCGGAGAGAGGAGGAGGTCGATCGGAGGTCCACGGCCACCCGGCACGGCCAGAGGCTATCTCCCAAGCATGCGGAGGAGAAAGAACGCCGGCGTTCCGAGGAGGGCTTATCGGCTTCTTATGATGACGCAAAACGTAGGAGAGAAGAGGATCTCCGTGATAGAAAGCGCGATGAGCGAGATTCTCTGCAAATGAAGGTACTTCTTTCACATCTCTCTTTTCAAGGAAAAAAACCCTGATCTCTTTTCTTGTTGTACTGGAATTTAGAAAGAATTCTTGTCGTATCTGTGTTAGGCGATTAAAAATCATCCCATCGTTTAATTTTGCTAATTATGAATGGAATCAGCGGATTTCTCATTGGCTTGCACATTATCCCTTTTATTGTTGGTTTTTTCCTGAATTGTTTATCAGATTTAATACGTGAACGTTCATTGCCTCCCTCCCAATTTTCCCTTGTTTTTTTTACTGATCTTGTTTGCAAACCTCTGACCCTCTCGCCTTATTTTTAAGTGATGCAACCAAAAAGCATCCCCTTCAAATGATTTCTCACAGCCATGCAGATTTTGTTGATCACTCCGAACTCTATCATCAGAACCATCTCTTATTTTGTTGCTTATTCTGCAATCTATAATCAATATCATACCCTTTTTTCTTGATTATTTCAAGATGTCCTTATCAAATAAACCTTATTTTGTTAATGATTTCCAAATCTATCATTAGAGTCGCATGTGAACTTCCAAAATTTCTAATGTGCCAAAATTTTGACTGGGTAAAATGATAAAATATGCAGGTGGAGGAGAGAGAAAGAGAGAAAGGGGGGACCTCAAAGGATGATGCAGAGGTTAGTTTGGCGACAAAAAGAAGGAAACTCAAACGAGATCATCTCTCTTCATTAGAGGTTGGAGAGTACGCTCCGGCAGGGCCGCCGCCTCCGCCTCTGTCGCAGCGGTTTGAGGGGAGAGAAAGTGGAGAGAGAAAGGGCGCCATGGCTCTGCGCGCTGCATACGTGGAAGAACAACCACCCCCGAGGATGCATCCCAAAGAAGCAGCCAGCAAGATCACTCGGAGGGAAACTGAACAGTATCCTTATTTTTCGATTCCATGGTTCCTAGTTTTTATTATTACTTTTAACTCCATACTTTAATGTTTTCTGTTCATCTTTTTGCCTAAGTTCATATGATTATTTATTCTTGAATTGACGGTCTCCATTACTTATTCTTGAACCTAGGAATTTACAATACAGTTCTTTCTTGCAAAAAATGAATCATGTTCTGTAGCAAGTGACTGTATTTGCTAGTTCCTCGTAGAAAATTATTGAAGCTAGAAATTGTTCTGCAGTTTTGTTTATCGTTTATTAAGATATTTTTAGTCGTGAATAACCAATAATAAAATTTTATCGTTTACAAAATTTTATTGAAGCAAGATTTTATTTATCGTTTATTAAGATGTTCTGCGGTTTTATTTATCGTTTACAAAATTTTATTGAAGCAATAAAATTTTGTGCGGTTTTATTTGTCACTTAGTCAGACATTTTCTGTTGTGGAAAATCAGTATTATTATCTCTCGATTGTTATGGTAATAGTAATGTAGTTTATTTGTTAATTTTTATCTCTTAACAATATAAAAAATTTATTGCGAGTAACTAGTCACGTTATTTATTGATTTTACTTAGAATTGAATCCTTAACCTTGCGAGTTCAGGGCATATGACAGGGAATGGGAGGATGAGAAGCGGCAGAGAGCGGAGGTGAAAAGAAAGCACAGGAAGTAGTTTGAGCATCTTAAAAGATTTGATATTTTTGATGTTCCTCGTCAACCGAGGAAGCTATTTATTCATGTAAATCTTTGTTTTTCATGGCGGAATTTCCTTTTCTTAAGCTTAAAAGATCTGTAGATAATCAAATTGATGGTTCCTTAGTTGATTTGGACGCGGGAATTTTTAACTTTTTTTTTAAAAGCTAAAAAGATCCTTAAACTGGCTGTGTTCTTCCCTGGATCAATATACAATTGATAGGACACCCTAACTTATGGAAAAGTTGATTGGGTAATGATAATTCAATTATTTTTGACATATTGTTGAATGAGGTTGAATTGTTCATAGTCTTCTGGGGCTACGTTCATGAAAATTAAAATCTCGATCAACAAAATAATTCCCACATCATAAGTTTGTACATTAGACAGTGAATAATAATCCCTGAGACCAATATCAAGCGCTATTTAAAAAGTCAAAAGAATTCATTTTGATGATTATTCATTAATGCATTGTGCTTTTCAAACTTGTGGACAATGATGGATAAATTTATCCCATTGTCTTTATCTAAATGTGTAGACTGAATGTTCAAACCAATGTCCATTAAAATATAAGTACCCTCACATAATTGTTTGACAATAATTGTAATTCATGAGACTGAGTCTGGTGTGCTGCTTCTAAGCGATATATATATATATATAACTCCTGTTTTTCTGTAATTCTGAACCCATTTAATATTAACCATTAGGTACTTGATATACTCCTCTTTTCTAAATTAAAATGGATTATAGCACACCAATGGTTCACATAAAAATACTTTCCTATTGAGGTTGGAATTCTGAGTAAAGGAAACAGTGCCTATTCAGAGTTTGTTTACATTATGATATAGTAAATATTCCTCATACTGTATACTTACGATGGAGTCCCTTACTGTTCAAGTGACATGAATTTAAGTGAAACAAGTCAGAATAAGAGCTAGACTAAACTGGACTCGTAGCCATTGCCATATAAATTCATTAGTTTAACTTCCTGAAATAAACAAAAAATGTGCTTATCATCATTATCATAATGAAGAAATGATTCATCTAAGCCAAAATTTATGTCTGTATTTTGAAGGTGTAAGTTTAGTTACTTCATGAATTATGGGATTGTTAGATCTGCATATTGGGCCATTAAGTGAACTACTGCAGCTGTCATGGGTTAGTAGGTAAAAAGAGTAGGATAGGAGGAACATGAGGGGGGCAATTACATGTAAATGTATCATGCATTTATATGTCCTTAACATCATTTTCATATATTTTATGCAAGTTATCATATCTCTTACACATTCTCATTCATTCATGCATCAATGTAGTTGCCATCAAACTGTATTTTTTAGATGATGAAATAAATCAATGCATGAGTCAGAAGGCAAAAATTATATGTAATTTTTCCCAATTTATTATTATTTTTGTAGTTCTTTTAGAAAACTATTCAGACCTGTGTGCACCGATTCCATAGAAATGACTAATAACTTTTTGTATCAGGAAGATATGCCTTATCTCATCTGCGTATTGGATTGTGGAGTAGGCTAGTTGGTCATTCATAATGTATTCCTAGACTTTAAGCAAATTTCTATTTATTAACTTCAATAAAACAAGAGCCCTAACAAATGAACCTAATTTAAACATATGAACTTTTTTCCAATAAATAAATATCTATTTAAATATTTGAAATAAATATCTATTTTTAATATCTGACTTATTTAATATGCTTTCTATAAATTTTGTACAATAAATAAATTGAAAAATTAAAAACTATAAATTCAATTTTGGATTGTACCTTTTTTTACTGAACGGTTTGGTTGGCTTTAATTGATCAGTTTGGTAAGTTAAAACTGATAGTCGGTTCAAACGGGTTTGTTTAGTTTGAAATTACTGGTTAGTTAGAAAAAGTAGATTTGGTTTTAACCTAACAATTCAGTTTAACCAATCGAGCAGAGTAAATTTCAGACTTTTTGATTTAGTTTGAACTGGACATTTTTGTTTGAACCGATTCACATGGCCTCAACGGTCTAGTTCAGCGGGTGACCAGTTCAGCCACTGTCTGCGGGGGTTGTGGGTGGTTGTTGAGGATGGCTGGCAGAAGGGAGTGGCAGTGATCTGCAGTAACTTATAACGTCTGTAACTTAGGTGATAGATTGAAGTTTTTGGGCACATTTTGTGATGTTGGAAGCCCAAGACATCTGTTGGACCACAACAAGAAACCCAGGCCGTGGCCGAGATCAAATGAAGAGGCCCGATACACTAAATTTATCTCAGTTTAGCCTTAATGGTGAATAATAAAAGTACAGATCTAAGCATAGGTGAAAAATAAATATAAAATTACAGTTTTATTGACCTAATTTGATGTTATCTAATACACCACTATGTGGCCCCCCTTCAACTAAACCATTGCTAGTCCATGAGCAATGACAATTAGTTTCTCTGGATTCATTCTTTCATCTTTAAAAACAAAGATAAAGAGGTTGAAGTGTTAGAAATATCAATCACATATCAAAAAATTATACTGTCCATGAGAATCTGTGAAGGACATGTAAGCCAACAGCCACCTAGCTTGGAAAGGTATAATGAAGATGAAAATGGGGTTTTAGTTTTCTCCATGTCTGATGCTATGGATTAGTGTGCCCTTTAAATTCTTAGCGAATAAATGGCCCTAACATCTCTCAAGGCAATGGAAACTCTCTCTCAATTAGTTAATACTTGGTGTAGGATACTTCCACCATCTTTATTTTGAAGTACGTGCGGATTAGATATTTTTTTTCCTCCTGGTTGAGCAAAACATGTCAAGTGGCTGCCACTGAAGTGAGGTGTTGAGGAGATGGTTAAGGTGAAAACTATAGATAAAAAAAGAAAAGAGAGGGTGAATGGCTCAAAATAAATGTGAAGTGGAAAATGAAAGATAAAATGTGTAGAGGGCAAGGGGAGTTAGAGATGTGTGTGTATTAGGGATTTTCCAACCGATATCCATCTGATATCCGGTATCGGACAACCGATATCCGATATCCAGAAAAAATGGGACGGTGTCTTTTATCAGATATCCGATATTGGTTGATATCTGTCCTTTATGTCTAGACGGATATCGAAGGAGTAAGGACGAAACTGGTATTGGATATCAGCTATCGGATTTCGATATCTGGATCTCAAAACCAGTATCCGTATATCGATATTCGGTACCGACAGGAAAAATTACAATTTATCATCACATTCAACGATTCATGTACATCAACACCATATTCTTTTGATATATTTTCAATCTCGGTTAATATATACAGTGGAAGATTTCTATTTTATTCCATATGGAATAACATGATTTGAAGTTTAATGTAAACTCAAAATCCTGTTATCCCATATGGAAAAATATAGAAATATTGCACTGTATATATCAAATGAGGTAGAATATTCATTAAATCGTATAATAATATTTCAATAAATAGGCACTATATTTGAAGCCCGTTATATATATAATATATTTACTATATCAATAACTCGTCCAATAAATACAGCTGGAAATTTCTATTGCCTCCCATATGGAAGTAAAAAAAACTAAGCTGTATATATTAAACGAGCCGCGTCATAATTAAAAAAGCTCTCCAATCACCCTCTTGCCCATGTTGATCCTTTCTAACCGCTGCACAATGATTGTTAAATTATATTTTTAAACTACCTTTCTAAGTTGGATATCAAAATTTGATATCCACGACCGATATCAGATTTGGTCATCCTCCCCGAGAGGTGGAGGCAGATGACGACATCGAGACGAATATCGATATCTGATATCTGTACTGTAGCAATTGATATCCGATATCCGATATCGATATCCGATATTGGGATATCAGATATCGATATCTGACATCGATATCCGATATATTGATATCAGAAAATATGGATACTGAAAATTTGATTTTTGGTATCCAGTAAAGCATCTGTCCCGATAGCGTAATCCAATACCAGTATCGGGACAGGAGATCCCTAGTGTGTATATATTAATTGAGGAAAATGCTCAAGAAAAATCTCACAAAAAGTGATGGAAAAAATGTGCTCCGTATAGAGAAATGCCATATTACTTGAGATATGAGCATATCATCAGTAATAGCGGGAACAGTGTAGAAATATATTTCTATACATAATAAAATATCATACTGATGGTGTTATGTTGTGAGGCATGGATGGAGTGGGTCACGGATTAATGTAGATGAATGAGTTCGAGAAGAAGATAACAATGTGAGTGCAAGGAACTCACTGAAGATCCTTATATTCCATCAGGATCAAGGTAGTTCTTAGAATCAAAGGAGGCCATCCACTTCCCTTTTCCCTTAAATTACATATTTGCACCAAGAAATCATGAAAACATCATGAATTCAATTTATTTAAGTTTCCCGGGCAATGTTGGAGTAATTCAAATTTGATTGTTATATGTATACGCGGGTTTATTTATAGATTAGAGGATATTGATGGAAAGAGGAGAGGGACAAAGATACACTAAATTAAGCCCTGAAGTCCTTTTGGATAATATATATCATGTTATGAAATTGTATCATTTTGAGCCATTTTATATTTTTATCTACTATATTTTGTTCCATATGTCAGGCTGCCATCATGTATTGGAATCCTTGGAACTGTCTAAAATCTCTCAGATTTTATTAAATTATTGGTCTTGATTTGTACATATTTTACATGCTACATTTTAAAATTGATGTGTCCTTAAAACACAGAACAAACCATTTCTAATCACATTGAATTCCGAACATGGTAACAAGGCCACATATATGTATTTTTATTTCCACTGCCAACAGAGAAAGGCTATGTGTCAATGTACCATTGGACATTGCAACCAGATTCGTTGAAGTTTTAATATCTTATGAAATGAAACATGTCCAACAATAAATTAAATTCATTGGAAATAAATTTGAACCTTTTATCCTTGAAACATGTGAATGCCAGCTCATGATTGGCCCAATATGAAATTGTCTTTTGCAATCAAAGAATGACTCTTTTTTAAATGAATATAATTTTTGAAAAATGGTCGCCATCCAAATACATTGAATAGAGCTTGTGGCTGCGTTTGATTAATAACAGAAAATCCATCTAAAAACTAAAGGCCTGTAACTGGGCCAGTCAATGACGCTAATTGAATGCTGGATTCAAACAAGCACGGGCATGTGGCGGCAGTTCATGCCGCCATTTTCACATGATATTTTCAAGAACATGCATAATTCTACAAGTTCAATCAAAGCAAATAGCAAGCCCTTTTCATTAAAATAAACTGTATCTCTACATTTTATTGAAACTAACATTTGGAATTTGCTTCAAGAAAACATCATGAATCATATAAATCTATTCAGAGCATGCATTTGTATTTGTGGAAAAGCTGAGATCCAGGATTTCTGTTGGTTGCAAGTTCACTTGAATTGATACTCAAAGATGGGAAATTAAGTTTTAATCGAGGGCTTTGGCATGTAAATGAGTAAGTGGGAATTCGACATCCAACACAAATTCATCATAGTAAATATAGAGATGTTGAATGAAAAATTTTCTTATTGTTATATCTTCCAAGCAATCAAATGACCCAACACTATTTGTTTTGATCCAAAATATCCAATTATAACAGTGACATACTGGGCTGATAATCTCAAAATTAGGGTTTAATTCATCGTTGGTAATTGAGATAATTCAATATATATACCAATACTCAGTAATTTTTAGCTACTGATGAGTACGGAGCATCTGCAAAGGGAACTGTGATTAAGGACTAAATATTCACACTATGGTGATTATCGAGATGAGAAGTGATAATTCTTAATATGAAGTCAAACGATGAGAAATTAATAGGCAAGACAGTGATATGGAATCAAAGAGAGTAGACACTGCTACTTCTAGTTTAAAATGAACAAATGAAAGCTGGAATGAGATAATGATGATGTGAGGCGTGACAAGAGTAGGGTCGAGAATGAGTTGGATACGTTAAATTAGCGAGTAAGTGAATGTTACAATGATGGTAAGATGTGATTTTCAAGACATATGGATGTGGTGTGACAACGATATGTAATCGTGGGATCAAACAATGCCTCCAATGATAATGAGAAAGAGCAATGTAAGGCAGAGATGCTTACAATAGATCCTTATGTTCCCCTAGGATCACAGCAATTTGTGAGTGCTGATAAGCTCCTCTTCTTCTCTGATGATTCTTCCTACACACCCAAATAGACAACACACTTTCTGGATCTTAAAAACTCACTATATTTCAATCAGCCCACATGAGTAGGAAGAAAGTTTAAGGATGATTTTGACATCCATAGCTCTTTTTATATATTAGAGGGCATGAATGAAAATAGGAGTGGGATAAAAAGCAACCCTGAAAAGTTGATCTCAATCAGACCTATGGATCATCAGATATCGTGTTTTGAATTTAGAGCAAATTTAGTCCTTCAGTTTTTCCCTCTCCTTATCATCGGCGCGGACACTTCCTGTTTTTCCATTTTGATTGAGCTGTCTACTTGTCAAATCTTCTGCAACGGTTTAGATTGCCTCGTCTTCCGCATTTAGGAACTTCAAAGTCAGCATGTGTATGTGCATTAGAAATAGACAAAAAATCACCTTTTAATCAATCACATTATTGCATGATGTGGCATCATGTGGCCGCGTGCCACATCATAGAATATTCTCTTTTTAAGTGAATGACCCACTGACGCGTGTCATTAACATTAGAAAAAGAGAGGATATTTCCATGTCTATATCTGTACTGCATGTACTGTGGCAATTATTGACTTACTCCCCCTTTAAATCATTTTGTCCCTCGATCCTCGGACAGCATTTATTTTCAATTAAATCACTTTTTGAATAGGTCCATTTTGCATGTTGTGAAAAAATGTAAGCGAGTCAGCTAATGATTTGTACATCATAGCTTCGTGATCCATGATACCATAATTAAGCCCTTTTGCAATGATTAACATAGCTAATCATTGCGGAAGTGTGTGTTTGGTTGCCATGTAACAGATCGAATGGCAACACATGGCGGGTAATTTTTAAAACCAAAAAATAGATACACATTTCAACACTAGATAATTATTACATAATAAATTCTAAGTTATGAAAATATAATTTTTCAACTTAGAAAATTCATCTTTCCGAATATAAGTTCAAAACATCTGTAAAAAATAAATTTTGAATCATAAATTTGTTTGTATGAGTGAGAGCAGCACTGAACTAGAAATTAGGGTTAAAAGTGTCAATTAAACCTTCTGGTTTGTATGACAATATTTGTAATTTTCCTTACGAGCACAGAGCGAGGAAGAACCAAATCCACAGATAGCAAGTAATGAATACATGAATGTTATCCTTGATTTATATTTATTTGGTTTTTAAGATTTAATTTAGAAAACAAATATAATTTAACAAAAGAAAACTTGTGAAAAGTAATTTAAAATAATTCTAGGTTGGTCAGAAGATATTAATTCTATTGCATGTAATGACTTCAAATTTTGTAGAATAATTTTGGGAACTCTTTTAAAAATTTATAATATAAAATTATTAATTAACTCTAATTAAAATACCTTCTTCAACAATTGTGTATGTTGTGAGACGGTTGATAGTGATGAACATGAGGGGAGTGGAGCAGATGGAATGTGATGGATGATACACACCGACGCGTGGTGGAATGGGGGCAAATGATGAGGATTTTACCAGCGTTGGTGTGATAGAGATGGAAGCAGATATGTGACAAGGAGTGGCAGAGCTGGAGGTGGCATGAGTTTGAAAAAGACAAAGATCGCACAAACTTCATGGCCATGTGCCCAATTGGTTCTTTTTCTTCACTTGTGTTTATCTAAATGTCACTCCTTCAATCCTTTGATCTTGAAAAAACCCAAATGAGATTTTGAATGATCGAATAAATCTGCTAATCATGGTTAGGAACAAAATCCAATGGTGCTTTTTTAAAAATGATGGGGAGCTATATTTGTTAGTTTAAGTGGCTAAGGAATAACCTTAGGGGAGTTGAATTAGTTCTACAACTATATTATGTTTTTTTCTTAAGTAGACAAGGAATTTTCTATCTAGAGTTCTTATGAAGAGAAGTATAATCTGATGTTTAATTTTATATTATTAGTTAGAATAATTACCACATGGCAGTGGGTGAGATATTTAGAAAACGAGGGAATGGATTATGATTACCTTTTCTTCTGGGGATTCAGGGCACCTGAGTGATGGATTAGAATGTAGAGTGGATTAATACTTGATCCCCAATAAAGGTTCAGGATTTTAAGAGATGATATAGAAGAGTGAATTTCTCTACACTTATTGATCTTGAGCTAACTTACATAGGCCAAGAGCCTAAAGATAAATCTAGTAAAAAAATCTAAAAATGGGCAAATTACAAGGGGTGAAACGTACATTTAAATGAGAGAAATGCCTAATATTCTTTCTATAAAACTTTTATCATGCACCTAGCATGTTAATGACTCAAAGTGATGCTATCTCTTAATACCCCTTTATCACCTTATGCTGTTTATCCGTTAAAAAGGGGAATGATAAATTAAAATTTCATTTAACCACCCATTTTTTAGGATTTTCAGTGATCAGCATATTTCGAATAAGATATGAGACTCCTGTAAGACGAAAAATAAGATTTGATAACATAGAATAAAAACATGTATCATCCCTCAGTTGTGATCATAATTAGATCAAATTTTGTTCTCATTCAATGAATGGACCAGAAGCATGTGCTGATAAAGTGATCTGCCTGCTTGCCATAACTTTTGAGAATTTGGTCAGAGCATGGACCAGGCTCATAAAAAGAGTAGACGAGGTGTTAGATTTTGGTGAAAATTAAATGTATTTTTCTGTCATGCATGGTACAAAACCTACCACACTATAATAATAGGGGATAGCACATGCAAAATAATGACCAATCAGTGATTTTTAGACATTTGTTTTTATATTTTTTTGCATATGATCATACTTCAATGAAGTTGTCAAAAATATTACGTCAGTTAGTGCATACATTGATGCTGGATCATACCAATTGATCAAGAGAATACAATCATCATAATGTTGGGTTCTAGAGGTCTTTATCTGGATCAAGATAAGGACTCCACACAATGGAATCGAACTACATCATTACAATCATGAATCGTACAACATGTGCGTGGACCGTGATTTCTTGGATCCTGCAGTGAGACGAGTCGAGATGCTCAAGTGTGCAACCTCTAGTTATATCCACGCGATCCTCAACATGTTGAGTCTCCTCCTTTACCTATGTGGACTCTGTTCACCCTCTGTTGTCGTCGTTACGATGCCCCAATGCATAGGAATAGATAAGAGGCAGGGAGGAGGAGGAAGAATAAGAAGGCCTGAAAACTTAAGTACATCGTTCGACGTCCAAAAACCATTTGCGTATGACCGTACAGGCCTCTGTATCAGTCTAGGTAATGACTCCAATGATGTAATAACCTATATTGGCCTTCTAATTTAATTAACTATACCATCATATAGATTAATTAATGAGGGCAATTAACTAGTATGCCTTTTCTTCATCACATGTCCATGATTCTCTAGAGAAATAACAAATGAATTACCGCATAACATTCACATGACCTTTCAAATTGGAAGATTAAATGATGTTGCGTCAAACCATTAGGTAAACTTATCATTGATGTCACTCTTTTATCAATCATGACTCCTGCATGGCAGCATCGTACGCCACTCAGATGTAGCAGGATAAATGTATGTATACATTCAAAATAGATGCATGAACTATTATTTATTGGTAAGTTAGTTGTAAGGAACATTTGACAGAAATACATAAAATGTCCACAAGGATAATATAAAAAGTATCCTTGTTGACGGAATTGATGATAAATGCTTTAATCAGTTTTAACTACGATAAGATGCAATTAAAAGCTTTTCAGGGCTGAGAATGATGTAATATTGCTGATACTTTATATTAATATGAAAGTTATCAATCACACTTCAATATATTTATTCTGATGTGTTATCGTAATTACATAAGAATGTGATGCAATTCTCAATAATACTGATGAATCAAACCTCTCATTAATGATTAAAATCATATTAATATTTTTAATACATGATGAATGTTCTGATTTATCATGATCCAGCCTATAAATTTTATGGGATTAAAATGTATAATATATTCATGCATCGTGAATCAAACATTTGATCATTATAAAAGTCGTATCAGCAATATGATTAAAATCTGATGAGATGCATGATGATCATTTTTTAATATCCTTATGTCACAAGCTCTTCAAATCTTATTACAGTATAACTGATTTTGTATCAACATTAATGTATGGAAGATCTGATTCTGATCAGAATCCAATTTGTCATCTGATGAAATTCACATAAGTTACTGCAAGTAGGTTGGTAGCCACTCATTTGGTCTTTCTACTAGGTTTTCCTTGTCAGGGACGAATTGCTCATATTCCCCCAAGGCACACATAGAGAAAAGAATTTGAACATGTGTCCATATAATGACTGGTTCCACTCCTAAATAGTCTACCGAAGATGGTTTGAATGGAAATAATTCCAGTGCAAGATTTCATGTGGGAAACCTGAAGATTACATTGCATTATTTTGTGGTGAGAGTACTAAATATGTACTAGCTTTGAGTTGGAATTTTATTTTGGGTATTTTTCTGTAGATGAATGGATGTTACTGTTGAGTACAAATGGATCAAAGGCATTAAATGGGTCAAAATTATTGCTTTTTGAGGCCATAGTGACATTTCCAATTATGATTTGTGCAGCATAAATCTGTCAGATTTTCCAAACTGTTAATGCACCCACATGACGTATTATTCTTCTTCTCAATAAGCTAAACTATTTATTTGCATCATTATTTTGTCACTTTGATTGCATAGGGAGGAGAGAACACATAGGTAGGAAATGGGAAAATGAATGTGCACCAGAATAACGTTTTTAGGAGATTCCATACCATGCTGTCTAAAATTTATGTGCGCTTGCATTTTTTGGTGAACCTCTTGAACTTTGAATGTATCCTCTTGAACTTGAACTTTGACTATATCTAGATTCATGCTCAATAAGATATAATGAACCATGTGAGCTTCCCCATGGAACCCTGCTGTCATTAGCCAATTTTTAGGAATAATCCCTAATCTTTTTTCTTAGCCCTCCTTATTAGTACTTACGTTTAAGAAAATGATCACATAACTACTCTGTGATAGTATCCCATGGAGTACAAGGGCTTCAAATCTTGACAACTCAATCACCATCTGACCTAAGCCAATTTAGAGTTCCATGAATTGCGATCGGTAGGTGATCGTCCAAACACATATTTTTATTCCTATCATATCATTGATGTCCCAATATTAAGTATGCACAATTGCTGTATGAATAAGCCATATACTCATTCTGAGCTCAATCCATATAAGTAGTTTGGGTATCCATAAAGAGCACCCAATATTTCTCCACAACGTCTGCACATTAATGGCTATGAGATCGATGACACTCATCGCTTGAGTGAGTTATAAAGTGCTTTTATATCCTCAAAACACTCTATCATTCACAAGTACCAGAAGTAGTAATATTTAGAGCACACCTTTATGACTAGATATCGTTGTATTATGCTTCAATCATAATCCACTTGGTCACTACATATATTCATGGAATTTATTCTAAGAATCACACATGCATGATTTGAATATACTTAATAATGAGTAGTAAATAAGCTATAAAAGGATTTCCATTAATACCGTCTTTTGGATAAATTGAAACTATTGTTAGAGAATGAACCTAGTATTTTTTGTCATGCGTAAAATGCAGTTAGATAATGGCTCTTTCTATGGATCTTTGATATTGTCCGTTGATTTAACTCTTGAATTATGAAATCTTCTTTATACATGATCCCTATATAAAATAATCAATATGTAGTCAGTGGACTTTATAACCACAAGTAATCTTGATATTACTTGATGCAACTTTTTTAACAAGTATAAACTCAATGAAAAGATCAAGATCTAGAGGATAGGTTTCAAATATAACAGTTGGATTATATCCACAAAAATGATATTCATCTTGAACTGATTTTAGTCTCGCTGGTACCCACATCCATTTCATCTATTTTATCTTTATTTTAATATTCTTTCTGTCTCCTCACTTGCTCTACTTTCACGCCCTAGAGTCCATTTTTTTCTCTCTCCGAAGGACGTGGTATTTAATACTAAATAAAAGCATCTTAAATCTTCCATTTATGCATCCAACTTTGTATCTCATTTCTTATATGTTCAAGTTCACTTTAAATCAAACTCAATTTAGTTTATTTTTGTGGCATCTTAGCCTATTCAATACCATCTGATGTCGGACGTCGTCGATTGCATCGTCCGACAGGTAAATCACTAACCGAATGTAACTACTTGGATACAAATGACCTAGGTGAAATGTACGTACAGGACCGACGAGTGGAAATTTGCCGATTTCTGAGCTCTGGAGCGGTGACCGATGATGATGACGATGACCTTCTGACCCTAGTCAGAGCAACAACGGCGACTACGACGCTGAACGGAATAATTCCTAGGGGCTCGCACGTAACGGACGGGCTCGGCCCGTACCTTGGAAGACACTCAACTCGTAGTTTTCTCAATAATCTCTCACCTAATCTAGCTCGAGCGCGGTGGAGTGCAGCCAAAAATATACTGAAATACGTTATATAACAGACGAGCAAGGGGAATGGTGTACCTAGTCAGTGGTGGCATTCGTTGTCGGGGTCTTTGTTAGTGCAAGGAGGCCGGTAGGGGCAGATACAGTGAGAGAGAACCAGGCGAGAGTGTAAGTAGCTTGTCGGTCGACGGAAGCGCGACACAGGAGCATGTCGGGATATAGATGAGGTCAAGTCGGAAGGAGATCCAGCGTAGGACAGCATGAGGGATGACTGAGGCTCGGTAGGCGCCACCGAGGAGGTCAATCAGAATTGAGGCGCAAGACTACGGTGTGAAATCAGAACTGATTCTGCACGAATGGCATGGCGATAAGCGACATTGACCAGGCACATCGTCGTAGTCGAGCAGCGGCCAACAGCGCCACCTAGAGACTTGGCAGATGGCTAACGGCAACATATCACCATGGAATCACAGTAAATTCCCTCTGACACCATTGAACTCGATCTCCCAATTGTCCCATTTTCTTCCCTCTTCCTTTTCCCTTTCTTCTCCTCTTGCTTCCTCTTCTTCGTCCTCTCCTTCCCTCTGGGTGAGACCTGGACACGAGTAACTGCCAATACACAAATTCCAGATTTGGGGAAAACGTGGTCCCATCATTGGGCCTTATATAAGGCCATGATGGGCCCTTTACAAGGAGTCCAAAAAGGGGGCCCAATAAGAGACCCCCATTTTACAACATAAATAAAGAAACTAGGATATTAAAATGATACGGACGAATAGGACGATACGTATACCAAAACACGATGATATGGACGACGAAAAGAAAAACATGATAAAGTGGTGAAGGAAACGAGCACGAGCTGGCCAGAATTTTGATTCAGTCGATGGCGCGGCCGTGCTTCTCATCCAGGGTGTTAAAACCGAGTTTCTTCTTCGTAGCCTTCGCATGCCAGTTGTGCTGTGCGAGAGCTGGTGGGATGTTGGTGACGATGATGATGGCTTGGATGATGTGGCGGCTACCCCAGATGGGCGCTCTCCATCAAATTCCAGGTTGCTCTCAGCTGATCAAGACCTGCGGGCATCCCCTTGACATAAGGCCATGACTATCGGTCCATTCCTTTTGGTTCTGCTTCTCACTGCTAAAATGACCTACCAATGTGCCCAACCACTCCATAAGGTAATTTTCTGGTTTTTTAACTGAAAAATATAACAGCAGTGCAAAACCATTTTATTCTTCCACTTTATTTAACCTTTAAAGATTTTCTAAGAAGATATTTTAATATTAATTGCCATTTCTTTTTTTTGTATTTAGTTCTAGAGATAATTTTTAAAAATTCCTTTCAAATATTCAGTGCACTGTTGATTGCTTATTTAACATTTAATTATTCTCCGCCGATGGCAAGCAAAAACCAATTTATTTATACACGTATGATGTAACATATATTTTGTTATTCTATTTCCTTTTGGCTTCAGCAATACATTTTTTTTCTTTTATTTCCGAGCTTGAAAAGATTTCGATGTCAAACTTTTGCATCCCTATGGGTCAACATCTTTCTTACCCTACATTATAAATTGTAAATTCTTTTATACAATGTTGTTCGTCATGTCTTAAGTAAAATGAAGTAAAACACTTGGAATTCGGAATAACCACATATGCCTTTAAATATTTACAATAGTTTGTTATGGTTAGCATCCTCGTTCTGAACGAAAAGAATGATTAAACATAACTTGGGAGAAGAGTGGCTAAGCTTGTTTAAATGAAGGCCTGTACTTTAAAATAAGAGACGAGCTTGGACATTTATGTTACTTTGAATGTTCCACTGATTACAGTTGCGAAACGGGAGATATGATAGATCAGTAAAGATTGTGATCTTTAGGGAGGACAAAAAATTTCAGGTAGAACAGGAAGCGGAATTCGCTAAATAACTTGCAGAGGAAGAGATGTGTTCTCCTACAATGTTATTCTCTTGAGGAGAGAGAGAGTTATGTGGCGGGTAGAATGTCCAACGAAGGAAGAGTCTCCGTGCTTGAGAAATGAGAAAGGGCCATAGCGCAATAGTTTGCTTCACTTGTTATACTTTGTTGTGCGGTTTGACCTGCATAAATCAATGTCCCAAATTCACTGTTTTATGTATTTCAATCGATGACAAATCGTAGTATTGCTCGTATTAGAATCTTATGTCACGACATGAATCAGGATGAAAATACTGTCCGCACCGGTGGATTGGAAGAGAAGGAAAGACAGAGGAGTTTATTTCGCCGAATGAGGGTTGAGTTCGTGTAGGTCTGCAGAAGATTTCGGTGGTTGCAAACTTCTGAATAATACATGAGCCTGTAAATGGGTATATATTTCTTAGCCATAGGACTATGTAGAAGTACACATTCCTTATAAGCTACTTCCCATTTTCTGCTCGAACATCACAACATTTATTTTCTCCATAGTTAAGCATGCATTTCCCAGTAGTTTATCGTCCGGACTTGTACGTGAAGCTAATCGAAGTAAACCAGTTCCATGTCCTTCGATCTTTTAAAAACTTTTCAAAAGGGAAGGTATTAACCCACACTACAGTGTAATTTTCTGCATTTACAATTTCCGTAGCGGGATGATGAAAACGTTTTGAGAGGAGGCGTTTTACAAATTCCTCATTTTCTGTCTACTCTTGCAGACTTGCCAACACGGATCTGTGCAAAGTCGACATCTCAGGCTCTCTCAGATGCCTACTGTTGATCCTTTGTAACAAGAGCCTGGTTCTTGGCGGAGATAGGAGGGAGTGCCTTGTTGGAGTG
Source organism: Wolffia australiana (assembly GCF_029677425.1). Lineage (NCBI taxonomy): Eukaryota > Viridiplantae > Streptophyta > Magnoliopsida > Alismatales > Araceae > Wolffia > Wolffia australiana. The sequence goes on from NC_135840.1 coordinate 1,508,862, forward strand.
AGCTCGTTGGCGGAAGGGAAGAATCTGAAGCAGATCTTGCACTCGTGATGACTAAAGAGGAGTCGAAGACTCGCGAGGAAGAAGCCGCCGAATAGGAACTTAAACAAGATTAGAGTAGTAAATAAATGGGTTTATATATGATACTCGTCCGAGATTAGATTGATAGGATGAAATATAAGTTCAAACATACAAAGGATGTAGATAGAGTTAAACATAGATAGGAATGGACGGTCAAGATTAGATCGATGGTAGCCGTTACAATAATTATAACAACAGAAGTTCAAATAACTGACTCAAATGGACAGATGAGACTCAATCAAGAAGTAGCCGTTATAACAATTATAACGGCTACGGTTATAACAGCAACCATATGTAACTACTTTACAGTATAAATTCACCAACCTTCTTAAACATTGGAAGTGTGGGAAATAGAACGATCCTAAGAGTATTTCTGCGTCCCTTCTTTTCCTCTCTTCTTCTCTCTTCTCTTCTTTATTACTTCTTCTTCTTGAATCTCTTGAGGCGAGAGCGAGTCTCATCAATGACCCGGTAGACCTGGCGTCGTAGTCTGGCGCGTCGTCCGCTTCGTCGGCAGCAAGCGGATCGCCATGGCCCCTGTTGCTTCGTGGGCTGATGACTCTGTGACGACGGAAAGCGCAGGAAAACAGCCTCTTTTCTTGTTCGGCTTCTTGGGGGACCCTTTCAACTTCTTCGGCCTCTTTCTGCCCTCCGGTGGTGGCGCCGCGGTGCGCTGTTTACACCCGTTGAGGCCATTCTTCATAAGGAAAAGGGTTTTGGCTGCCTTGAAGACATCCTTGGAAGTGAACCCGCCGTCACTAGCGTCAAGGCCATTATCGCATCGCTCCCTAGCTTCTGGATGCGCCAACAGATGTCCTTGCATTGCTTTGATAGACTTGAATCGTCTGATACAGTGCCTGCAACGAACTGGCAATGTCTCGGCGTCCGTCGTCGAAGATGACCCTACCCCGTTGGCTTTCTGGTCCATCGTCTTCTCACACATGCAGAAAGAGAAAGAGAGAAAGGTAGTGGACCTTGCTTTCTCAGCTAACTTATAAAGAAATTGTGAGCCCCGTTGAGGAGAGAAATGAGGTTTTTGCGGGATAGAAGTTCTAACGGCCAAGACTCGTTTCTCGTATCGCTACCGGAAGATTCGCTCTTCTGATCTACCGGAAGTTTCGCTATATTATTAGACAGCATTCACGGGATCTACATGCCCGTTGCGGTCAATGCATCCGGAATCGGCGAAGACGGCTCCACCTTGAGCTGGGGTAGAGCACGATAGAGCGTGCTGAAGAATCATAAACGATTTTTAGGTATAAAATTTGTTATATCCGTTAATAAGAGAGACTGTGCCGAGCCAGTAGGGAAGAACACGGTCTGACCGAAATTCGGTCAGACCGGACCGAACTGTACTGTCGGTCAGCCTTTTTAGGGCTGACCGGACGTTCGGTCCCGGTTCCAGTTCGCACGTTCGAACCGGACCGTCAGTCATCCACTCCCTCTCACCCTGTCTCCCTCTCTCTTGTTCTTCTTCTCTCTCCCTCTCTCGCTCGCCTTCTCTCCCTCTCTTCCTCGCTCCCTCTCTCTCTCCCGCGCTTCCTCTCTCCCTTTCTCGCCCTCTCTCCTGCTTGCTCTCTCCCTCTCTCCCTGTCACCCTCTCTCCTGCTCGCTCTCTCCCGCTCTCCCCGTCACCCTCTCCTGCGCGCTCCCCCCCTCTCTCCCCATCGCCCTCTCTCCTACTCGTTTTATTCCTCTCTCCCCGTCACCCTCTGTCCCGCTCTCTATCTTCCCGTCATCCTCTCTCCTGCTCTATCTCTCCCTCTCGACCCGTCACCCTCTCTCCCGCTCTCTCTCCCCCTTTCCCCCCGTCACCCTCTGCCCTGCTCTCTCCCTCTTGTTCTTGTTGAAAATCCTCGTGTCTTGCTCAGAGAAGAGAAAGATAGAAAGAATGAGGAAGAAGAAAAGGAGAAGAAGACACAAGAAAAGTAGTAAGATCGTTATTATTCCGAAAGTTTTCCAATGTTACATTGGTCGTATTTATATTACACATAGAGTAGTTGTAAAAGAACTTCTGTTTCATATATCCGTTGTAGCAGTTCTACAACGGATATAAAATGCAGTTTAAATCCCAACCGTCATAACAGGTTGGGTGCACCGATCACAGCCGTCGATCGGTGCCATGACCCATCTGTTATAACGGATACCTAATGTTTAAATCTAACCGTTATAACAGGTTGGGTGCACCGATCACAGCCGTCGATCGGTGCCGTAGGCCCATCTGATATAACGGATATCCTACGATATAATCTCAACCGTTATAATCCTCTATGGTTCGATCCTAACCGTTTATGTTGAATCCTAATCTATCTTTGATCCTAACCATTTATGTTTAATCCTAATCTAGATTTGAACCTATATTTAATCCTATCATATGAGTCTCTAACGAGTATAAAATATTCATTTATTTACTAAATAATCTTGTTTACGTTCCTAACAGGAGGTCGATGGCGAGATCGCTGGCGAGGTCCTTGCCGAGTAAAACTCCTCTCTAACACCCCCCCGCAAGATCATCAGCAGTGACGACGTTGAGCTTCTCCCTGAGAAAACAAAAACGCAACTTTGGTAGAGGTTTTGTTAGTACGTCAGCTACTTGATTCTCGTTGTCAATAAACCGTATCCTCAAGGCTTTGGCTGCAACTTGTTCCCGAACGAAGTGATAATCGATTTCTATATGTTTCATCTGGGCATGAAAAATCGGATTTGCAGCCAAATAAGTAGCCCCCAAGTTGTCGCACCACAATGTTGGTATATCTTGGGGTAATGTCTGTATTTCCTTGAACAGTGATTGAATCCACATGATTTCAGCAGTTGAATTTGCAAGAGCCTTATACTCTGCTTCAGTACTAGATCTGGCCACCGTGGCTTGTTTCTTTGAGCTCCAGGACACAAGATTTTTTCCCAAAAATATAAGATAACCACCTGTTGATCTTCTATCTTCACGATCACCTGCCCAGTTTGAATTACTAAAAGCACTAATGGATATATTAGAATTTCTGTGAATCACCAAACCATGTAAAAGACTTCCTTTCAAATAACGAAGTAGCTGTTTTAAAGAAATCCAATCTTCTGAACTATTAGAATGCATTTTTTGACAAGCTTTATTTACAGCAAATGCTATATCCGGTCTAGTTAGAGTTAAGTATTGTAATGCACCAACTATTTGTCTGTAAAACGTATCATCAAGAGTTTTGTTTTCAGTTTTAGAGGTTGAAGATACAGCAATAGGAGTAGGCAGTGGTTTTGAATTTTCCATTTTTGTTCGTTGTAAAATACTTAACGAATATCGTGACTGTGTTAGAATAAATCCGTTTGGATGAGGTAATAATTCAATACCCAAAAAGTATTTTTCAGGTCCAAGATCTCGAATGGCGAATTGTTGATGTAACTGATGAACAACATTTTGAATTTCTTCAGAACTTGGGGACATAATGAGAATATCATCAACATAAATCAAGATAAAAATAGGATTTTTATCATCTAATTAAAAAAGTAAAGACATATCAGTTTTTGATCCAGAGAACCCTAGATTTCGTAGTGAAGAAGTTAAGTTGAAAAACCATGCACGACGTGATTGTTTTAAGCCATAAATTGATTTTTTAAGTAAGCATACGAAATCAGGATGAAAAGGATTTTTGAAACCTGGTGGCTGCTCCATGTAAATTTTTTCTTGTAATTCTCCATGTAGAAAAGCATTCGACACATCAAGTTGATGTATCTTCCAGTGGTTAACAATAGCAAATGAAAGTAACAATCGAATAGTGGTATGTTTAATCACAGGACTAAACATTTTAGTATAGTCAAAACCTTCCTGCTGATTAAAACCTTTTGCCACTAATCGAGCTTTATATCTATCTATTTCTCTATCCGATTTATACTTTAATTTGTACACCCACTTACATCCAATAATATGGAGATTTTGATTTCTTGGAACCAGGTCCCAAGTATCATTTTGAACCAATGCTTCATACTCTGTTTTCATTGCTTGCATCCAGTTTTTATCCTTGGATGCTGCAGTATATGAAGTGGGTTCCGAGACTTCCAACACTGTATATAAACATGTTGGAATTGGATGTCTTACAGTCATGAGTGATAAACGCTTATTTTCTAAATTGTCTTGACAATACACATCTTTGAGATTCCTAACTTTTATCCTAACTCCAGGTTCAGGTGTGTGGTCTAACGTATTATAGATTTCTGTAATGTTAACACATCCTCTTCTTTTTCGGTGTTACTATTTTCATTGATCAGCAAACTGTTATGTTGAACAATATCTTTGTTCAGGTTTGAACCTGACATTGACCATCGAGTATCATCATCCAGCACATCATTTTGTGTGGATGTTGATTTTACAATACTTGGAATATTCACATTCGTATTAGGACTAGCTCCAAGTATTCCTGAGTTATTATCAGGTACATTCGAAAATGGGAAAACGTGTTCATCAAATACCACATGTCTAGAGATATAGATTTTATCTGTTCTCATTGAGTAGCATCTGTATCCAGAATGTAGCGAACTGTATCCCAGTAAGGCGCACTTCTCGGATCTTGAATCTAATTTATGCTGAGCATACGGCCTTAAGTGTGGGTAACACTGACAACCAAAATATCTTAAGAAAAAATAATCAAGCAATTTTTTAAACAATACTTCAAATGGTGATTTATTTCCTAAAATGGCCGTAGGTAACCTGTTAATTAGATCGCTGTAGCCTGTGCTTCATCCCAAAATTTCTTTGGCATAGAAGCACTATGAAGTAATGCTAAAGCTGTTTCTATAATATGTCTATGTTTCCTCTCTGCTGTTCCATTTTGTTCAGGGGTGTGTGGACAGGGCACCCTGTTAACAATCCCTTGATTTTTAAAGACTGAGCGGAGAGACTGGTACTCTCCTCCCCAATCAGATTGAAAATTCTTGATTTTAATGGAAAGTTGATTTTCCACCAATTTCTGAAATTCTTGAAATTTATCGACTACTTCATTTTTCCTTTTTAAAATATATAACCAGGTATACTTACTATAGTCATCAATAAACACTACATAGTAAGAAAAACTGAGATTTGATAAAACTGGGGATGGACCCCATAAATCGAAATGGACAACTTCAAGAGGTTGAGTAGTGCGATTTTGAGTGGAGTAAAATGGTAGTTTGTGTGACTTTGAAATTCTACAGGCACTACAATCCAACTGTTTATTTGAGAAAGGGACTCCAAATTTTTAAATAATTTTGCTTAAAACTTGAAGTTGAGGGTGACCAAGTTGAGAATACCATGTTTCTGGGGTGGATTTTTCTTCGACTAATGCCAGAGGTTGACTCTTCTGCGGCTCCAGATAGTAAAGTCCTTCTCTAAGTGTTCCCTTTAGCAGGATAAGGTTAGTTTTGTTTTCCTTCATGAGACAATAAGAGGGATGAAATTCAACAAAAACATCATTATCTACAGTAAGTATGTGAATAGATAAGAGATTCTTTGTAATCCCTGGTATATGTAAAACATTTTTAAGATATAACTTTTTATCAAAAGTAGAAATTTTAGATGTACCAATGGATAGAATTTTCAAACCTGTTCCATTACCCATTTGTAGATGTTCGCTTCCTTGATAGCTGGTTGGATTTGAAATCAGGCTTGAATCTGCTGTAACATGATGGGTGGCTCCACTGTCTGGAAACCACATGTTGTTTTCAGAATTACTTACAGTATAGGCTTGTGGGAAAGGATGATGATTCTGTTTGCTCCCTTTTGGCAGCTTTGTAAATTTTTGACATTCTGGGGCTCTATGCCCAATCTGAGAGCAAATCTGGCATCTAGGTTGAAACGGTTGTTCCTGCCCCTTCCTCTTCCACGGTTGTAGCTTGATCCCCATGATTGATTGTCGTCTTTTCGTCGACCCTGAGCAGAATCTTTCTGGAATCGACTATTATTTTCCATTGGAGGAAATCCACTAGAGCTAGCCTTATCTTGGTATTCAAGATATACTTCATGTGACTTGAGATTCGTCACAATTTCTTCAAACTTCATATGGCCAAGATTAGCGTTAGCACAAAGAACAAATTGACTGTATTCTGTTCCAAGCCCTCTGAGGAATGTATAATTCTTTGTGTCTTCATCAATTGTAGTTCTAGCTGACTCCAATGATTCTGTAATAAATCTAAAGTGTTTCACATATTCGTCAATTGTTTTTGTACCTTTCGTCATAGTGTGGAATTGACGATGGAGATCCATAATTCTGGCTTTGACCCTGCTAGAAAAGGTGATTTCGAGCAAATTCCAAGCTTCTTTTGTGGTTTTGGCTCTGCTGATGCAGGGAACCACAGCTTCCGACAGAGTAGACAGCAGGAATCCAAGTACCTTCTGATCGTTCTTCCACCAGAATTTGTAATCCGGATTCTCCACCGAATTACCCTGTGAATCTATGATGGACAAGAGAGGTGGATCATCATAAACAAAAGAAATCAAATCATACCCATTTAAAATAGGGACGACCAAGCTCTTCCAAACTTGGTAATTTTCGTCATTGAGCCAGACTAGTACTGAGGCTCCTAGAGGAATATTCACCGGAACTTGTCCTTCAGTGATAGTCGTTCTTGCGACAGCGGGCGATGCTGAGGTAGACCCTCCAACGGAAGCATTTTCAGCCCTGATGACTGGCAGCTCTGATATTATGTTGAAAATCCTCGTGTCTTGCTCAGAGAAGAGAAAGATAGAGAAAGAATGGGGAAGAAGAAAAGGAGAATAAGACACAAGAAGTAGTAAGATCGTTATTAGTTCTTTCTCACTCTATACCTCTCTTCTCAACCTGTATCCTGCTCTCCCTCTCTCCCTCTCCGTCTGTCAAACTCTCCTCTATCCTTCTCTCTCTCTCTCTTACTCTGTTTTTCCTCTCTTACTCTCTCCATCTCTCCCTCTCTCTCTCACCCTCTATCCCGTTCTCGCCCTCGTCATCTCGTTCTCTCCCTCTCTCTCGCCCACACTCCATCTCATTCTCTCCCTCTCTCTCACTCTCTGTACATCTCGTTCTCTCTCTCTCTCTCTCTCTCTCTCTCTCCCTCTCGCTCTCTCCCTCTCTCTCGCATTCCTTCGATCTCGTTTTGTCCCTATCTCTCAACCTCTCTCCCTCTCTCTGGCCCTCTCCCTCTGTCTCTTGTTCTCTCCCTCTCTCTTTCACCCTCTCACTCTCCTCTCTCCCTGTTGTTCCCTCCCTTTCTCTCTCACATTCTCTCCCGCTCTCACTCTCTCCCCTCCCTCTCGTTCTCTCCATCTCTCTTTCACCCTCTCCCGCTTTCACTCTCGTCTCTCCCTCTCGTTCTCTCCTTCTCTCCCTTATCTCTCTCACCATCTCTCCCTGCTCTCACTCTCCTCTCCCTCCCTCTCTCCCGCTCTCACGCTCTCCCTCTCATCCTGCTTCACTCTCTTTCTCTCTCCGTCCTCCCTCCTCCATTCTCTCTCTCTCTCTCTCTCCCTCTCTCCCGTTCTCACCCTCATTCTCTCTCCCTCTCTCATTCTCTATCTCTCCCTCTCTCTCTCTCTCTCTTTCTCGCCTCTCTACCGTTCTCACCGTCTCCCTCTCTCCCTCTCCAACTCTCACCTGCTCCCTTTTCCTCTCTCTCTCTCTTTCTCTCTCTCTCCTATCACCTGCTGCCTCTCTCCCTCTCGCAGTCCCTTTCCTTCGCACTTTCCCCCTCTCACTTCCCCCTCACCCTCTTTATATCTCTCGCTCTCTCCCTTCCTCCTCTTCCAATCTCTCACACACTCTATCTCCATCTCTCATATTTCAAACTCGCACTCTCTCTTAGTCCCGCGATCTCACTCACCATCTCACTCTCTCCCTTTCGTATTCTCTCCATCTTGCACTATCTCAGGTTTACTCTTCCTATCTCTCTCCCCCTCTCTCCTTATCTCGCTCTCATTCTCTTTGTGTTTCACTCTCTTACTCTCACCCTCTATCACTCTCTAATTATCTCCCTCTCTCCCCCTCTCATTATTTTCCCCTCTTACTGTCTTACTCTCTCACTCTCTCACTCTCTCCTGTCACTCTATCTCTCTCTCTCTCTCTCTCTCTCTCTCTCTCTATATATATATATATATATATATCATTACCAAGCACTACTTCTACACCTGAGCTGACATTCAGATGACGTCTAGTTTGATACAATGAGTTGACCAAGTTAACCGTGCATTGAATTTCACATTGACTAGTCAACACGACCAACCGGGATGGGACTGGACCGAGACCGGACCAAACTTCAAGTCTAGGTTTAGATTTTTGGAAAAATCGGTCCGTGACTGGACTGAGTCATTCCCAACCAGCCACTGAAGAGATTAACCAGCTGCCGTTACACGGGATGCTCTCTCTATCCCTATCGTTCTCACACACACACACACTCTCTCTCTTTTTATATCTCTCTCGCTCTCTGGCTTTCTCTCGGTATCTATAGCTCTCTCTGGTTTTGTATCCCTATATCTACATCTCTCTCTCTATCTCTCTCTCCATCTTCGAGAGGCTTTGTCTCTGCCTCACTATATCTGTCTCTCTATCTCTCTCTCCATCTATCTCTTTCTCTCTCTCTCTCTATCTATCTATCTATCTATCTATCTATCTATATATCTATCTATCTATCTATCTATCTATCTATCTATCTATCTATCTATCTATCTATCTATCTATCTATCTATCTATCTATCTATCTATCTATCTATCTATCTATCTATCTATCTATCTATCTATCTATCTATTTATCTATCTATCTATCTATCTATCTATCTATCTATCTATCTATCTATCTATCTATCTATCTATCTATCTATCTATCTATCTATCTATCTATCTATCTATCTATCTATCTATCTATCTATCTATCTATCTATCTATCTATCTATCTCTGTCTTTCTCTCTCTGAGGCGAACTCGACTATGACAACTCTCTCTGTCGCCAGAACTAGAGCTCGCGGTCAACATGTCTCTTTGTATTCTCCGGCGCGCGCGCTTTTGAAAGCTGCCGAGCTCTTCAAATAGTCGCCGAGTCGAGTTCGTTTGGTTTTGCATTTTTTTCCTCACTCATCTTTCACATGCTAGATTAGAATCTGAAGCGTCTACCCCTTTAATGCGTAATGAAATTCTTGCAAACTGTAAAAGCATCTTGAGGGGTAGAATAAGATAAAGATAAATAGAGAAGAATGGAGATAGATGAGATGTAGAGATAGGTACAGAGAACAAGATTTGAGATGTTAATCATCCTAAAGCTTATCTCATTACAGATTGGTTCGCATTTATTTAAATCAGCATTAACAACTAGTTATAGGTAGTTATAAATCGAGAGCAATAACTACCCATCTTTATTTAATCGTAACCATTAGATTTTCTAACGGTTATGTTTACCTATCTAGATTTAATTCTATTCACTAGATTTCATCTTCTCTATATTTAATCCTAGCCATCTATATTTTCTTATATTTAATCCTGTCCATCTATTTCTCTTAATGAGAGTTCAATTGTTACTAGTCTACTTCTTATTTTAAACCCTATTGGTCGATGTCGATGCTGATGTAGCCTTGCATTCCCCTTTACATACTTTCGTCTACCAAATAAAAAGATATGAAGGACAGAATTTTTTTCTTTCAGCTATCTCTTTCACCCTCTATCCTGCACAATTTCCCACATGACGGTTTTCAAGTTGGCTCTGACTACCATAATTTCATGCACGAATATGAAGATGATGGAGATAAATAATCAGATTAAGATAATGGTCACACTAAAGTAAAAGAATAAGAAATACAATAGCCATAACAAAAAAGAAAAATAAGCAAAATAAGAAGAGTAATACTAGTAATAAGAAGAAAAAGAAACAACTAGAACAATAATAAGAACAACAAGAAATCAATAAAGAAGAGGAATAAGGAAAATCAAAATATAAACGAGAACAGCAATAAATATAAAAATTGTAAAAAAATTAAACAATAGCAGCAATAAATAATAAATATTAGACTAATAGTAAGAATGAAAGTGGAAGAAGATGATGAATAATGAAAACAATCAAACAAAAAAGTAATGATGATAGATGCTAAGGCTCCATGTATTTTAGTAACATGTCACATTTTGTGTTTCAATGGATTTGTAAAGTACACCGTGCTGAATGAACCCTCAATAAGTGGGTTCATGAGATCAGGCATGTTTATTCACACCAGGAAGAATGCAGATCAATACAGCAGACAATATATAACGAACACTATGCAACTCACACATGCATTCAATGACTGCCTTCAATTAAGATGTGATGTTTGATTATCTTCTCTATGGATAAAATAATCATGCCAATGCTTTACTTTTTTTTCTACATGTTGTAACAGGATCTTCTGTCATTGGCTAGATATTTATATCAATGTTTAACCATTTTATGAGTGAAACATGATGGGCAACATGCACTGACATGGACTGATTGACCTACATTAAATATTTATATTCACATTAATAGATTATTTTGATAAATCATAAAATTTATAAAAATAAATATTTATAATATATTGAAGAATAATAATTAAATACATGTGCTGACATTTATTAATATTTTATTGAAGTTAAATCATGGAGGAATTAAATGATTTATTTCATCTTTTAGGTCATGTAAAGTGAGTGCCAGTTACGTTTTTTTTCCTCCATAGTAAATACAATTGACCATGGCTTTTAAAAAATTGAAGACATCCCATTTTCCATTCCAAAACCCATACAAGCCAATGTAGTGCTGTTTCCAAATCAGCATTCGAAGCCTATTAAGGCCAACATGAAAAGTTCCACCAGGTATGTCGTACCGTGGGACACTTCTCTCTCCCTCTCATTGTCTCTATCTGTCTCTCTTTCGTTCTCTCTCTCTCTCTCTTTGTCTCTATCTGTCTCTCTATCTCTCTCTCCCTCTCCATATCTCCCTTTCCCTCTCCCTCTCTCCCTCTCCCTTTCCCTCTCTCCCTCTCCCTCTCTCTCCCTCCCTCTTGTTCTGATTTTAAATGGCTAACATTGTTCTTATTTATGAAGGAATATTGAACATGATAATAAATAAAAATTGAGCAAGAGAAAAAAAATTCTGTAGGACCCAGTTTGACTCAAGGGTCACATCCACAATCTCCCCCTTGAGGTTGATGTTGTTCCTTATTGATGCTTCTACATACAGCTCCATCAACTTCAATCGTCCAAGAGCATAGTGAATATGTCAGCCAGCTGATCTTCTGAGCTGACATGGTGCACACTTAGTTTAAATTCTTCAATGTACTTCCCGATAAGATGAAACCTTATGTCGATGTGCTTCGGTGACTATGGTAGACAGGATTCTTGCCAATAGCAGCAGCAGATTTATTGTCGACCATTAATCTCACAGACTTTGGAATTTCTCCAATCATTCAGCAATCAACCTGGCCAACCAAATTCCCTAACACTCCACAAGAAGAGAGAGCTATGATCTGCTTATGTGAGACCCAAATCATCTGATTTGGAACAAGGAAGAATGCTATATCACTCGTGCTTTTTACCATCATCAAGGTCTCTAGCATGGTCACTATCACAAATATCTAACCATCTCATGCTCTCTGATTGCTTTCTCATAAAATAGACCAAACTCTAATGTTCCCTTGATATAACCCAAGAGCCTCTTTATCGTCATCAAGTGTTCAGCCATCTGTCTCTCCATATTCCTGCCTAGTATTCCGACCAAATAATTTAAGTCAGGCCTGGTATGAGTCAAATACCTTAGGCTGCCACATAGACTCCAGTACTTCGTGGAGTCAACAGGAGGGAATGAGCCTTCAATAGTAAATTTATGTCTTGCTTCAAGGTGCATATGGACTGGGTTGGAATCTGTCATCCCACTTTGCTACAAAATCTTCATTGCATAAGCTTTCTTACACGATTTGATCTGCTTATCTAATTTAATCATTCATATGCCCAAGTAAGAGTTGAGAAATCTAAAGTGACTCATCTCAAACATGTCAGTCATCTCACCCTTAAATGCAATGATGTGACAGCTCTCTACCCAGTTAGGATAAAATCATCAACCTATACTCCCACGATCAACTGCAGATCAACTGCAATCTTCACGTAGACTGCATGCTCCTGGACGTTCCTTGTAAAACCAAAAGAAATAAGAAAGTTATCCACCTTGTATACCATGCTTGTGATTGTCTTAGGACATACAAGGCCTTCCCCAACTTCAAAATAATATGCTCTTTCTCTTGCTTTAAGAACGCCTTTGGTTACTTTTCTATGCATACTTCTTCCATTATTTCCCCATTGAGAATGGCTGAGTTGACATCAGGAGGATGCGAGTCTCATCGTCCTTGTGCTGTTAGAGACACCAAGACACAGATGATGTCAATTTTTGCAACTAGCGCAAATGCCTCCACGAAGTCAACTCCAAGCTTCTGGATGTAAGCATTCGTGACCAGCATGACTATATGTCTCCAAACTTCTCGTTGCTAATGGGGGCCATCTAGGACCAAAGACCTGTCTCAACCAGCTCAAGGAGAATAGGCTAGAGTGAAAGATCCGGCCTTCAAGTATTCGCCCTAGTCAACAGGCCTCCAGAGGTTGACGTTTATCTTTGTTGGTATTTTTAAGATTTATTTTTCATTTTTGGGCCTTCTATATGGGCCAAGATGTGTGCTTGTGCGTATTTAAGCCAAATATGACTTCGGCGTGGTTAGGGCTTTCCTAAAGGGGACTAAGAAACCCTTCTCATTTCTTAGTCCCCTTTGGAAAACCCTAACCCCGTACACGTCCTTTTTGGGCTGTTCTTGAAATCTGTCGGCATCGATATTGGGCTGAGCGGGAGATTCTCCTACACAAAATTGATGTAAATATATGTGGTTGCCAAGCCAATCACACATTCTATGTCTCGTTTCATGTTCATTAGTACAACATATTCATTATAGTGCATGTGTGACGCTTATAATGAAGTCCATAAATACATGATCTGACTTAGAAAATTATGATGCGATCATAATACGGAAATCACTAGTCTTTAAGAATGTGTTCTAAATATTCATATTCAAATAATATGTGACAATGACATCGAAGTAACTGGATCGAATAACAGTATCTACCCTCACTCGTATAATGAGTGTGGCAGGTCCCGTAGCCATTAGTGTGAAGACACTACGTATAGATAGTAGAGGCTCTTTAATGGAAAGAATTCACTAAAGTGATCCATACGAATCCCTGAATGGTATCAGGTTGATTAACGTCATGGTTGTGTAAGTTTTCCTTAGACCTAATACATCGAACAAATCTTGTTGATGGACAATTATACTTTGTCTATGACCTATGTGTCCCTAATAATGTGATTGTGTATAGTCTTAGTTTGGGTACATCACGAAGTTCACGAAGATGATTTAGTCAAGATGGGATCATCCACCCTCGGTACAAGAGGTGACAGCTCAAGAATGATGATGCGGTGAAGTCCTGGACCAAGGTAGTTAAATATCGGAGATGAGTTCTCCAATGATTTCTGAATGCATTAGTACTAACTCAGATGATTGATTAGGGTTTGACTGTCGACCATACCCTAAGTCACTTAAGATTGTCAGGTGGATAAGGGACTATACATGCACAATAACAAATGACGAACAGGTTCCATGAATGAATCGATACACACTCTTTTGTATCTTCTAGAGCATGAGGTGTAGCTTGGCACCCCCCTGTTGGAAACTGAACCTATTGATTAGAAGGCTAATAAAGGTTATTAGGCCACTAGAGTCGTTAAGTAAAATGATACATGGGCCTAGAGGGTCACACGCAAATGGTCTTTTAGACGTTGCAAGATATACTTTAGTTTTGGGGGTTTGTATGCCCACTTAGTAGAATAAGGGAAAGGCCCTAAACTAAATTCACCCAGGCTAGAATTGTTCATGGGCCTTATCCTTCTTCTCCTTTCTCCCCATGACTCCTCTCAGCTCCCGATACGATCGGGACAATGTAACAACGGCAATGGAGATTGAACGTGCTTGTCAATGAGAAGGTGATCTGACTTACTACGTGGATACATATAGAGGCTGCACGCTTGAGCAGCTCGACTAGTCTCACTATGGGATCAAAGAAATCATGGACGCTATCCGCACAAACGTACTTCATTTTAATAATTTTAATGATGTCATCCGATTCTGTTGTGAGTCTTTTGCTGCATGAAATCCTCGCGTTCGTAGAGATCTAGACCCCAACAAAAGGGAGATGAGAGTGATCCGCCTTGTCTACCACTACTCTCTTTGCTTTCCCCTCAATTCTCTATCTCGCTTCCTCTCTCACTAAAACTACATTGTACATGGATCAATTCTCTCCTTAATTTCTAAGTACTGAAAATATTTAAATTCTGACATTTCTTGTATTTAATTTGTACACTAATTGAAGTTCAAGCATATTGAAATTTCCAAATAGGACTATATCATAAACCCAGACCCTACTTACCCATGGTCATGATGCAAAAAATAAAAAATTAAACAGTTGATACCGGTGCAGCTCTTGTAGAAGGCAAGGGGCAATCATACAGTGCTTGTGTCCCTCAGAGGTAGTATTTCATGGAGTATAAGCTTTCCTTGTTCTCTCATCAGATATCATCATGGAGGTTTGTAGAGGGTACATTAGTTAGGCGAGAGATTGGGCCCTCCCACCTCTAGTGCTCCATGCAATACACCACTCGCGAGGGCCAAATTTTGATAGGATGAGACACATGCCGAGAGAAGGTCCATCCGAGTGATGTATTGGGACGTGGTGTGAGAGTGTACTACAAATTTTGCAAGGGCATTCAGTATCTGATTCCCCTTGTGGAATTGATGATGAATGATGGCCAAGTGTGAGAGACATTGCAAGATGTCTTGAATGACTATCTGGAGATGCCACTGAGAGCTATACATGGTCATTCTGTTCTGTTCATTCAAAACGAACAAAAAAATTGCACAAAAGAACCACACATGGGACTGTTCGTTGTTTTGTTCCTTTTTTGTACAAAAATTAGAACATATTTTCAAAAAATTCACACAATCCAACTAAAATTTGCACAATTTGCACAAATTTGCACAATCAAAACAATACGCACAACCCAAACAAAATTTGCACAAAGTGAACAAAATTTTCACATAGAGTCATAAAGTGCACAAAACTCTCAAAATTAATAAAATCCATACAAGCTGCAATAGAGTTTCACTGAATTGATTAACATTACCATTGAATAAATAATATTGGTAATTCAAATAATCCTAAGAACAAGTTTTTAATGGGCGTGTAACGTGATGTGAGATGTGTGATTGACTTGTGAGACACATATATTTCTGTCAATTTTCTCATTTAATATATCGTTTGGATCAATTCTTCAATTCAAAGAGTGAAAGATTTGAAGAATGATGTTCAGCTCAAGATTCGTGTAGAGAAAGCACTAATTGGCCTGTGCGGTATGTGACGACGATGTATGTGTTACCTTCCTCTTGTAAGGAAATTATAAATATTCCTTTATACACCAGGAGCCTTAGACAACATAATTTACCCTAGTTTATTGTTTATCAATATGCAAGAGGGAGAATGATGGGGTATTACTCTTATATATCTTGATATATGATATCAGATGTCCATTAAAATCAAGAAATCCTCATGGCAAGCACTAATTTAAGGTGAAGTGAGATCAAATAGATTGGCCTGAGGTCAACCTTCGCAGGAAACTAAAGGTGCTTGTGTAAGCCAATTTATTGTCCTAGACTTTAATTTGGCAGGATTGTGATTGAGGGCCCAATGAAAAGAGAAAGGATTTCCCGAAACCTGAATAAAAACATGTGTTAACTACTTTATTTCAACATGTATTAAGACTTTATAGACCATGTTACACAAAAAAAGGGGAAACACAAAATTATTTAAAAACTAATCCAGTCCCTCTTAAAATTTTCTTAGATCATTAAGCAATTAGTGTCAAAGTCTGTAGACCATGAAAATATGATTTCAAAGTTGCAAAAAGAGATCCTTGAGAAAAGGGAAAACCCCAAAGAAAAAATTATATACAAAATTCATTTACAGTTGGTATTATGGCAAATTTTTGTTCATCAAACTCTCACAGAAACTCTGGACAGATATTCCTTTCCAATGGATCTCTCAAGCAACCTGAGATTGCCATCACAACATCCTCGATGGATTGGTCTTCAGCCTATTTCCACCAAAGAACGAAATAACTCATAAAAATGAAGGTCATCAACGAACAACCATTGAAAGATTAGGAAGAAAAACTGCATTAGAACCTTCTCTTTACAGTAGGACATGTTCCCATACTTCCCAGCCACGTGGCTTCAAAAGTTTCGAGGGACCCCTTGAGCAACTTTTGGGTCGACGTTGAAATGCAAGATACTGCCTATCATGTAAAATTTTTTTGCCATCCATGATCAAGGTAAGGTGCACATCCATCTAAATTTGACACGGTCACAGCCCTCATAATTAAATGATAAGTCTGAGGTAATCAATGACATTAGCTCGTATCAAGAGATGAGGGATAGTTTGGAGAGGGTAGAGAAAATTTAAGAACTCCATTAAAGAATTTTCCATTTGAAGTAAGGATGATGTTGGCCTCACCGAATGTTGGGTCTGCATGTTTGGTCTGCAACGCAGACTATGGTTCTTTCATTGACATTCCAACAATATTTAATGGCCAGTCATGAGTGACAAAAGATAAAAGAGTCACATGATTTTTTTAAAGAGAAAAAGAGACATTGTAATATGAGACTTCATATAACAAAGCATAAGTCTGATGAGATGTCATACCAGGCATACCTCGATAGTTCTGTAATAGAATTCTTATTTGATATCCAGTGTCATCCTCGAGAACACTGGTCCATTTGATCTGTCAATTTTCCTAATAATTTCAGACAATTTCTAGTGATAATGGATCAGTTCAAGATACTTCAGAAAATTCTAGACTGGTAACACAAGAGCATCCATGAAAAAATAGTAAAAAAGAGCATCAAACACTTTATGCTACCCTTACCAGATTTAAACAATGTGCAAGATTGGTGCTTTCAACCTGATCAATGCCGTGCTAAATTTTTCAGATGGATCAAACAAATGTTTGGTCTAAGTGGAACTGACAATGGCCAAAAAGTATTAGCAAATTCTCTAAAGAGTATAGAATCATGTACTTAGTGATGGAAATATATGTGGCCGGCAAGCCAATCACACATTCCACATCTCGTTCCATATTCATTAATAGAACATATTCATTACAGTGCATGTGTGATGCGTATAATGAAGTCCATGAATACATGATCAGACTTAGTGAATTATGATGAGATCGTAATACGGAGATCACTAGTCTTTAAGCATGTGTTCTAAACATTCCTATTTGAAGGACACGCGAGAAGGACATCGAAGTATCCGGATAGAATAGCACTATCTAGCCTCACTCATATGATGAGTATGGCTGGTCCCGTAGCTATTAGTGTGGCAACACTAGGGATAGATAGTTGGTGCTCTTTAGTGGAAATAGTTCACTAAATTGATCCGTACAAATCCCTGAATGGTATTATACCGAACTGTCAATCAGGTTGATTCACGTCATGGTTGTGTAAGTGGTCCTTAGACCTGGGACACCAAAGACGTCATGTAGATGGATGTTGTACTTTAGCTATGGCCAACGAGTCTCTAATCATGGGATTCTAAACGGTCTTAGTTCGGGTGCATCAAGAAGTACACGAAGGTGATTGAGTGGTCAAGATGGGATCGTCCACCCTCGGTATAAGAGGTTACAACTCAAGGAAGACGATGCAACGAAGTCCTTGGCCAAGACAGTGAAATATCAGAGAAGAGTTCTCTGATGATTTCTGAATGCATCAGTACTAACTCGGATGATCGATTAGCGTTTGCTAGTTGACCATACACTAAGTCATCCAAGGAGCGTAAAGTGGATGAGGGATTATACATACACGGTAACTGATGATGAACAGGTTCCATGAGTGAGTCGATACACACTCCTTTGTATCTTCTAGGAGACGAGGTGTAGCTTGGCACCCCACGTGTCAGAGTCTCAACCTATCGATTGGGTTAAATCAATCCGACATTAATTAATCTATATGATGATATAGTTAATTAAGTTGGAAGGCCAATAAAGGTTATTGGCCGCTGGAGTCGTTAACTAGACTGATACATGGGCCTAGAGGGTCACACGCAAATGGTCTTTTGGACATTGGAAGATATACTTAAGTTTTGGGGGTTTTTATGAAAAATACCTACTTAGTATAAATAGGGGAAGGCCCTAAACGAAATTCACCCAGGCCAGAATTGTTCAGGGGCCTTTCCCCTTCTTCTCCACTCTCCCCACACCCCCTCTCCATCCCTGATGTGATCGGGACGACGTAACGACGCCGATAGAGATAGAACGGGGCTCATCAATGAGAAGGAGGAGATCCAACGTGCCGATGACCGCGTGGATACGTCTAGAGGCTGCACACTTGAGCAGCTCGACTCGTCTCTCTCCGGAATTGATGAAATCACGAATGAGATTCGTGCAAAGGTACTTCATTTTAATGGTTTTTGTCGATGTCGTTCGATTCGCAAAAGTCTTCCGCTGCGCATCGTTTTGTTATGTTCATTTAGATCTAGGCCACTAGAACCCAACACTAAGTACGAGCAAAAGTCAACATGACAATTATTTTGGAGGATCTTAAAGATTTAAGAAATAAAACTCAAACAAAATAAGCATCAAATGGAAAATTCAAACAGTATAACTTCTCAAAATTTAAAATACATTAACTCCAGTTGCAGTTTCCATCAAGATTCATTTACCTTACCTTTCTGTAATATATTAAAGTTTTACTGACATAGAAGACTTAAAAACTCAACGAAAAAAGAGAAAAAAATTGATCAACCCTGAACACAATAGAAACTACACCACTTGAGTAGTTTCCAATGAGAAAAAACCCAAGCAAAGTATATTCAATGAGCGATATTGGATCGCTCATTGGATATACTTTGCTTGGGTTTTTTTTTCTTCCCTTCATCCCCTTTCAACCTTCCACTCTTCCTCTTGCTGCTTCAAACAACCCTGGCCAAAACCCTTCTGTTTCCAACTCCCTTGCTCTTCTCCTTCATCTCCAGCCATTGCCAGCTCTTCTCTTTCCCTCTCTTTCATGGAAAAAAAGATTCTTGTCAGAGTTGAAAAAAAGATTTAGTTTAAAAATGGGAACACCTGATTACCAGTCTAAGTTTATATTCTGGTTCATCCTTAATCTCATATAGTCTGGTAGGTGTTTGATTATAACTTCAAGATTTAAAAAAACCATGATATAAAGGTTCCAGATTTTAAATATCTAAACTATGTATATCATGACGGTATGCTGGACAAAGAAAATTTCTTTGATATTGATTAGTTTAAAAAATAACCATGTTGTTCAACAAATTTAAGTGCTAGGGATCGGTGGAATTGGCTAATCAAGGCGAGGTTCACAAACTATACATGTATACATGAAAGTTAATGAGAGATTGATCAACAATTAGACAGAGAGGAGGGAAATTGACGAAGAGAAAGCAAGATAGATCAATAGAGAGACAAGGAGAGAGAGAGAAATCAACAGAAATGTACAACGGAGATATATCAAAAGAATGACTAAGAATGAGAGAGTGAGAGAAATCAACAGAGAAAACGAGGGATTGATAAAAAATAAGAGAGAGAGAGAGAGAGAGAGAGAGATAGAAATCAACAGAGGGAAAGGGAGATAGATCAATAGAGAGACAAAGAGAGGGAGTGACATCAACAGAGGGAAAGATAGACAGATCAACATAGAGACATGGAGAGAGACAAATCAACATAAACGTACAATAGAGATAAATCAAAAGATAAAAAAGGGAGAGAGACAGAAATCAACAGAGAAAACAAGGGATTGATCAATAATAAGACAGAGAGAGAGGGAGATCAATAGAGGGAAAGGGAGATATGTAAACAGAGAGACAAAGAGGGACATAAACCAACAGAATCATACAATAGAGATGGATCAACAGAGAGGCAAAGAAAGAGAGAGAGAGAAAAATCAATAGAGAAAATGAGGGATTGATAAAAAATAAGAGAGAAAGAGAGATAGAAATCAACAGAGGGAAAGGGAGATAGATCAACAGAGAGACAAAGAGAGGGAGTGAAATCAACAAACAGAACGAAAGATTGATAAACATTGAGACAAAGAAGGAGAGAGACAAATCAACACAGAAAATGAGAGATTGATCAACAATTAGACAGAGAGGAGGGAAATCGACAGAGACAAAGAGAGATAGATCAATAGAGAGACAAATAGAGAGAGATTAGAATCAACAGAGAGAACGAAAGATTGATCAACGGAGAAAACGAGGTATTGAGCAACAATTAGATAGAGAGAGAGGGAAATCAACAGAGAGAAAGGGACATAGATCAATAGAGAGACAGAGAGAGAGAGTGAAATCAATAGAGATAACAAAAGATTGAGCAACAGAGAGACAAACAAAGAGATAAAGCGAGAAATCAAAAGAGAAAACGAGAGATTGATCAACGATTAGACAGAGAGAGGGATGGAAATAGACAGAGAGAAAGAGAGATAGATAAACAGAGAGAGAAAGAGAGAGGGAAATAGATAGAGGGAAAGGGAGATAGATTAATAGAGAGACAAAGAGAGAGAGAAATCAACAAAAATGTACAATCGAGATAGATCAACAGAAAGACAAAGAAAGAGAGAACCCAATGTAGAAAATGAGGGATTGATCAACAATTAGACATAGAGAGAGGGAAATCAATAAAGAGAAAGGGAGATAGTTCAACAAAGAGAAAAAAAGGGAGAGTGAAATCAACAGAAACGTACAAGAGAGAGAGAGAGAAAGAAATCAACAGAGGAAATGAGGAATTGATAAAAAATAAGACAGATAGAGAGAGGGAAATCAACTGAGTGAAAGGGAGATAGATTAAAACAATGAAAATTAACACTAACTGAAATCAAGTTAAATTTTTTTTATAAAAAACGTAGCAATCCGAAAAAACTATGCTTCCTATTTATGCCTTCACTATGATCCTCATACAAATTGGGTGCCGGAGCAGCGAGTCTGCCAACGGAAACCTTAGAGACACTGGGTTTGGAATGGAGAATAGAGAGTATTGATAGGGAAAGAGACAAGATTAGGGTAGCGAGTCGCTTTGGCTGAGAGAAGGACCAGACAAAGAGAGACTCAGAGTCTGACTCAAAGAGGGAAGAATCCAGTTCATTTTTTCAAAAAACTTTGAAACATAATTTGCACAATTTGCACAAAACGAACCACACAGGGCTCTTTGTGAAGTTATGTGCGAATTCAATTTTGTTCTGTTCAGATAACCAAACATAACGCACAATTCATACAGATTTGCACAGGACGAACGGAATGACCGTGTCTATTGAGAGCATGAGTGTGTATGGAGCATGTTGACCAACAACTGTAAGTCCATTTCTTGGATGATACTGTGAAGGTTTCACTTCTTGCACAAGAGCCAGGCATCACTTATCGACATAGCTTCGGCTGTCGTATTAGTCTATCCTCAATAGAAAAATGAGAAAGCAAAAATGAAACTCGTTTTGTGGTTTCGTATGATACCACCTTCCCCAACTGGGGCCGGGTTCCCTTTGGTCGCACCATCCACATTGAGCTTTACAAAGCCTATTGGCTGCAGATTTGAATGGAGAATCTGCAGCCGAGTGGTGACAGAAGTCAAGGCCAGTGAGATTCCTTAGGTGCAAAGCATATTGCATGCAAGTGGGAAGCATTGGGAAATGAGCAAAACAAGATGGTGTATTCTTCATAGCGCATGACGTCTAGTGCTCTCATGGTAGACCCTACAAAACGAGAAGAATTTTGTCCTTTCCATAATTCAAAAGGTGATGTGGTAATGTGTAGATAGGGGCTAGGTTTAGGCCACATTGCACAAATATCAAAAGGAAGAATGAGCGTGAGTAATAATCGCCGGATGCTAGATGAAAGTCAAAGTGATCCTAAGAGGAACTCTCTCTTGAAAGTGATCCTAAGAAGACCAGCATGAGAAATTCACATCAAGCATGAGATTCCAAAAAGGGTGGTCTGGGGAGGTCCCCATTACAATAGCCATAGCCTGTGACAGGGAAGCTTACAGAAGGCCATGTTGCTCCCATAGGAGTAGCACTTTCTTCATTAGTAACTATGCCATAGTCAATTGGATGCTATGGTGGACGAAGTTAGGGTGGCAGCCTAAGGGTGTGTTGGGTAGCCAAGTATCATACCATGCACTGATCGTGCCTTGGCTAACATGCCAACGTGTCACATTAGATCTCTCTAGCCAATGACGCTACCAAGTACACCCTTTTGTGGCCCTTGATATCCGACACCCTACAAGTCCACTTGCCATACTTGGTCGATAGGAAGCACCCCAATGGGGAGCTCTTGGTATGCATACACCACACAAGCTTTTTGTGAGGCATATCTTTTACATCTTGGGGGTGCCTGATCTCTAGACCCGCCGCGTCCGTTGGTCGATAGGCTTTCCCCCAATAGACCCAATGGTGCCTGAGGCCTCCCCCAAGATGACCTGACCATAGGAAATGTGTGCATGTACTCTCCGTAGAACTAAGAGCAGTGAACGATAACAAGTGTACTGCTAGAGTATGCAATGGGAAGCTCATGAGGACGTGCCATATGAGATGGATGCCCCCTAGGGGATAGAAAGCGATCTTTTTATCCACCTAGTTCTTTCTCATCTTGGCCAACAAGACATCATAATAATGATATCGTACGGGGTAATAAAGATGAGGCATCCATCAAAATAATGATTTAGTTGGAAGGCATCCTCGTCAGTATTAAATATATTTCTTGATGATATGTAATGCTTTACAGGGGTGGATGGTCTAACCGTAAAGCTACACCTTGAGGCATTTCCAAGCTGGTCGGAGGCTCCCTCGTACGTATTGAGTACATTTATAAACCCCCTAATAGATTATTTATATCCATGGAAGAAAATAATAGCATCGTCTGTGAATAAAGAATATGAGATCATTGGGCAACTTCTTTTTAAATAATATGGTTTGATGAGTCCTCGGGCGGTGTCTCTTGTGAGTGAACAGCTAGAAACCTCCTCCATCAATATGAAAAGGGTGGGTGAGATATTTGTGTCTATGCCATATACCTCACATAGTACTAAAGAAACTAGTTCAATTAAACAGACCTTCATGTCTCTTCCTGATAAATCCAAAATGATAGTAGTATATATGTGCAATTTCAGCTAATTTATGTACTTCTTTATCTTTATCTGGATATATTATCAACATTTATGTTAAGTTGTGAAACATCATGAAAAAAAATCACCTTTTTCTAATTTGGAGTTAATTATTATCATTTGTGGGACTAACCCCACTTAACTCAATGAGTTAAGTGGAATGAATCTCACTCTCTTCTTAGTTTATGTGGAAGATGCAGGAATTAGGTGAAACTTTCATGAATAAAGGGGATAATTAAATGAAGAGGAAGCTATTTGGACCAGAGGAGCAGGCTCAGCCACAACCCTGGGCCAAGAAAGAAGGCCCAAAGCAAGACAGTTGGCTCTAGTCTAAAGGCCCACTAAGGAAGCTCCACTAAGCCCACTATGAGAGGCATGTTGGACCAAAGAAAGGAGGGCAAGGGGAAGGTCCAGTCATGATTATTTATGAATATTTCAGGGGCTTAAATGATGATTGGAGGACAACCTTGGACGTGGATCCAAGCCAGAGAAGAAGATCCAGCCATTCAATCCACAAAACATCCAAGGGTGGAGACTTAAAGATAGCACCTTTAATGCTAATTAAGGAAAGAAGCCTTGAACGTCCAGTGGGTATTTCAAAGGTCTCAATGCTGATTGGAGGACCATAATGGACGTGGATCATGAACCTGAAAATAAGATCTGGCCATCCATTGTATTAAAAATCCAATGGCTCTCCTTTGCTCTCTCTCCCTATATAAACCCCTTCACCCTATTGTAAAATTCATCTTGTGATTTAATCCAAAGTAATGTTTGGTGGCCTAAGTGCAATTGAGTCATAGATTCATTCACCTCAGTGAGTGCCAGGCTGAGCAGGAAGCATCCACGGCTGAAGAAGCTGGTGGAAAGGAGAAGAAGAAGTCCCTTGGACCTTAGCGGGTGTGACAAAGAGGTTACCTTCTTATTTCTCCTTTTTCATTCTTTTCTGTTCGTCTTTTGTGTTTTAGTTAGTCTTGAATCAGCTAGCCAATATCCAGATGGTTCCAGTGCATCCAACCACGCTCTAAAATTCGTTCTAGAACTCATTCTAGAGTGATTTTAGTACAGTCCATTTTTTTCTCTCTCCTCCACCAAGGCACCTTCCCCATTTGGCATCCGGACTTAGCCAAATTTTCACTAAGTCCAGAGCGCCAAACTGTTTCATTTCCTATTTTGTTTTAGCTTTCGAATACTCCTAAAAAATACAAAAAAATTATTTTCTGCCTATTAATATTATTATAATATTATAATAATATTTTATTTTTCTTTGTTATATATTTTTATTTCATTAGTTATTTATCTTCATATGTAGTAAACCTACCTCTAAAATTATTAAAAAATACATAACTAAAGCACAAATTCCTAAGAAAAAAACCCTTGCTCCCTGTGGATCGACCCTTACTCTCCCTACGCTAGTAAGGTTATTATAATTTTTTGTTGTTTTAATTCGGATAAACCAACGACACTAATTAGTGAAATTAACTCATCACTAATTACCCCAAAATCTGAATTATCAACTGGCGCCGTTGCCGGGGAGCACGGTGATTTTTTTTAGTGAATTTGTATTTTTTCCTCTTTTGCCAAAGTTGAGGGCAGCTAACCCTCAACAAACGGTACTTCTAACTAGTTTTTTGGAGATTGATGGTCTTAACAAGGTCTAAGGCTGGGACTAGTGTTGAGGAAGATCTAGACACTCAATATCCTACTCTTCCAGCAATACTTACAGCTCAAGATAAAGAAGAAGTCGATATGGCAGAAGATGGTCAGCCACAACAAGGGAGGAGAAGGACGATGCTGGATAGAACTACTCCATCAGGAAGTTTACGGCAAACCGGCATCAACATCAATGTAGGTGAGGGGGTTATGTTTAGGTATGACAATGCCCTACTTAACTCTCTCCCTGAATTTACTGGTCATTCTTCTCAAAACCCCTTAGAATTTCTTGATGATTTTCACATTCGATGTTCCTCTCAAAATATTCCTGGTTTAACTACTGAAGCTTTAAAAATGAAATATTTTCCTCTTACTTTGAAAGATAAGGCTTTCGCATGGTATAGAAATTTAGGCATAACATTTAACTCGTGGGAAGAAATGCAGAATAAATTTCTACATAAATTTTATCCCCTTTCCAAAACTAATTTTTATAGAAAAGAAATTCAGAAATTTTATCCCCATGATCATGAAGCATTTAATGAATCATGGGAAAGGTTCAATGAATTAATCCAAAAATGCCATCACCATGGAATAGAAAAATGTCAGCTAGCTGAAATTTTTTATGAATCACTTCCTGATATTTTAAAAAGTAAAATGAATCAAATAGCTGGTGGCTCGTTCTATATGGCTTATGAGGATGAAGTCTTTGATCTTTTGGAAAGGGTGGCTGAAACTGACCTACAGGAAATAGGAGCAAGTCAAAATGGAAGAAATGCCAACCCAAAACGAGGAGTGCTGCCAGTAACTTCAAAGGAAGCTGATCTTCATGCAGGGATAAGTGAAACCAACAAGAAACTTGAAGAATTAACTTCCACTCTAAAGAATGCTTTTCTCCCTAACTCACCCCTTGTGAAAGCACAGATTTGTTCTATATGTTCTAGCAGAGATCATGAGGATGGAGCATGCCAACTTGGAGAGGAGGAGGTCCATTTGTTGAACCACAACCAACAGCCTTGGGGAGGACCAAAGAGGACCATCTACAACAACCAAGGAATCTACTCCCAAGGAACCAAGGCCCCTTTCCAGCAACGAGTCCAATTCCAGACCCCACCACAGCAGTCTTATCAAGCAGCTCCACAAAACCAGGCACAAGATTTGTCCACTCTAACACCTGTGATCTCTCACATGATAGAGCAGTAGAATCGAAGGCTACGGGAAGAAATGGAGATGCGCATGCAAGCCATGATGGAAACACAGACAAAAATGATGATGGATGCGCAAGAGTAGACCAGACAGCTATTAGAGAGCTTGAAGCAAAGAACAGCTGACCATGGAGGTAAGGGAGTTGAATCCAACTCCCACTCAGGTCGATTTCCAGCTCAACCTTCCATTAATCCCAAAAATTTATGTCATTTACAAGAGAAAACCCTATATCATGACAATGAGGAAGATCTTGAAGAAATTCAAGTCATTTCAAAATTGAGAAATGTCAATGAACTTCAAGATCCTCGCCGAGGCAAGGAAAAAACAAAATTGGAGGAAAATAACCTAAGAGAAGGAGAGGCTCCATCACCTAGTGTGGAACCCCTACCTTCAACCTCCCATTCCTTATCCTTCGGCCTTAAAACCCCTTAAGTCTTCTCCTGATTATGAGTATAGACTCCTAGAGAATTTCAAGAAAGCCACTATGTCAATAGCCGTAGAGGATATGATTAAATGTGCACCTTCTTTAAAGAAATATTTAAAGGATTCATGCACATCGAGGAAAACCAAGGAGGTAGTTAAGCTTTCTGAAAATGCCTCTAGTATCTTAAACTCTGTTCCCATTAAAAAGAAAGATCCAGGAGCTCCTTTTATTACATGTGAAATTGGAGGAAAGATTTTTACTAGAGTATTATTAGATACAGGAGCTAGTATTAGTATTATTCCAAAAGTTTTATATGAGGAATACGGTTTTGGGGAATTAGAGGAAATCTGCATGGATCTATCGCTAGCTGATGGAACAATTAGACAACCAGAGGGTAGGTTATCTGATGTGATGATAAACGTTGAAAATTGTGAGATCCTCGTCGATTTTATTGTAACTGAGGTAAAGGTAAAGGGAGATCTAAGTTTAGCGCCTATCATTCTAGGAAGACCCTTCTTGGTGACAACTAGAACAATCATGGATTGGGAAAAAGGGACTATTGAATTTAAGGTTGGAGAGGAAAGAGTTAAATTAGACATATCCAAGATGATGAAATGTCCTAAAGGGAGTAACGAAGAGTTAAAATTTTGTGATGAAGAGGAGGATGATGTCGATGCTATTCGAGGGTTTTATTGAGAGTAGATGATGCCAACGAGGAAAGAGTAGAACCTGAGCCTCCTACACTCTCCCTAGATTTGAACTTAGAGCTTAAACCTCTCCCATCATCTTTAAAATATGCATTTTTAGATTCTAGAAATTCCTTACCTGTGATTATTTCCTCATCCCTTACTCCTTCACAAGAAAATGATTTGCTTAAGGTATTGAGAGAGCATAAAGGAGCATTAGGATCGACATTTGAGGATATTAGAGGAATCCCTTCATCAATTTGTGAACACAGAATATTTTTAGAAGAAGATTCTAAACCTTCTAGGGAGCACCAACGTAGGCTGAACCCACATATGAGGGAAGTATTAGAGAATGAAATATTAAAAGGGCTAGATGCAGGTATTATTTATGCCATTTCTGATAGTGAATGGGTCAGCCCTATTCACATGGTGCCAAAGAAATCTGGAGTAATAGTAGAGATCAATGAAAAGAGAGAAGAAATCCAGAAGAGGCTGATAACTGGATGGAGGGTATGTATTGACTATAGAAAATCAAATAAGGCTACAAAGAAAGACCATTATCCCCTTCCTTTCATTGATCAAATTTTAGAAAAACTATCAGGACATAATTTATTTTGTTTTCTTGATGGTTATTCAGGATATAATCAAGTTAACATTCATCCTGGTGATCAAGAGAAAATAACTTTTACTAGCCCTGTAGGTACATATGCCTTCATGCGCATGCCTTTTAGCCTATGTAATGCTCTAGCCACCTTCCAAAGATGCATGAACTCTTTATTCTCTGATTTAGTAGGTGATTGTTTAGAAATTTTTATGGATGATTTTTCTGTATTTGGAGATTCTTTTGAAAATTGCCTTCTAAATCTTACTAAAGTTCTTCAAAGATGCATTGAAAGTAACCTTGTGCTAAGTTGGGAAAAATCTCATTTTATGGTACAGGAGGGAGTGGTATTGGGGCACAAGGTCAGCAATCGTGGACTGGAAGTGGACAAGGCCGAAATAGAAGTCATCCAGGGCCTTCCACTCCCCACAAATCTAAAAACCCTTAGAGGGTTCCTCGGCCATGCAGGTTTCTATAGGAGGTTCATTCAAAACTTTGCTAAAATTTCCAAACCTCTTACTAATTTCCTTTCTAGTAAAACTAATGAAATCACTTTGGATAAAAGTGCTATTTCTGCTTTTGAAGAGCTGAAGAAGGCTCTCACACATGCACCTATTTTGCAAGCTCCAGATTGGAGCTTGCCATTTGAAATCATGTGTGATGCCTCGGATTTTGCTGTAGGGGCAGTCTTAGGACAGAGGAAAGAGAAGAAACCTGTGGCCATATATTATGCTAGCAGAACTTTAATTGATGCACAACTCAATTACTCTACCACAGAAAAAGAACTGCTAGTTGTAATTTTTACTTTAGAAAAATTTCGACCTTATTTGCTTTGTAGTAAAATAATAGTCTACACTGATCATGCGGCATTAAAATATCTTTTATCTAAAAAGGAAGCTAAACCTAGGCTTATCAGATGGATTTTATTATTACAGGAATTTGACATAGAAATTAAAGATAAAAAGGGCTGTGAAAATTATGTTGCTGATCATCTTTCTAGGATCAAAGTAAATGACTCCTCACTTATCCATGAAGCATTTCCGGATGAGCAAATTCTGGCTATCCAAACAGGAAATGTTCAATGGTTTGCAAACATTGTGAATTTTTTGGTGACAGGAAGAGTCCCTTCAGGATGGAGCTACAATGAGAGAAAGAAGTTCTTCAAGGACATGCGAGATTACTTTTGGGAAGAACCAGAGCTATTCCATCAAGGAGCTGATCAAATTCTTAGAAGATGCGTACCCGAAGAAGAACAGAACAGCATCCTTAAATTCTGCCATTCCAACCCAGGAGGAGGTCACTATTCAGCTAAGGTAACAGCCCATAAGGTAATGGAAAGTGGGTTTTATTGGCCAACTTTATTCATAGATGCACATGATTTTTATTTAAAATGTTTAGCATGTCAAGCATCTATAAATATTGATAGAAAAAATCATATGCCTCTAAAACCCATTTTAGAAGTAGAAATCTTCGATTTATGGGGCATTGATTTCATGGGACCATTTCCTAATTCGAATGGATATGAGTATATTTTATTGCCTGTAGACTATGTCTCAAAGTGGGTAGAAGCCATAGCCACTAGGACCAATACCAGTAAAGTTGTCACTGATTTTGTGGAGACTTACATCTTTTGCAGATATGGATGTCCTAGGGCTATAATTAGTGATGGGGGGTCACATTTTGTAAACTTTAATTTTAGACAGCTTTTGAAAAAATATGGTGTACAACATAGAGTAACTACCCCATATCACCCGCAAGCTAATGGGCAGGTTGAATTATGTAACAGAGAAATTAAGAAAATCCTTCAAAAAATTGTGAAGCCCAATGGGAAAGATTGGCCATACAAACTAAATGAAGCATTATGGGCCTATAGAACAGCCTATAAAACACCCTTAGGAATGTCCCCCTTCAGGTTGATATTTGGAAAACCATGTCATCTACCATTGGAGTTGGAACATAAAGCTTCATGGGCAATTAAAAAGCTAAATCTTTCTTTAGATGAAGCAGGAAAATGCAGGTTGCTCCAGCTCCAAGAACTTGAAGAAATTAGGAATGAGGCTTATGAAAACTCCAAGATATACAAAGCCAAGATGAAGACCTTCCACGACAAAAACATCAGAAGAAGGACCTTTGTCAAAGATCAAAAGGTATGGCTTTACAATTCAAGATTAAAACTCTTTCCTGGTAAGCTAAAAAGTAGATGGAATGGACCCTATTTGGTAGTAGAATCATATGAAAATGGGGCCATTTTAATTTCGGATCCTAGAACCCATAAACAATTCACAGTGAATGGGCAAAGGCTGAAGCCTTACTTACATGATGATCCTCCTCATCAACCCCTTAGTATGATATTGGAAAAACCTGCAGGTTAGTAACATCCATAGAGCTGCATTAAAGCTTTTATTTCTATTTTTTACCTTTATTATTTTATTTTGTTTCTTTTGTTTCTTTGTTTTTCTTTTTTTTTCTTTTCTTTTCTTTGGTTTCCGAAAATGCCTACCACCAATACATGAAATGGACGTGAAGGAACCTACATGAAAGCACTCAACCCACTGTTTGCGTCCTCTAAACTCCTTTTTATATTTTCCTATGCATTGAGGACTATGCAACTACTATGTGGGGGGAGATTCAATCCGCCTTAAAAGTTTTATATTTTCTATGATGTTTCAATGTTTTTTTTTAAATAAGATGGGGGGTATAAAATATTCTTGAATTCAACATCATGCCATAACCAAACTTTGGACAGCCCCTTTTATCTTTTTACCCTAGAAGAAAATGTGGGGAAGCTAGGCTCACTGAGCGCATCATGATCATATTATAGGGGCATCAATGTTGATTTCTAGGTAGTACATGATCTTATCCCCAAATGGCGAGAGTACATGGTAGGGTGAAGGACAGATCTGAAAATCAAAAGGTGTATACCCCATAGATAAGGATTTGAGTGTTGAGTGAAAGTGTGACACCCCCCCCCACTACACCCATATTTTGATTTAACCGAACCTATCTATGTGAATGACTACCTATCAGCCTAATCATATGCTGGATAGTGAGATGGACTTCTTCAAGTCTTGAGCACATTACCCCTCCATTTCATACCTCTTATAAAATCTTCATCCCACAATTCTTCATTTGCCATCTTCATCCATCTATGCTTACTGACCCTTTACCACCTTTACCTCACCGTACCTATATACGACCCCACCTCCTTGCTTATGAAATGCCTTACTCCCAAGTCGTTCTATCTCTCTTATCTTTAAAAACAATATCATGTTGATATTTGTCATCTGATTTTAAATCTTTTCCATTGATATTCACTCTACATCTTCTCAATCTATTTCCTCTTTCTGATCCTCAAAGTAAAAAAAAAAAAAAAAAATCCTCTTTGAGGGTAGAGTGATTGCATGAAATCTGTGATTGACATTCATTCAAGAAAATTTATTTGATTACGGTAGTTCATACATCCTTTCTTATTCTCTGCTTCTATTTGCTGGCCCAAAAAAAAAAAAAAAAAAAACAGGAAATACAGAAAAATTACTATGAAGAATACATTTTACAAAATTATGAAAAAAGAAAGGAAAAATTACTATGGGGCTTGTTTCTTCTTCTTCTTCTTATTTGTTTCCTATGAACTGCCTATCATTCCATACTGAATGCATTCTCTACCTAGAAGAATAACTTATGAGGATCATCTTTACCTTCTTCTACCTTCCACATTTCTTCTTGAATCTTGGGAGTAGGCTATATAAGTAATCTTACTCTGACTTTCTTAACTCAGACTTTGCCCATTCTCCTTAAACCTTTCTTCTCATCTCTCTTGAAGGTTAGAGTATGTAGGAAGCCATTTCTTAACACGCCTTGTTACCTTGTGCTCATAATAAGAGGCGAAGAGTGCATACTCTCTATTTCAGGTCTGATGAAGCTTTTACGGACATCACCACTTAGGTAGCCCTTTCTCTTGTGAGCGAGTGAACCAAGAGGGGTGAGGCCCAGTTCAATGTGTGAAGTGAGGAAATCTTTTTTTTATGGTGTTGAGCCTAGAGAGAAGTAAGCTGCCCTATTATGACCACCAGTTCTGCTTAGACCATGAGAAAAAAGTTCATGTATTCCTGCAAAGGTTTTGACCTAGATTGTCGAAGGAAAATGCTCACCTAGATATGTAATTGATAAACTTAACGCTTCATGCAGATACCTTCTTGGTGTAAAGGTGAGAAGGGAAGTCCAAAGAAAATCGAAGGGCATTGCTAAGGGACTAGCAATGATCTAAGTCGGGGGGTATTTGATAAATCCAAAATGATAGTAGTATATATGTGCAATTTCAGCTAATTTATGTACTTTTTTATCTTTATCTGGATATATTATCAACATTTATGTTAAGTTGTGAAACATCATGAAAAAAAATCACCTTTTTCTAATTTGGAGTTAATTATTATCATTTGTGGGACTAACCCCACTTAACTCAATGAGTTAAGTGGAATGAATCTCACTCTCTTCTTAGTTTATGTGGAAGATGCAGGAATTAGGTGAAACTTTCATGAATAAAGGGGATAATTAAATGAAGAGGAAGCTATTTGGACCAGAGGAGCAGGCTCAGCCACAACCCTGGGCCAAGAAAGAAGGCCCAAAGCAAGACAGCTGGCTCTAGTCTAAAGGCCCACTAAGGAAGCTCCACTAAGCCCATTATGAGAGGCATGTTGGGCCAAAGAAAGGAGGGCAAGGGGAAGGTCCAGTCATGATTATTTATGAATATTTCAGGGGCTTAAATGATGATTGGAGGACAACCTTGGACGTGGATCCAAGCCAGAGAAGAAGATCCAGCCATTCAATCCACAAAACATCCAAGGGTGGAGACTTAAAGATAGCACCTTTAATGCTAATTAAGGAAAGAAGCCTTGAACGTCCAGTGGGTATTTCAAAGGTCTCAATGCTGATTGGAGGACCATAATGGACGTGGATCATGAACCTGAAAATAAGATCTGGCCATCCATTGTATTAAAAATCCAATGGCTCTCCTTTGCTCTCTCTCCCTATATAAACCCCTTCACCCTATTGTAAAATTCATCTTGTGATTTAATCCAAAGTAATGTTTGGTGGCCTAAGTGCAATTGAGTCATAGATTCATTCACCTCAGTGAGTGCCAGGCTGAGCAGGAAGCATCCACGGCTGAAGAAGCTGGTGGAAAGGAGAAGAAGAAGTCCCTTGGACCTTAGCGGATGTGACAAAGAGGTTACCTTCTTATTTCTCCTTTTTCATTCTTTTCTGTTCGTCTTTTGTGTTTTAGTTAGTCTTGAATCAGCTAGCCAATATCCAGATGGTTCCAGTGCATCCAACCACGCTCTAAAATTCGTTCTAGAACTCATTCTAGAGTGATTTTAGTACAGTCCATTTTTTTCTCTCTCCTCCACCAAGGCACCTTCCCCATTTGGCATCCGGACTTAGCCAAATTTTCACTAAGTCCAGAGCGCCAAACTGTTTCATTTCCTATTTTGTTTTAGCTTTCGAATACTCCTAAAAAATACAAAAAAATTATTTTCTGCCTATTAATATTATTATAATATTATAATAATATTTTATTTTTCTTTGTTATATATTTTTATTTCATTAGTTATTTATCTTCATATGTAGTAAACCTACCTCTAAAATTATTAAAAAATACATAACTAAAGCACAAATTCCTAAGAAAAAAACCCTTGCTCCCTGTGGATCGACCCTTACTCTCCCTACGCTAGTAAGGTTATTATAATTTTTTGTTGTTTTAATTCGGATAAACCAACAACACTAATTAGTGAAATTAACTCATCACTAATTACCCCAAAATCTGAATTATCACTTCCCTAGTAAATAGGTCGATTACATCCTATTTGATAAAATTCAGCCATCAATTGATTGTCACGTATTTGACTAATATGAACCAACGTATGATTAAATCCTCGAATAAGAAAATTTTAATTTATATAAATGTCATTATAAATGTTGTTCTCCAATCCCTCGAATTTATTTGGAATCTCAAATTCTACTATCTCTCTTTTGTCATACGAAAGTTAGTTATTTTTAGTTTATCCCCTATCATGTGCCATGCTCATCCATGGTACTAGACATCCTCAATGATGTCGTACGACAGGTAAATCCATAAGGGTATGTAACTATGTGAAGGATTGAACCGTAGGCGAATGTATGTGCAGGCTGCGACTCACGGGGATTCGCCGAGCGCCGAGCGCCGGGCACCGGGTGAGCTATTGATGACGTTGACAGTGACCTTGTGAACCATGTTAGAGTGATGACGGCGGCTATGGTGATGAACGGAATAATTCCATTGGCGCTCACATGTAATTAAAGGGATCGACCCGTACCAAAGAATTCACTCGATTCGTAGATTTTTTGATGCATTCTCCCACCTAAACTAACCCGAGCACGATGGAGTGCAGCTGAAGAATATATTGAAAGATGTAATAAAACTGACGAGCAAGGGGAATGACATACCTTGTGGGTCGCAACTTTCGTCATTGATGTCTTCGTGGGTGCGAGGGAACGGTACGTGCAGGCATCGTAGAGGCATTCTGGGAGGTACCACAAAGTGGCTCAACTTTCGGCATTGGCATGGCACTAAAGCGGGTGCTAGAGGACGGAGACAAAAGGACAACACCACGGCAACATGATCGAGGCCCGTCGAGCACAACCGACGTTGAAAAGTCAAGTCGTGATCGACATGGGTGGCACTACGGGCAACAACACGGGCTGGAGGTGATCACGGGTGTAGGAGTCAATGCAGCCAAGGCAGTAGCAAGCGGCGCGAAGCGCAATAGTAGTGGCGAGCGAGTGGGATCACATCAGGCGGTGTTACACATAGAGCCTACGACGTTCACGAATCGCGACAATAGTGGTGGCGTCCAAGGGAAACTACGGTTGGGGCAGCATCTATGCAGAGCAGTGGCTAATGAGCGTGTTAGTGTAGGGCACGGCCCGTGAAGATGATCGACCACACAACACAAGGGGTGATTGCAGATGGTCAAACAGCCTGGACCAGCAGCACTAACAACGGAGGCCGGAGCATTGGTCGCACTAAATAAGCAACAGCAATAGGAGCGTCGTGGGTGTTGGTATCATTGTCGGGCCTCAAAGTTGACCAGAAAAATGGGTGGTGCTAGTGGCAGTCGCGCATCATTACTGTACTCTACATGGATGTGTTCGTCGGTGGCAGCCTTCAACATCGATGTGTTCGTCGGAGTGAGGGACCGGTACAGCCAGGCGCACTAGATGCGTGCTGGTAGGTAGCACAAAGTAGCTCGAAAGTTTGCGTTGGCACGGCGCTAAAGCGGGTGTTAGAGGCCAGAGATGAGAGGAGAAGATCACCAACAGGACAGCACAATTGAGGCCCGTTGAGCACAACCGGCGTGGAGTGCTCAAGTCGTGATCGAAGGGGTGGCACTACGGCCAACAACAAAGATTGGAGGTGATTTTGGGTGTCACAGTCAGTGCGGCCAAGGTAGGTGCACTAGATGCGTGCTGGGAGGTAGCACAGAGTAGCTCGAAAGTTTGCGTTGGCACGGCGTTGAAGCGGGTGTCAGAGGTCAGAGATGAGAGGAGAAGATCGCCAACAGGACAACACAATTGAGGCCGGTTTGAGCACAACGGGCGTGGAATATTCAAGTCGTGATCGACGGGGTCGCACTACGGGCAACAACATAGACTGGAGGTGATTGCGGGTGTCATAGTCTGTGCAGCCGAGGTAGTAGCAACGGGTGCACAGCACGGGCAGCGTGAAGCGCAGCACTAGTGGCAAACAAGTAGGATCACAGCAGATGGTGCTATACACAGGGGCTACAACATTTGGAGATTGGGGTAGTAGCGATGGCATCTTGGGGGAAACTGCGATTGAGGCGCATCGGTGTAGGGCACAGCCCGTGGAGCAGATCGACCGCACAAACCAAGGGGTGATTGTGGTCAGTCAAACAGCCTCGTTAAGCAGCACTAGCCAACGTAGGTGTGGGCGCTGGTTGCACCAACCAAACCGCTGCATTAGGAGCATCGTGGGTGTTGGTATCACTATTGCACCTCGAGATTGACCAGAATAAGCAATGGTGACTAGGATGCAAGGGAAATCGGGCTCTATGCAGCGTGGATCGCACGCGGGGGGAGTGGGGGGACGATTCTGGTCTGCCATCTTTGATAAGTGAGCTACGCGGGTAGCGACACTACACGTCTGAGGCTCTGTGCGGGCAGATCTGTGTACGTATCATCCGTGCCCGCGGATTTACATTGACCGATCGGGACAACAATTTGATCCGTGATCCTGCAACATTGTCGAGCTTCGCAAGAAGCGGTGGGGCACAACCAGAGCGTAGGCATAGTGTTTTTGCAATGGACCCTGTTGCGCGGATGTCTGTGACGTCAGGAGACCATTGCGAACACTAGTAGTAGAAACTTTCTCTCCTTTCTCTTCTCTCCTTCTTCTTCCTACGAGGGATCTCGATGAAAAAGAAAGTTCCACAATTGACAATAGATCTCTAACTGTTCCGGCATCCATCATGGCCCTTGTAAAGGGTCCATTATGGGGCCCTTATGATTTGGAATCCCATTCTAAAACAAAATAACAATACAATTTTGAGAAAACACTCGACACATGAACCCGGGCATCTTTACTTTTGCCTTGGCGTGCCGGTCGGGCTGGACATAGACCGGTAGGGCTGTAGATGATGATGATGTTGGCTTGGAAGATGTCTCTGGTGGATCAGGCTGGTGCACTCCATCAATGCTTTTGGGGATGGAAGAACTCGGCTCCGACGAGTTGGTGGTGGTAAACGACAACTGTTGAAGAAGTTCATGTCACAGACATTGTAACTAGTCCTATGTGATTCACGAGTTGTCCGCACTTGTATGTCCTTGCCAACGCACCAAAACCTTCGTGATACGTCGTCCCTGCATTGTTAATTAATTTTTGTAGTATACAATTGAGTGACTCATCCTAATTGGGTTTAATTATTGGGGGATTGTTAGCAGCAAACTCACTCAAACTGAGGGGGTCTAGAAAGGCTGGGTTGGAGGAGGGAGAAGGACTCACTACGGAGCTAGGTCTGCCACATTAAACGTGGATCTGATCCCCACGTAAGAGGGTTTTTGACGACGTAGGCCTTACCGCCCACTCTTTGGAGGATCAAGAACGGGTCGACCCTACAAGCATGTAGCTTGGTAGGCACCCCAGGAGAATATATCTCCGATCTAAGTCTCATCATCCCGAGACCTCCTACGTCGCACACTTGGGGTGGGTGATGCAAGTCGACAGACAGCTTGTATAATGCATTTTGACTCATGATTCTATCATGGATATGTTGATGCAACGAAGAAACACACTGGGCGAATGCAAGACCATCCTCAAATATTCTAACATGACAGTCTACGGGTGCTAAGTCGATGGGTCGACAAGGAGCCTGGCTATAGGCTATCTCAACATGACTCAACCAGGTTGTTCAATTCATTGAGGAGCTGTAAGCAACCTTGGGGAAAGGGATTATCAAATCCCATGTCTTAAGGTGCTCGCCTACTAGGGACCGTACTAGGTTACCTAAGCTCCGATTGACTACCTCCTTCTGACCATCGGTCTGAGGGTGGTAAATCATCGAGAACCTAAGTTTTGTTCCGAGGAGTCTCCACAAGGTCTTCCAGAAGTAGCTTGTGAAGTGGACATATTGATCAAAGACAGGTGAAACTATGCTCAATTTTATTGTGTTATGATTTATGTCGTCCCCTCTGTCTATTCGTGTTTATGTTTTTCTTGGTCCCATCAAGTTATGTCGTTGTATTCGTGTCCGTTGTTTTATTCTCGTTTGTGTCTTCATCATCATGGGGAGGGGTCCTTAGTTATTTGAACCCTCTCCCTTGTCTTTTCCCCTTTCTTTTATGCTTAATTCCCTTTATTTTTGTAATAGGGGGCCCATTATATAAGGGCCCCCTTAATGGACCGATACCCCTTCCCCCCCCCCCCCCCCTCTATTGTTTACCTATTAGGGGCCCAATTAAGTTCTCTTTATAAGGAAAGAGTTGGCACCCTAAGACTCTCAGACCAGGAAGAAGTATTGTTGAAGTGTTGTTACATTCTATTCTAGTATCACCTCCTCGAGAGAAAGAAAAGGGGAATACGAGAGAGAGAGATCGAGAGCCAGGAAGGAAGAAAGAAGATAGGGACAAAAATAGGGCCATGGAAGTGTGGAGAAGGAAGGGAGTAGGATCTCGTCATCTTGTACGCCTATGAATCTTCCCAATTTCCCCCCTTTCCCCCTCCTTGTCTTCTTAGCGACGCCACCAGAATCCACCGCATCTGCGGTACTGACCTAGGAGTCCGACGAGATTCCTGACCAACTTTCATGGTCAAACTAGGGCGTGACCACTTAATTGCCGTGCGCGAGAGTCAACCTTGACGTAATTACTCTGTGAACTTCATTCACCCCCTCCGTGCATGAGTGGGTTCCCTGCCCGCACAAGCACTTGGACGACGGCAAAATGGTGACGACATGATGATCATTCCCAAACCTATGCCTTTGGTGGGTGATTACAGGGGCCCCTGGCCATACTACATGGTGCGGGATCCCCTATCGCCTGGTCGGGCCTAGACGTGGACTCTTGGCCCTCTCCGGAATCCACGGTTGTCACGGCTCATCCTGATTGCAGGGTCAATGAAGGCTTGGGGGAATTCACCTGGCTCATATCGTAGTCCTGCTTGTTCTCCCACCGTAGAGGAGAAGAAGGTGGAACAACTGGTGCCTTCTACTGCATTTGCAGTATCCACCGGTGTTCCCAAAATGTCACACTCCCCGTGAAGCCTGTTGATGGACCCCGCGCACCATCTCATGATGGCTTGGATGGTTTAGCCCTATCCCAAATCAACTCCTCCTCGTGAGGCATCGTATCACTACAAGCTACTCACTCCCATTCGCTGCCCATTTCGGTGTGTTTCGAGTCGCGGTCCAACACAGTTTGGCTAACCAATCACTTGAACAGTACTGCCTTGACACCCCTCATAATGACTCGCCTCCATATTCCCCCATTTCTCCTGCACCACATCTGGGTCGCAGGTCGAGCTACGCTGACTCCCTCTTTGGAACCTCTCCACTGCACTCGCGGTTGTTGCCACGACTGATGATGACTCCACACGAGCCATGCACCGTTGAGGTACGTCATCCTCTGTGCTGCTCGTTAAATTATCCTTTGCAGTATAATTTTGTCTTGACTCCACTATGCTCAGGCTAGGTAGGTGAGATAGGAAAGAATTGAGAGAAAACTATGAACGCAAGTGAGCATCTTGCTGGTACAGACGAGTCCCTCCGTTATTTGCGAGCCGTACGGATAGATTCTGTTCAGCTGTAGACATCTTCGTCCCTCCGATGAGGTTCAATAGGCCATCGTTGCCATCACACGGCAACCCCTTCGGAGCACGGAGCTCAGCATCTCCCTCGAGTTATAGCCTGCACGTACAACATGTAGGGCGCATTCATCATGCATCGTAGTTACATATACCCAATTAGGGTTTTATCTGGTAGACGATGACATTCTTGGCATCCGACATCACTATCTTGATACCGAACCATCATCCTCGATAATTACAAGACGCTGTCATCAATGACGTCCGACATTAAAGACACTTACCTTAGATCCTTACGTTACGATAGGATCACAGTAATTTGCAAGTGCCGGTAAGCTCCCCTTCATCTCTTATGCTTCTTCCCACACACCCAAGACACCAAGAACACATGATGGATCCAAAAAATCAATAGTTGTCAATCAGCCCACCCAAGTATAAAGCAAGTTCAAGATTAATTTCACAATGATCCAAGCCTCTATGGATAGAAAGAGGAGTGGAAGATGAAGAAACCCTGAAAATTTGAGCTCGATTGGAGTTGTAGATCAAAAGTTATGGTTCTTTGAAGTTGAAGCCATCCTAGACCTTGATCTCTTTCTCTATCCTCATCAACGTCCACGATTTCTGTGCCCTCTAAGAAGTTAATGCACTTTGTATTCTGCGCTTTTTCGTATTCGTTGTGGGTGTCGTTCGTATTCCGTGCCATGTGTACCTGAAAAATGGATTAATAAAACAAAGAAAAAAAATAAAAACCTCTTTCTTGAGGCTGACATGGCAGCCCATCAGCACGCCATGTCACCCTCTTTTTTCTTATCTTTTCTTTGTTTCAGATGACTTAATGTGTGTGTGCCACGTCACCCCGCTCCAAAAAAAGAGCCAAAAATACTTAAAAACTCATATGGAATAAAATAAAATCCCAGAAAAGACATATAAATATATATTTTGACTCATAGAAATCACATCTTTCCATACGTAACGTCAAACAATTCCATAGAGATTATATGTCTCGAAAGTTATATTATTTTAGAATCTATTGTTAGAAAAATCCCAAAAAATGCAAAAAATTCAGAAATTCATTCTAAAAATAATTCAATCTTGTTAAACTTGATAACATGCAGATATGAGTAATTTAATACAGATAAACATGTAAATATGATCATATAAGGTACTAAAAATGCATATTATCAGACCTCCTAACTTAA
This sequence comes from Wolffia australiana, assembly GCF_029677425.1. NCBI lineage: Eukaryota > Viridiplantae > Streptophyta > Magnoliopsida > Alismatales > Araceae > Wolffia > Wolffia australiana. The sequence goes on from NC_135840.1 coordinate 1,549,278, forward strand.
ATCATTGCTGGCATTTAAAATCTCTTGGTTGATCCATTCACTTTATAGTCCTAACAACATGAGCTAGAATTAGTTATGATATAAATTACACCTCTAAGTACGATTATGCCCATGTAATGCTAGAATGCATATGAGAGACTCCCTTGTCATTCTGGAAAGAGATGGTGGTCATAAGGAGTGAAGCCTACTTCTTGCCGGGTATGATATTATAGTCTAGTTAATGCTTTCTCTCACTTTCTCAGGGCCCATAGACTAGGCTGAATACTGGGGACCTGATCTTTCACTTCAGCCATGCTCCTCGAACTTGCTGAGAACAGTCTTTGGTGGTAGATGGTCCCCATCATAGGCATATCTAGATATTGAGAATTTACTATAAATATATAAAATAAATTCTTACACAATACCCAATATATATCACTGGATATTTTAGAACAAAAGATTGCACTAAAATTCACTAAAAAATAATCCAAATTACGCTAAAATTCAAATACATATACAATGCAAGTAAAAAATACCAAATGCAGTTGATCTAGGCTGGTTCTCCTCTCTGTCTTGCAACTGTGAATGAGCCCTTTACAGAATGAACTCCACAACTCAAATTGATGTCTTTATATTTAAGTTAAATGGTAAAAAATTTCCATTTTATCCCCAATAATTAATTAATTTTTTTCAATTAACGTAGGCTTAACCTGAATGGACCATTTTTTCAGATAGAAACGAGGATGTCTAGATTTGCAAGCCCATAAATTTTAAGCTCAATCTGATTTCAGAATAAACATTAATTAATAAAGGAATATTAACCAATCTTAGCCATTGGATCAATATATCATTCTTAATTAAAATTTCAATTGCACGCAATGTCATTTCGCATCCTGAAGCGCTGGCAAAATTTAATGGCATTTTGGCAGGGTTTCTCATGCCATGCCACGTACCCCCCTGGCTGAAATAAGAGAAAATAAAAAAATACACAAAATACATTGTGATTCGTACTTACCTAAAAATTTTTACCATTGTCACTGAGAATGATGTCGCCATGTCACCTCCTGTGCGCCTAACATAGCCCTGGAAAATCAATTTCTTAAAGTTTTTTCACCAAAATCCGTGCTTTAATGCTCTTAGGAAAACAGACGCCGCCCAAAGGTAATTCAAAATATGCCCCTACACTTTCTCCCTTCTCCGTATTTCCCTAAAAAACATAGAAAAATCCAAAAGATTTTGATAAAACTCTCAAACTATTCTTAGTCTGATCTTTACGCCTACAATGAGCAAGGGAGATCTGTTTTAAGGGCATATTTGCAATCATAATTTTAAAAGAGTACCTCTAACTTAAGAAATTACTTTAAAGGTCCTATTTTTCATAAAACGGTATCCTTTTTCTATTTAAAAATTCATTTCTTCCTTGAATAATTTTCCAGATATTAAAAATTAATAAAAATGGCTTTTTGATCCTGGCTAATAGGTTGACTCACGATTCAGTTTCTGGCTCTTGCAATTTAGTTTCTCCTCTGACTCACCTTTGAATTCTCTGGTGATCTCTCTTTTTAAGATTTTCATGATCCATGCTTTAGTAGTGATTCAACATTAGTTATCTTAAACACAAATATTGATTTGTGTTCTCTCCAAAGCAATCAAATTAAAATTCTCCAATTGGTCTTCCTGATTCCTCCACCATCAATTCAATTATGAAATGTTAACTGCATTTCAAAAAACAGTATTAATATGTCATCGCCCTTTTTCTAATGTGAAATTTTTATGTACATTACTATGAAGTTTCATTTCACAATTCAGAGTTTATATTTAACAATATACTTTGAAACTATTGAATAATCTATATCATCATGTCATCTCCAAGGGTTATATATGTGCACTTGTTAACTGAACTAAAATTGAAATCTCTATGAATTTTACACTATTTTTTAAAATTCCTACCATAATGAAACTCTTGACAGTAGAGAACTTTTTATTTTCTCCTTTTTTGTATAATTTCTTACTGTAGAATACAGTAAACCTTTCAGACATTTTTCACAACAGGTATCATTGCATTTATCAGTATTAAATTAATTAGTTTTCTAAATATTTTTGCCCATAAATTCACTGAAACGTGTACCGACTTTATTATATTATCCATTCTTTAAGATGTTCTATTTTACAAAATATTATATTGGTTATTTATCTGAATTTCCATTTATCCGTGAATCTGGATATCTCTAAAATGTTTTCGCTCTGGTTCTGTAATCTCTCTCTCTTAACATTATATATGCTACACAGTTTCGAATCTTGAATTTCTATTGAATTTTAATAGCTATTTTTATTTAATCTGGAAGACTAGAAAAATAGAATGAAACAAAATTTTTCCATGAGTGTAGGTAAGATGACAAGTTTAGTGATGAATTCAGAGATAAAGTGTCATTTCAGAGATAACATTCTATTTCTTATTTTTTAAATTTCTGGAATCTTTAACGCAAGGTTTCTCCTATCGTGTTTCAAAATAGTAATTTTGAGAATAAATACAAAAAAATTATTCGTTTTGTTGGTAGAACCAACGCCAATATCATATTTAGTCTCTCTCGTCTAGAGAGTGATTTTATTAAATTCTCTCCGATTCAGCGTTCAAGAGCAATAGATTATCCAATGGATAAAGACTATTACTTTGAGTTCTTTCTTTAGGGGTAGGTTCTGAAAAAAACTAGGCAAAACTTTTAATTGAAAGGTACGAAGTCGTAACATTTTATCTTTTGCTCCTAAAGTCACTTCTTTGCTACGCTCCTAAAGTCATAACATTTTATCTTTTGCTCCTATAATCACTTTTTTGCTCCGCTCCTAAAGTCGCGCCTTTCATAACACATGTAAACATAACCTTACGGTAGTTTTCTCCGAATGAGTTCGTCTGGAATCAACCAACTAACAAATCAGTAGCCCTTCATCTAAAGAGAACCTCTTGTCGAGTTCTCATGCGGTTTTTTGATGGATTTAGGGCGCAGCGAAGCCAAATTCCATCAGGGGCGAGTTTATGAGTGGGAGAAGGGAACATGAGTTGTCATGATACAAAAGAGAAATGACTATAAAGAACCAACGATACTCTCTTCTTAAACAAGCTATATCCTCCACACTTAACCAGCATTTGATAGATTATCCAACCCCGAGCAATCTTAGTTATTGGTGGGGGTGCGGTCCATTAGCTGGTATTTGTTTAGCCATTTTAATAGTGACTGGCATTTTTTTAGCTATGCATTACACACCTCATGTGGATCTAGCTTTCAACAGCGTAGAACACATTATGAGAGATGTTGAAGGGGGTTGGTTGCTCCGTTATATGCATGCTAATGGGGCATGGATGTTTCTCATTGTGGTCTACCTTCATATTTTTCATGGTCTATATTATGCGAGTTATAGCAGTCCTAGGGAATTTTATCGGTGTCTCGGAGTTGTCATATTCCTATTAATGATTGTGACAGCTTTTATATGATACATACCACCTTGGGGTCAGATGAGCTTTTGGGGAGCAACAGTAATTACGAGCTTAGCTAGTGCCATACCTTTAGTAGGAGATACCATAGTGATTTGGCTTTGGGGTGGTTTTTCCGTGGACAATGCCCCTTTAAATCATTTTTTAGTCTCCATTATTTACTCCCCTTCATTTTAATAGGCGCCAGTCTTCTTCATCTGGCTGCATTTCATCAATATGGATCAAATAATCCATTGGGTGTACATTCAGAGATGGATAACATAGCTTCTTACCCTTATTTTTATGTAAAGGATCTAGTAGGTTGCGTAGCTTTTGCCATCTTTTTTTCTATTTGGATTTTTTATACTCCTAATGTTTTGGGGCATCCCGACAACAGAAAAAGATGGAATATTCTGTATGCATGAATGCAACTTCAATAAATCACTTGGTAAAGGGCTGAACAAGGATACTAAAAAGAAAAAGAGGAAAGAATTGATGAAGCTATGTCGTCTTCAACCCCCAAAGTCTTCCATAGAATGACATTGCTTGATATATTTCAACCTGGCCCCCAAACCCTTTATCTGACTTTCCATAAAGATCTATCAAGAACAATATATTTGTGAACGATGTCTATTTCTCCTCAGCAAACACTTAGTATATAATCAATCAAGTAGTATCCAATGCAAGTAATATGCATAATGACATGTGGGGATCGAACGACTGTTCCAGCATCAATTGGGCATGGGAGGTGTGAATGAATGTCGATGCTAATGCGATGAGAAATTAATGGGAAGTATGATGGCGAAGCCCTCAAGTTATCTAGTTTTTTCCTAGGTTTAGTCAAATTTTCATGTTTTAGTTTAGGGTTTCCCTTGTTTCTCATTGGGCCTATACATAGGACCCCTTGGTTAAGAAGTAAACAAGTCTCGTTTGAATTTTTGGAAAAAAGGACCCGTTCAGTCCTTGTGAGAGGAAGAAAGAAAAGAGGGTGAGAGAGAGAAGGGCAAAACGGAACGGGGTCGACTTTGGCCGCCCGCCCCGTTCCGCCCCCCCCCCCCTCCTGTTCCGTCGGGACATGCCGACGGAACCCTAGGTGGCTGCCCTCACACAGAGCCGCCACCTCGCACGGGGCTGCCGCCCAAGCACGAGGCCGCCGCTTGACTCGCGGGGCCGCCGCCCTCGCACGGGGCCGCCGCCATTGCACGGGCGGCCGCGCTACCGCCGCTCTCAGACACCGCACGCCGCCGTCCTCGGCCGCCGCCTGCCGCCACGGCTGCCGCCTTCAGACGCCGCATGACGCCGCCCTCGGCTGTTGCCTGCCGCCGCCCTCGACCGCCGCACGACGCCGCCTTCGGTCGCCGAACGCCGTCGCCTGCGGTCAAAGGATGACGCCGCACTCAGTCGCTGTAGGCCGCTGCACAGTGCCGTCACTGTTTCGTCATCCAGAGGCGGACCTACCTGCCCTCCCGTCGTTAGAGCCTGCCAACGCCTCGACGAAGACCCCGTGGAGATAGCGACACCCTTGACTTCTACGAATAGAGGCCCCGTGCAGGACCTTTCTGGGACACCCCCAGAGCGGGACGTGCAGTCGGTGACGATTTTCCCCGAGAAGGACGAGCGGACCCCTCACGCCGTAGGATGTCAACGACGACGTCCTACATCAAAGTATCAACCCAACGTCATCATGGTAAGGGGGACCTGGGAATGCCACTAGGCTTCCAATGACCCGGTCGTCGAGTTGAAGACCGACAATGCAAGCATGGTACTGTCGCTAGTGTATGCACCATGTACAAGTCCAATCAAGGGCATACTGATAGAGATCCTAACTCTCATAGCAATAGCCCCATATACCCCTAATCTAACCTCAGTGGTGGAGATCGGTTTGAGAGTCACTTAAGGAAATGATGAACGTGTAAATAAGGAGAGGTGCAAGCATAACAAGATGTATGTAGTCTAGTAATTTGTCACAGTGGCATGGGAAGTCGGCGGCACGTGCCATGTTGGCGTGGACAGCTTGTGGTGGCAACACACCGGAGCAGGAAACGATGCCATGTTAGGCGCATGAGGCGTGCAAGTTGGCGCGCCCAACGGCGAGAACAACACAGGTGGCAAGGGAAGTGCGCGGGCACGCAAGCGGCATGCGGGTGGCGCGCTGGTGCATGGGTGGGCGAGGTGGGTGCAATGGGTGGGGATGGTGACCAAGAATGTGGTGGCAACAGTGATGGTGGTGGTGGCCATGCTGGCTGTGGGGATAGTAGGGGTGGCGATGCCAATGGCGGGGACAACGCTGGTGTTAGAGGCAGCCACAGAGGCATGGTGGGCTGGTGGATGTAGTGGTGCAAGGGTGGCTTCCAGAATGGCCCACAGAGTTTGATGGCTATGGGCGATGGCACACAGAGTGCGGGCAGGGTGGCAATGATGCGCAGAGAGTGGCGGTGGATGGGCGATGTGTGACGGCGTAGGGCCGTCTACATACGACAATGGCAATGATGGCGGTGTTGGTAGTGGTTGGGACAAGCTAGGGTTTTTAAAGGGAAGGCCCAAACTCGCAATAGTTGATTCACAAATATTGACAAACAATAAAACTATCAATAAAACTAAAGAAAAATAGAGTTTGTTATTTTTTCTCTCTAACATAGGGATAATAACGAGTCTCTAGAAGGCCATACTTGAGGTCCACCTACCAAAGTATAGACACAAGGAATGGGCTGACACACATAGGCACACAATATGAGAAGACGTGCCAAAATATGAACAAGGATAACGTCAACCACCAGGGTCCATTAACTAGGCTGAGTACTTGAAGGCCAGGTCTTTCGCCTTCGCCCTTGCTTAGTGGGCTGGTTGAGCTGGGTCTTTGTTACTAGAAGGTCCCCATTAAAGTCTAATTTCATGTATTTAAACAGAAATATTTTTAGATCAGAAATTTATTACTTCAGATATAAAAATCTGTAAATGTAATGATGATTTCCATGCATTCATACCTCCTTTTTTGTTGTCATTGTTTCATCAAGTCCTGTCCACCTCCATGTTTATCTATGGATGAAACATTGATTTGTGTTTGACCTTTGCTTGTTAAAACTAAAATACTCTTCACTTGTGCACCAAATGAAACAATTGCAACTCGTACGGTTGTGTTAAACAATTCCAAAAAAATTTTATCTGTGAAAAGTAATTGTTCACTTGTGTTAAACAATTCTTAGTTAATAGTGAGATTCCCATGCATCCAAGTTCAAACCCTTGTAGCTCTTTAAAAATGTAACCAAAAGATGTGATTCTATGTATTATGGATTAGTAGGAGTGTTAGCAGGTATTCATAAGTTGAAAAAATCTCAAAATCAATATAAAGTCATTTTTATGATGTCAAACTTAGTGTAAGGTTGATGACGTACAAAATTCAGAGGCCAGCATGTTTTTCTTCGAATCTCTAATCACCCTTCACCAACAACCATGACTACATGTTAGATGGACTTGATTGATGTTAGCAACAAATATCCTTTTGAGGAAATGCTGAAAAACTACTCGAAAATTACTTCAGGTAGTGAAAGATCTTTCTAGCTTTCGGACTGATTTTAAAAGAACAAGGAGAATGAAAATTTGAAATTACGGCTAAAAACTATAAATGTTGAGTTAGTATTTTGAAAGGGCATAATGATAATTTATCAAAAGTCCATTATGAACCCTAAATGAGGAATAAAATTACACCTTTTAAGGCCAATTTGGGATCATTTTATTATCTTCATTTTTATATGAATTCTTATTTTATCCTTTAAGCATAAACCTTGGTAAAACAACCATTTTTAATATAATTCTTGCATATTCTATAAGTCTAACTATTTGTTAGTAAAAAAAATTTTAAAACATTATCACCGCCCTTGGCTGTTGTTCTACCCTGGCTGACCAAACAAGGGTTTTATGGTGAGTGGGGACTACATTAGGGAATCTGATGCAATGGGAGGACCCCAAACGGCCATCTCGATCCACTAATGTCCATTTGGGGTCCTTCCCAAGCCTTATAAGGGGATCTATGGCTATCTAATTTAGAATCTTCTGGCCTAGATAGAATGGAGCTGCACAAAACCAGTCCAGAGCTTGTTTGACTAAACTGGAGATAGTGACAACTCTAAGGCGGTTTGGCTAGCTCATGAAGGCACTGAAAAAGTTCCAGAACACCCAGTATCTGCACCAGTACATAGGACGATGAGCATTGAATCACAGCAAGGTTAGGGTGCGGGAATCAGTGCTCCTATACCTGCTCTTCTGAATCAGGACAATCCAGATTGATTTGTGAGTCACATTTGGTAGATATCTAGCTCATATCCATGAATGTTTTCATACATTTGATTAAATTAAGCTATCATCATGATTTAATGGTGCGACCTTGTTACCGGCGACCAGAGCATGCATGGAGCGACTTGGGGCAGGAGAGAGGCAGGGCGAAAAATTCTGGCGTCGATTGTTTTCCTTCCCACCTCCCTCTTCCTTCTCTCTTCTTCTTCTTCATCTCCTCCTTCTTTTTCTTCTCTCAAGGTGAGATCTAGGTCGACAATAACTGACAATTTGAAAATCCCAGATATAAGATTGAAAGTGGGGCCATCATGGCCTTATATAGGGCCATGATGGGCCCCTTACAAAGAGTCCAACAAGGGATTCCAATAAGAGACCCCCCTTTTAAAACACAAATAAAGGACATAGGGAATGAAACGACGTGAAAGTAAATTAATACTGACAACGATGAAAACACAATGATGCGAGCGCACACGTGCTCTACCTGGGGTATTTAAACCCGGCGTCTTCATAGACGCCTTGGCGTCCCAGTCATGCTGGACACGGACCGGTGGTGATGCTTATGTTGACGAAGACAGCTCCAATGACGTGTTCTCGATGACGCTTGGGCGCGCTTCATCACATCTAACTTTGAATTTTATTTTAACTCATGATAGATTTATTGAGGAAAGAAAAGAGACAAGTTTTGTGATTCATTCACATTAAGATGTATCATCATTGCATTTGGAAATCACAAATATAAATTGTTACACATACGTTGTGGAATATAACACCTTGGAAATAATTGAATCATTATATCATCACAATTTTTGATGTCCTAATGATTGGCAAAAACCTTATCGGCCCTAAATCAGAAAACGAGTGATGCATGTGGCGTGGAAAATTTTAATGCATTCATTAAATCTGAAATATATTTCCACACTTCCAAATCCATTCGTAGTTAGATCTTTATCATGAAATTTATAAATTAATTCATGCCTTGATAATTCAGAAAAAAATGTTATCAAACTTGTAATATTAAGTTCTTAATCTTTATAAAGTCGTACAATTTAAAAACTAAGGATATCTAAATAAAAAGTAATGAATGATATAATCATTAAAAAATTATTTTCAAACTAGTGTATTGTCGGACGTCGTCAAGGACGTCGTCCGGTCGGGTATCAAGACGATGCTCTCATACCAAGATGATGTTGGACGTCGTTGAAGGCGTCATTAGAAGGGTAATTTCCTAACAGAGATGTAACTACGTGATGCAATGAAACCGTAGATAACTTTACATGTAGGTCCAACTTGTGGGAATTCGCCAAATTCTAAGCTCCCGGGTCGGCAACCGATGAAGGTGACAGTGACCTTGTGACCCTCAGGAGAGCCATGAGAGCGACTATGGTGCTGAATGGAAAAGTTCCATAAGGGCTCGCACGTAACGGACAAGCTTGACCCGTACCTAAGGATTCAATCAACTTGTAGTTTTCTCGATAAATTTCCTCAACTAATCTAACCCGAGCGCGATAGAGTGCAGACAAAAATATACTGGAAGACAGAATGTAACTGAGGAGCAAGGGAACGACGTACCTCGTCGGTGGCTGAGTTTGTTGTCAGTATCTTCATTGGGCACGAGCCGGTGCGGGCAGGTAGGCGGAGGCGTGTTATTGATGGACACATCTTGGTTCGACTAGTGGTGGTGTCCCGGAGCTACCGGAGGTTGGAGACAAGGACAAGGAAGAAGAGATGTACGTCGACGAAGCTTCTCAAGCAATCGGTATGCAGTCCTGGACGGGGATCTGAATGGCGTAATTCGACCGTGTGGCCGTGTGAAGGGATTGGCAGCCCTAGCACTGGTACAGGGCAAAGAGTTTGGATGGGGTCACCGAGTGATGGTGATGGTGGCCTCTCAAACCTTGTTAGAGTGACGAAGACGTCTACGACCGAATGGAACCAATCCGTTGGGCTCACACACAACAGATGGACTTGGCCATACCGGTAAGATGCTAAATTTGTCTTAGTTTCTCTCAATTATTCCTCTCTCACCTACCTAGCCCGAGCGCGATGTAGTCAAGACAAAATTATACTGCAAGAGATAGTTAAACGAGCGACGGGTGAGGAAGGTGTACCTCATCGGCGCGTGGCTCGTGCAACAGAATTCATCGGCATACGGTGCCAGTTTGAGAGGTTGTAACGAAGAGGTGCTGGAGAGTTGACACTGGCTCAAGAAACGATGGGATGCTAGGGCACTTAGTAAAGGGGGTCTGAGGAGAAGGAGAGGTAGAGTCTGAGGGGCGGCGGCAAAGCAACTCAAGCATGCAGCCAGGTATTCCTAGTGCATCTAGCGAAAGATTAGCACTGTGAGACTAAGTGGCAGGAGCGAGCAACAACGGCAGCACCAGGTTGCAACACGGAGACCCGGTGACACTATGATCATCACGTCTTAGGAGGGGCACTTATCCGAGCAGGTAGAATGCACAATGCGAACGTCTCTGTTTTGCACAGACATGCAAGCGTGAAAATTAACGAACCTTGGTGTCACCAAATGGTGGGAAGGTGTGCGGTTGTGAGAACCTCAACCTGGGTAGGACCAGGATAGTCCCACGATCAATCAGATGATTGAATGGGCACGGTCGGCCAGGTGTGAGTCCCGGCGACCCACAATTACAGCTACAGAAACCTCGCAACGTGTAAAAATCAGATGAGGCCTGCTTGATTGAGTGAGGCAATTGCCCAATTCTTGTTGACGTGCAGAGCAGGTGTATTTCCGAGATTGTTTTGTCCACCTTTGACAGACGTCGCGCACCAACATGTCAAGGATCCGCTGATCGTTGTCATGGTCATCGGTCAATCTGAGGTGGCACTCGAGGCTTCAGTAGTGTGTCACGCGGTCAAACTGATTCCAGGATCAGTCGACGCGGTCACGGTGCTCAGATGTTGATCCGATGACACTTGGGGACTGCCGCAATCAGATTAATGTGGCATAGGGGATTAGTCAACAGATCTGATCGCTCAAGGGCGACGGGTCACCGAACCTATTTAGGGAAGATGTTGGGTGCGGCTGAGTCCAGGTGGGTATTGAGCACCTTGCGCAAGGACCACCAAAGGACGGAGTGCTTCCTTTTCTTGGTGGCAAATCTCGTGGATGGGTACCTGCTCAAAGGTGAATGAATTCTCCCCCTTTCTTGCACCACCTCGTCCGGCCCTTCTTAGCTCCTTCCTATTCCTTCTCTCTTGAACCCCCTTTCTTTCTCTCAAAGGGGGTGAGACCAATAACAATCAACAACAACTTTCTTTGATAACTTTTCCTGGTCTACGGGGCTAGGGCGTCCCCCTCATCCCTTATAAAGGGGGAAGAGGTCAAACAGGCCCCCATACTGGGTCAACAAAGAGAAAAGGGGTCCATTAGGGGGCCCTTATCTAATGAGCCCCTCATTACAAAATAAAGGGGAAATTAAAATAAAAAGAAAAAAAATAGGAAAAACAAAGGGCACAAGGGAGGGGGTCCAAAATGACTAAGGACCCCTTTCCAAAGACGACAATAACATGGACACGGGGGTCGTCACAATGCAACGAAAACAGGATGATGAATACCAGAAACATGAAACATGACTAGGAAAATGACGAAAATCAAAATGCGATAATCGAGCACTTTCACCTGGTCTTCAAAGACAGTGGTGGGCGACGCAGACCTCGTCCTCGATGACCCTTGATGGAGTGTGCCATCAGTTTCTGAACAACACACCAAACCTGTGCACGATGGCATGACACCGCCGAGGCCGTTCTGCATTCAGAGTAGATGAGTCATATGCGCGTGTTGACTCAAGTGGGCGACAATAAATCGGTCGCCGTGGGTGGCAGGGCAACTTTGGAGTGGCTAGAAAGTCACGACACGTGGAGGTCGTTCAGCGGGGATCATCGCATGTCAACCTGGGTTTACTCTGACACGGTGGAAGCCAATCGTTGCGTGGGTGCTGTTACGGACATTTACGTCGTGGGATTGCGCACGTCATTGACTGGGCGAAATCCACGGACGGTGAGGACCTTGGGGGTATGAGTTGCACAACTCATGGGAGTCACATGGGTGCGATTCGCCTGCTGGGGTCCACTGCTAGATCTTCAACTTCACGGATCGTAGGCCTTAACAGAATGGAGTCAGGCTTCCTTTCTCAGCTGAGGCCAGACTTTAGGCACCAATGAGAGAGTATCGCAGCGATAACAGACACTGACTCCTCCCCGTGGGTGCGCGATCAAGACTTGGCAGACGCTTTTGTTGTGTGCGGGCAATAAACTAACAAGGCATTGTTGTTAGTCAATGAACAGGAGGCTGTGCTGACGAGTAGAACGGGGCTGAGGCTTGGTCCCACCCTCTTCCCTTCCTCTTCTTTTCTTCCCCTTTCTCTCTTCTCCTTCTAGAGGTGAGACTTGGCGATTGTAACTTCCACACAAGAAACACAATAACTGCACCTGATCTGAGAACGTGTGGCGCCCATGATGGCCTTATATTGGGCCATGATGGGCCTTACAAGAGGGTCCATTGGCCCATTAAGAAGGGTCTAACTTGAAGGGTCCTATAACAGAAGAACCCTCCTTAGAACAACATTAAAAAGAAAGAACAATCCAAACGAAAAATAGACGATGATGACAAAGATAAAAATGATGAAGGTAAAGACTGAGACGAAATGATAAGACAGTGACGGAAACAAAAACACCAAAAGAAAGATGAAATTGAAACACGGGAAATATATAGATGTGCTTTTCACCTGGGGCTGCTTGAACCTGGGTGCCTTTGTTTACGCCTTGGCGCGCCGGTCTGAGGGACACGAGCCGGCTGGAGTCAATGAAGATCATGAAGAGGGCTTCAAAGACATGGCGGCGATCTCAGGCAGGCAATCTCCATCATAGTGAAATTAATTTTTCAATCAATCTAAAGTCATTCATTTTTTTCTGGCTCATGCTTGTAGACTTGTGCCTCACACTAGATTCCCTCCATCTAGGCTTCCCCAAAGATTTAGATTGCAAAATTAAAAATAAATTGAAAACTTAGATTATGGGGAGGATCCAGAAGCCTGAAAAACAAACAATAAATTTCTCAAGCATTGGAAAAAGGGACGCGGTACGTTCTAACATCAAAGGAGTCTGTTTTCTGCTGTTGGCCTTTAGTTTATTTTAAAAGACGAAGTCAGTTTTCGTTTATTTTAATGCATTGGAAAGTCATCATAGAAGTCTTCTTTTATATTCATCAAGGACTTTATCACATCATCTTCCTTCAACTATCTACTTGATAAGTCCAAATTTAGGGGTTTTATGTCACTGTTTCAAAATAAACGTGGCTAAAAATATTTATGAAAACTTCCACTTATATTTTCTATAATTAATAAAGGGTAAGTAAGGGGTCAATCCATAGAGAAGGCGAAATTTATTTTCAGAATTGTTTTAAGCTTGGAAGTAAAAGAGAGAAAGATAATTTCTAAGATTTTTGGTTAATTTGTATAAATTTCTTACATTTAAATTAAACCAGAGATGCAAGGAAAAACACTAAAATATTTTCTAAGAATTTTACTAGTTTTAATTATAACTAGAAATGGAAAGTATATACTTTTAGAATTGTTATGGAATGAAGTTTACAACAAAAACTGCTATAAATAATAAATATGATTGTTAGATTTTTCTATTATTTTTTTTAAATCTAGAACAAATAGAAATTGATGATAATAATTTTAGGGATTTTTTTTTTGAAAATTTTAAATGCATTGAATGATTTATTTTACCTCTCTAGCGATTGGCGGTGGCCGCTGCCAGTAGGCGCCGAACATCAGGCTCCTGAGTTGTCAATCCCTGTTTGGTCCAGTCTAGGCCGACCCAATCGTGATTGGGGGTTCCTTACCCAATTACGGACTTAGCCACATTTGGCTAAGTCTAGAAGAGGGGGCACCCTACTGATCAGTAGGCACCGTTGTGTGTGCAAATACAGGAGGGTGGATAGGTGTGCCTATTTCTGGTCTACTAAACACGCAACGTGGGCAGTAGCAGCAGATTCTTATAATTCGCTAAATGATGAAAATTTTATGCAATTTTTTAAAGAATAATTAGGGATATGGTTGAGGATCTACAGAGAGAAAGGCACAGATCTTAGAGGGAGAAAGTGATTGAAATGAAGAGATAGAGAGATAAAAATAAGAACATGGTGTATGAGATGTTTGAAATGAAATTTGAAAATGACAATGGTTAAGTATTTTAATGAAATTTTGGCCAAAAAAACTAGAGGTATAGATGAAGGTCTATAGAGAGAAATAAATGATTATAGAGAGAGAAATAAGGGAAAACAGGTGTTTAGCGTTAGACAATGGTAGAATCAAATGGGAAATGGGTACATAATGGTGGGAAATTGAGATCTAAGTTTATACAACCTTAATGCATGTCTCTTGAGCCTTTAATGCTTCCTTTAAAGTCTGGATCCTTATATTATGCCAATATAAGGTATTTTTCAATCCAAAAAAAATGAGATTAAATGAAAACTTCAATAAACTTACATTAAGAAGGTTAAGCAACCTGGGTCCTGTATAAGGCCTTAACCTACTGGCCAGCCACTTACTAGAGCACGTCTATAATGAGAGGGAAAGAGGGGGAAAGAGAATAGTTATACATAGGGGGAATTACTAAAATACCCCTAAGTGATTTTCTATTCTATTTCATTGCCTTTTGGCCGCTTTTTCCTATTGGCTTAGAGCTTTTCCTCGTAACTTTCAGCTTCCCTATTCTATAGAGTATTTGAGAGCCAAATGGGCAGTTCAGGTTGTGGTTCATCTTCCTCTGATTGTTATTTTTAAGGCCCAAAATGCCATTTGACCATTTGAAACCCTTTTTCAGACTCAATAAGCTCCTAGAAATGCTCTAGCTCATCAATAATTGCTTATTTTCATTCCTGTAAAATTCTGCACAAGTGTAAATATAAAGTATTTATCTGTATAAAACTTTTTTGACTTCAAAGAAGTCAAGGAGGTTAGTTAAAAATAGCTATAATGTGCAGAAACTTGAATTTATAGCTGATGCATAGATATTCAGTTAATCCAGATAATAAAATAATAAATTCAAGATTAGTATGACTAAAATCATCTAAAATATATGTAAATATCTATGCATTTATCATGGTATCACTACTATTATACTGAAATGTGAATTATTCCATCTTGACCACTCAATCATCTTGGTGACCTTCTTGCTACACACGATTGAAGACTATTTTGAAGTATATGAGTATGAACGTATTTTGTGCCTCATGTAGGATTACTTATAGAAATATGATGTGAATAAATAAAATTTACATTTCGGTGGCGTACCATTCAGGGATTAATATGGATCAATTAGTGAACTCTTTGTTCAAAAGAACACCCACTTTTTGTCTTTAGCTTCTATAGGCAAATTAGTATTGGATTGACCATACTCATCATGAATACTTTTCATGAAATTAGTATGAGTGAGAATAGATTATGTCATTCTATCCAAATAATTTGATGTTCTTATCAAGTATCTTATGAATATGAATACTTGAAACACATACTTAAGGACAAATGATCTCTATTTTATGATATCATCATAACTCACTAAGTAGGACCATGTATTCATGGACTTTATTATAAGAATCACACATGCATTATAATAATGTGATATGGAATGACACTTTAATGAGATATGGAATGTTTGTTTGGCTTACTAGTGATAATCTCAATTTAGGGTTAAAATTTGTTGTTGGTAATTGAGATTATTCAATAAAAATACATTTAACCGTACTTGAAAATACTTAGTTAGTGATGAGTACGGATCGTGTCCACATGGAACGATGGTTAAAGAATTACTTTCTTAAACTAGTGATGGTCAATGAGAGGATCGAAAAAAACACGATTCAAAAATATGAGCTAGCGATATCGATTAAGAAGTACTTAAGTTATATGTTAATTTAACTTAAATAAAATAATAAGTGATTGTGACGGACACGATGATGAACAACAGTATGAATGAGGATAGTAGTTGGACGTGGAGTGGTACGATGGCAAGGATAGACAGATGAGAGAATGGGGACGTAAATAAGTGAAGTGATAAATGAAACGGTGATAAAAAACTATAAATATGATAACGATGGTGTTGGGAGAGAAACAATGTAAGGCAAATACACTTACCTTAGATCCTTACATTCCGATAGGATCACGGTAATTTGCGAGTGCCGGTAAGCTCCCCCTCTTCTCTTATGTCTCTTCCCACAAACCCAAGACACCAAGAACACTCTTGATGGATCTCAAAACTCACTATCTTTCAATCAGCCCACAAAAGTAGGAAGCAAGTTCAAGATGATTTTTACAATGATCCAGGCCTCTATTTAAAGATCAGAGGGTATGGATAGAAAGAGGGGAAGATCAAAAGTTATGGCCGTTGGAAGTTGAAGCAATCCTAGCCTTTAATTTCTTCTCTCTCCTCATCAATGTCATCGGTTTCATGCCTGTTAAGAAGTCAAAGCACTTGGTATTCTGTGGCTCTTTGTATTCCGTGGCTTTTCATGTTCCGTGGCTTTTCATATTCCATGGCTTTTCGTATTTCATGGTTTTTCGTATTCCATGGCATTTCACATTCCGAGCCACGTGTACATGACAAAAGGACAAAAAACAAAGAGAAAAATCTCTTTCTCGATGCTGACGTGGCGGCGCGTTTGCGCGCCATATCACCCTACGTCATAAAAAGCTAAAATACTTAAAATTTCATATTAAATAAAATAAATGCCAAAAAAATACATATAAATATATATTTTGACCCAAAAAATTATATCTTTCCAAATTTAATGCCAAACTATTCCAAAAAAGTCATATTTTGTCTCAAATATTATATTCTTATAGAATCTAATAGTTAGAAAAATCCCAAAAAATGTAGAAAATTCAGAAAATCATTCTAATCATTTTAAGCTTGATAAAATGCAAGTATGGGTGATTTAATGCAAATCATATGTAAATGTGATAGTATAAGGTACTAAAAATCCATGTTATCAACCAGTCACATATAATTTCATTTATCCCACTATTTAGTTTAGATATCAACATATTTTTGATACCTGATGCAAACCTTTATCATGATGCATCATTACCCAATGCCTCAAACATCCAACTAAATTAATTTTACATGAACTCCAGCTTTTGGAACAATGCATCAGTCTTTTATATATCTCTCCCATTAAACCTACAAGTTTATGCATTAACATTGATGCCATCTATATTCGATCTATGTAGAAAATTCAGAAAATCATTCTAATCATTTTAAGCTTGATAAAATGCAAGTATGGGTGATTTAATGCAGATCATATGTAAATGTGATAGTATAAGGTACTAAAAATCCATGTTATCAACCAGTCACATATAATTTCATTTATCCCACTATTTAGTTTAGATATCAACATATTTTTGATACCTGATGCAAACCTTTATCATGATGCATCATTACCCAATGCCTCAAACATCCAACTAAATTAATTTTACATGAACTCCAGCTTTTGGAACAATGCATCAGTCTTTTATATATCTCTCCCATTAAACCTACAAGTTTATGCATTAACATTGATGCCATCTATATTCGATCTATGTAGAAAATTCAGAAAATCATTCTAATCATTTTAAGCTTGATAAAATGCAAGTATGGGTGATTTAATGCAGATCATATGTAAATGTGATAGTATAAGGTACTAAAAATCCATGTTATCAACCAGTCACATATAATTTCATTTATCCCACTATTTAGTTTAGATATCAACATATTTTTGATACCTGATGCAAACCTTTATCATGATGCATCATTACCCAATGCCTCAAACATCCAACTAAATTAATTTTACATGAACTCCAGCTTTTGGAACAATGCATCAGTCTTTTATATATCTCTCCCATTAAACCTACAAGTTTATGCATTAACATTGATGCCATCTATATTCGATCTATGTAGAAAATTCAGAAAATCATTCTAATCATTTTAAGCTTGATAAAATGCAAGTATGGGTGATTTAATGCAGATCATATGTAAATGTGATAGTATAAGGTACTAAAAATCCATGTTATCAACCAGTCACATATAATTTCATTTATCCCACTATTTAGTTTAGATATCAACATATTTTTGATACCTGATGCAAACCTTTATCATGATGCATCATTACCCAATGCCTCAAACATCCAACTAAATTAATTTTACATGAACTCCAGCTTTTGGAACAATGCATCAGTCTTTTATATATCTCTCCCATTAAACCTACAAGTTTATGCATTAACATTGATGCCATCTATATTCGATCTATGTAGAAAATTCAGAAAATCATTCTAATCATTTTAAGCTTGATAAAATGCAAGTATGGGTGATTTAATGCAGATCATATGTAAATGTGATAGTATAAGGTACTAAAAATCCATGTTATCAACCAGTCACATATAATTTCATTTATCCCACTATTTAGTTTAGATATCAACATATTTTTGATACCTGATGCAAACCTTTATCATGATGCATCATTACCCAATGCCTCAAACATCCAACTAAATTAATTTTACATGAACTCCAGCTTTTGGAACAATGCATCAGTCTTTTATATATCTCTCCCATTAAACCTACAAGTTTATGCATTAACATTGATGCCATCTATATTCGATCTATGTAGAAAATTCAGAAAATCATTCTAATCATTTTAAGCTTGATAAAATGCAAGTATGGGTGATTTAATGCAGATCATATGTAAATGTGATAGTATAAGGTACTAAAAATCCATGTTATCAACCAGTCACATATAATTTCATTTATCCCACTATTTAGTTTAGATATCAACATATTTTTGATACCTGATGCAAACCTTTATCATGATGCATCATTACCCAATGCCTCAAACATCCAACTAAATTAATTTTACATGAACTCCAGCTTTTGGAACAATGCATCAGTCTTTTATATATCTCTCCCATTAAACCTACAAGTTTATGCATTAACATTGATGCCATCTATATTCGATCTATGTAGAAAATTCAGAAAATCATTCTAATCATTTTAAGCTTGATAAAATGCAAGTATGGGTGATTTAATGCAGAT
This sequence comes from Wolffia australiana, assembly GCF_029677425.1. Taxonomy (NCBI): domain Eukaryota; kingdom Viridiplantae; phylum Streptophyta; class Magnoliopsida; order Alismatales; family Araceae; genus Wolffia; species Wolffia australiana. The sequence goes on from NC_135840.1 coordinate 1,568,098, forward strand.
CATATGTAAATGTGATAGTATAAGGTACTAAAAATCCATGTTATCAACCAGTCACATATAATTTCATTTATCCCACTATTTAGTTTAGATATCAACATATTTTTGATACCTGATGCAAACCTTTATCATGATGCATCATTACCCAATGCCTCAAACATCCAACTAAATTAATTTTACATGAACTCCAGCTTTTGGAACAATGCATCAGTCTTTTATATATCTCTCCCATTAAACCTACAAGTTTATGCATTAACATTGATGCCATCTATATTCGATCTATGTAGAAAATTCAGAAAATCATTCTAATCATTTTAAGCTTGATAAAATGCAAGTATGGGTGATTTAATGCAGATCATATGTAAATGTGATAGTATAAGGTACTAAAAATCCATGTTATCAACCAGTCACATATAATTTCATTTATCCCACTATTTAGTTTAGATATCAACATATTTTTGATACCTGATGCAAACCTTTATCATGATGCATCATTACCCAATGCCTCAAACATCCAACTAAATTAATTTTACATGAACTCCAGCTTTTGGAACAATGCATCAGTCTTTTATATATCTCTCCCATTAAACCTACAAGTTTATGCATTAACATTGATGCCATCTATATTCGATCTATGTAGAAAATTCAGAAAATCATTCTAATCATTTTAAGCTTGATAAAATGCAAGTATGGGTGATTTAATGCAAATCATATGTAAATGTGATAGTATAAGGTACTAAAATCCATGTTATCAACCAGTCACATATAATTTCATTTATCCCACTATTTAGTTTAGATATCAACATATTTTTGATACCTGATGCAAACCTTTATCATGATGCATCATTACCCAATGCCTCAAACATCCAACTAAATTAATTTTACATGAACTCCAGCTTTTGGAACAATGCATCAGTCTTTATATATCTCTCCCATTAAACCTACAAGTTTATGCATTAACATTGATGCCATCTATATTCGATCTATGTAGAAAATTCAGAAAATCATTCTAATCATTTTAAGCTTGATAAAATGCAAGTATGGGTGATTTAATGCAGATCATATGTAAATGTGATAGTATAAGGTACTAAAAATCCATGTTATCAACCAGTCACATATAATTTCATTTATCCCACTATTTAGTTTAGATATCAACATATTTTTGATACCTGATGCAAACCTTTATCATGATGCATCATTACCCAATGCCTCAAACATCCAACTAAATTAATTTTACATGAACTCCAGCTTTTGGAACAATGCATCAGTCTTTTATATATCTCTCCCATTAAACCTACAAGTTTATGCATTAACATTGATGCCATCTATATTCGATCTATGTAGAAAATTCAGAAAATCATTCTAATCATTTTAAGCTTGATAAAATGCAAGTATGGGTGATTTAATGCAGATCATATGTAAATGTGATAGTATAAGGTACTAAAAATCCATGTTATCAACCAGTCACATATAATTTCATTTATCCCACTATTTAGTTTAGATATCAACATATTTTTGATACCTGATGCAAACCTTTATCATGATGCATCATTACCCAATGCCTCAAACATCCAACTAAATTAATTTTACATGAACTCCAGCTTTTGGAACAATGCATCAGTCTTTTATATATCTCTCCCATTAAACCTACAAGTTTATGCATTAACATTGATGCCATCTATATTCGATCTATGTAGAAAATTCAGAAAATCATTCTAATCATTTTAAGCTTGATAAAATGCAAGTATGGGTGATTTAATGCAAATCATATGTAAATGTGATAGTATAAGGTACTAAAAATCCATGTTATCAACCAGTCACATATAATTTCATTTATCCCACTATTTAGTTTAGATATCAACATATTTTTGATACCTGATGCAAACCTTTATCATGATGCATCATTACCCAATGCCTCAAACATCCAACTAAATTAATTTTACATGAACTCCAGCTTTTGGAACAATGCATCAGTCTTTTATATATCTCTCCCATTAAACCTACAAGTTTATGCATTAACATTGATGCCATCTATATTCGATCTATGTAGAAAATTCAGAAAATCATTCTAATCATTTTAAGCTTGATAAAATGCAAGTATGGGTGATTTAATGCAAATCATATGTAAATGTGATAGTATAAGGTACTAAAAATCCATGTTATCAACCAGTCACATATAATTTCATTTATCCCACTATTTAGTTTAGATATCAACATATTTTTGATACCTGATGCAAACCTTTATCATGATGCATCATTACCCAATGCCTCAAACATCCAACTAAATTAATTTTACATGAACTCCAGCTTTTGGAACAATGCATCAGTCTTTTATATATCTCTCCCATTAAACCTACAAGTTTATGCATTAACATTGATGCCATCTATATTCGATCTATGTAGAAAATTCAGAAAATCATTCTAATCATTTTAAGCTTGATAAAATGCAAGTATGGGTGATTTAATGCAAATCATATGTAAATGTGATAGTATAAGGTACTAAAAATCCATGTTATCAACCAGTCACATATAATTTCATTTATCCCACTATTTAGTTTAGATATCAACATATTTTTGATACCTGATGCAAACCTTTATCATGATGCATCATTACCCAATGCCTCAAACATCCAACTAAATTAATTTTACATGAACTCCAGCTTTTGGAACAATGCATCAGTCTTTCATATATCTCTCCCATTAAACCTACAAGTTTATGCATTAACATTGATGCCATTTATATTCGATCTATGTAGAAAATTCAGAAAATCATTCTAATCATTTTAAGCTTGATAAAATGCAAGTATGGGTGATTTAATGCAAATCATATGTAAATGTGATAGTATAAGGTACTAAAAATCCATGTTATCAACCAGTCACATATAATTTCATTTATCCCACTATTTAGTTTAGATATCAACATATTTTTGATACCTGATGCAAACCTTTATCATGATGCATCATTACCCAATGCCTCAAACATCCAACTAAATTAATTTTACATGAACTCCAGCTTTTGGAACAATGCATCAGTCTTTTATATATCTCTCCCATTAAACCTACAAGTTTATGCATTAACATTGATGCCATCTATATTCGATCTATGTAGAAAATTCAGAAAATCATTCTAATCATTTTAAGCTTGATAAAATGCAAGTATGGGTGATTTAATGCAAATCATATGTAAATGTGATAGTATAAGGTACTAAAAATCCATGTTATCAACCAGTCACATATAATTTCATTTATCCCACTATTTAGTTTAGATATCAACATATTTTTGATACCTGATGCAAACCTTTATCATGATGCATCATTACCCAATGCCTCAAACATCCAACTAAATTAATTTTACATGAACTCCAGCTTTTGGAACAATGCATCAGTCTTTTATATATCTCTCCCATTAAACCTACAAGTTTATGCATTAACATTGATGCCATCTATATTTGATCTATTTAGAAAATAAATTCAATATAGAACTTCTCAGTCTTTGCCAGAAACAAATACTCTCTTATTGTTCTAACCTTGGTCCCTGATGAACTAAAACTTACAGCAGTATTTGCTTATTTTTATTGAGCTAATAAATAAGAAATTCTGTACCATGACTCATAAAATAAACTGACATCATATTGATAAACAAGGGTAGTCTCCACATGTCAGATATATTAAGTTTTCTAATTGCTTTTACCTGTTGATTTTTGGATGAGATGAGATGAGATAAGAGCAAATTAAGAATAAATTAAGGTAATCAGGATGATAAGTGAAAATAGTAATGTGTGGTAACTAGTAAATTAATATAATAAGAGGGTAGAAAAATTGGTGATAACATAGAGAGTAGAAATGAAAGCCGTGTTTGAATGTGATGATAGTGGATAAATAGACGTTAATGAATGGATATGACTGCATGGATAATGTCAATAAGAAGATGAGAAAGTACTCACCATAGTCCCTCATATCTTGTGAGGATACAAAAGATTTAGCACAATATGAGAGTTCATCTTTTCTCTTTCAATTTCTAACTTTAAAGTTAGAAATTTCACTCTTCCAACTAATGTTGGAGTGATTCCAGGATGAATTTTACATAGATAATGGATGTATTTATATTCTCCTTTATGAATGAGTACGTAAGCAAGAGACAAAGCTACCCTCAAAATTTCAGCTCAAAACTTTTTCTGGATTGTAAGATATGGATATTTGAATTTGAATCATTTTCCATTGTCCAATTTTACATTTCCTAAATCTTTGTTCTTTATTTTCAATGTGGCATGGTATTTTCAGAAAAATAAAAAACTGAAAAAACTAAGATGTTAAGAAAATTTATTTAAATTCATTAAGTTTTCAGAAAGGTATACTTTGATTTGAATCATTTATTATGATCCATTGAATTATTATCAAACTACTATTTCTACAGATTATTGTTCCCACTTTTCCCTCCCTCCATAGTCATGCACAGCCGCCTCCATGACACCGTCATCAGTGCCTCATTTTTGCTACCTCACTCATTAGTTAATACTTTGACTTATATCATTTATTGAATCATTTATTGAATCATTTTTTCCACTATATTCTCAGTCTTCTTGTTGCGATCAATGGTCAACTGCTAAAATTTCATCACGAAAATCTCCCACCCCCTCTCCCTCCACATTCATATATTTTGCCTTCCTAAACTCAAACAACTAATGACCTGTTTGACCCCACTTTCCGCAAGGTCTTCAATGCGTTTCTTACTCTTCAGCCATCACTGAAGAATCTCCTGCAGGATAATTGTCAATGATAAGTTATTTTCATTAATAAAATAAATCATTTATGTGCTTATTTTTGTTCAAATGATCATAAATCCATGTTCTTAATGGTTAAACACATTTATTGCCCTTTTAACGTGGATTTCCACTTTTCTTGATTTATGGTATTTTAACATAATTCTCAAAAATTAATAAAATAATTTTACAAGTCATAAAATATTTATTTTGATTTCTATGAATATTCTAGAAGATTTATTATATATTCTGATTTGTCTAGATTTGCTAGTATTTTATGAAATTTTTTAGGTTAAAGTTCTAAGAAAAGTAATTTAATAATTCAGAAAATATAAATTTTAATTATTCAAATAATTATAATTAATTATTTATTTTTGTACCTGTAAAAATTCATGCCACACTAGCAATCTGCCATAGAATTTGGAGGAGAGAAAAAAATGGATGCCTAAGATTTCACCATATTGTCAGGATGATAAATTGGGGGTAGTTCCACATTTCCCTCCCCTATCAATACAGAATCTTGGATACATAAGTAGTGAACATTACGCTTTAAGGGCATTGAACTAAAATTTTTTAATGTGTTTTGATGAATTTTTAAAGTAATTCATGCCTTAATTGGGTTGTGAACAACCACAATATGTCCTTAGTCAACTAGGTAACGGATTGTAAGCAAAGACCAAATATTGCCTTCAGTTATATTAAAATTTTACTTACTTTGACAATATAGTGAATAAGACAAATCACAGATTTAGGACTTGGAATTCCTATTACATGAAGATAAAAATACTCTCTAACATTCTTCAAATATTTATCCAAATTTGACCTCAATTAATTTGTTTAATAGTTTCTTCCAATTCCTAATTACTCCCTTCATGTATTTAAGGCCGAATTTATTGATGATTGAATGATTATTAATTACAAAAATGATTAATATCCAATCGTGATATCTTGATTAAAATTATGTAAAAAACATGCATGAAAATTTCAGATTATTTTTAAAATGAAATTGCTTGCATAATAGCTAGTTGTTACTCTTAACACTTGATAGGAATTGCAAATTTATGCGGAAATATTCAATATCAATTTTGAAACTAAAAATAATACTGTTTCATGTTGTCTAATCATAAGCAATATATATGACTGATGAACTGATAAAATAAAATTACAGTGTTAATTTTATTGTCGTGCTAATTTTAATTTGCCTAAATCAGATAAATTTAACAAAATAGAAAAATCACTCAGATTTGTATCACGGAAGTGAGGTCATCTCTACTGGGACTGGCCTTTATAAGGTGAGATAATAGTTGAGTTAAGGAGATGGTTAAAGATAGAGAAACTAGAAGAAGATAAGTAATTAGTAGCTCAGAGGAAGTGTTTAATGAATGACAGAACTAAGATAATACGTAAGAGTACAATAAATGGGATAAGGAAGAAGTACAGAAATAGAGATAATATAAGGCATTATTTATAAATATACTATATATATTAGATATAGTAAAGAAGTAGGTTACTTTAAATGAATAATGGTGCCATATTTAATGATGAGGTTAATGTAGGTAATGTAAAAAGTTATAGCAGATTATTTAGATAGATTGAATAATAATAATATCCTACTCCTAATAGAAGATAGGAAGATTATTTAATTCATAGTGAATTAGATGAAAGATAGTAGATGAACAAAATATTAAAGTATATTAATATTTATTTAGATAGTAAATAAGATTTTATTTTAATAAGACGTGAGAAGTTAATTAATTGAGGTATTTATTTTATCATAATATAAGAGAAAACATGAAGAAGAAGAAAAAGAAGAAAGGGAAAAAGCATATTAATAGTAGTAAGGAAGTTATTTTAATTAGATATATACTAATGAAGAGAAAAATATCAGTAAATATATATCTATATATGTTAAAATTTTCCAATTTAGGGACAGAGAAAATTTTTTTTTGTTGATTTTATAAGAACCTAGGTAGAGCAAAAATAATAAGAGGAGAGAGGTGGAAAATAGAGATTATCTGATTTATTAGAGAATATTTATAATAGTTTAGTTAACTAGATAGACAGAGAAAGAGAAGGATTAAGAAGATGATGAAGCAGAAGATTAGTATGATTCTTATTATTTTGTATTTATGGTTGTCTGAGAATAATGGAAATATGATTTATATAATTAAATATAGGAGAGACCTTTAAGGTGAGAAAACTCAGTGACATCTATGATCATGAAAAAAATCACTTAGCCTTCTCAGTAACCAAACATCATGTTCCAATTTGCCTACTATCTAGTCTAGAAATCAATAATCATCAACTTACATCGAAGCATGCAAAGATAATAATTGGATGCAAGCGATGAAAGCTGAATACAATGCTCTCATTCAGAACAAAACTTGGACCTTAGTTCCAAGAGATAAAAACTTTCATGTCATTGGGTGTAAATGGATTTACAAATTGAAATACAAACCAGATGGAAGTACAGAACATTATAAGGCTAGACTAGTGGCTAAGGGATTTACTCAGCAAGAGGGATTTGATTTTACAAAGACATTTAGTCCTGTAATCAAACATACTACTATTAGGTTACTTTTATCATTAGCTATTAGTTAGAATCGGAGAGTTCATCAGCTAGACGTGTCTAATGCATTTTTACATGGGGAGCTGGCGGAAAAGATCTATATGAAACAACCTCAAGGTTTCAAAGATTCCTCCCACTCTGATTTTGTTTGTTTACTTAATAAATCGATTTATGTGTTAAAGCAGTCGCCTAGAGCTTGGTTTCATAAATTGTCTTTGTCGCTTCAAAATATTTTCTTGGAATAGAATTAATTCAACATCAGAAAGGTTCTCTTCTTACTCAATCTAGATATCTCTTGTCTATTCTTAAGAAATTAAATATGGAAAATTCCAAGCCACCACCTACACCCATTTCCCTTGCTTCAGCAACGAAAGACAAAGACAAACAAAGAGACATCTCAAGTGATACTTTATATACACAAATTGTTGGAGGTCTTCAGTATCGTACACTGACCAGAACAGACATAAATTTTGCTGTAAACAAAGCATATCAAAAAATGCATCTACCTGATTCGAATGACTGGGATGCTCTTAAGCATTTATTTCGATATCTCAAAGGCAATATTCTCTATGGATTACTTATAAAATTTCTGATTCTAACATCAATGTATTTAGTGACTCTGATTGGGCAGGTGATAGAGAAGATCGAAGATCCACCAAAGGCTATCTAATTTACATCTGGAAGAATTTAGTTTCGTGGAGTTCAAACAAGCAGCCTACGATGGCTAGATCAAGCACCGAGGTAGAGTACAAAGCAGTTGCAAATGCAACTGCTGAAATGCTATGGATTCAGTCACTACTATAAGAAATCAAAATCAACTCTGAATCCGTACCAACATTGTTGTGCGAGAATGTTGGTGCTACATATTTGGCTGTCAATCCTATGTTTCATGCTAGGATGAAACACATAGAAATTGATTATCACTTTGTTCGTGAACAAGTGACAGCCAAGTTACTAAAAGTTCAATTTGTCAACAGTAATAATCAGTTGGCTGACTCACTAACAAAACCCCTTGCAAATAATCATTTTCTTTTTCTCAGGTACAAGCTCAACGTCGTTTGTGACGGCGATGATCTTGCGGGGGGGTGTGAAGAGGAGTTTAACTCACCAAGCCGAAGAGTTGACGTGGCCCAATAGGATTTTTAATAACAACTAGCTAGTAATAATTGGACACGTACCCTTATATACTCGTTAGAGAAATAGTTGTAGGATTCGTATAAGTTCAAACATAGTCTTAGGATTAAACGTAGCATAGGATTAAACATAGCATAGGATCACACGTAGATAGAAACATATAGATAGGTTCACATTATTGACAATGATCCAACGGTTATAATTTGTTACGATATAGCCGTTATAACTAGTTATAACGGCTACCAGCATAACAAATCAGCTATATATGTTATAACGACTATACTTATAGTATAAATGATATACCAATGTTAACGAGGGTCAGAAGGTCACCGTCATCGTCATCGGTCGCCCGCCCCAGAACTCAGAACTCGGTGAATTACCACTCGTCAGCCCTGCACAGACACTCCGCCTAGGTCATTCGCATCTACGTAGTTACATATTTACTTAGTGATTTACCAGTCGGACGACGCCATCTACCACGTCCGACATCAAGATGGGCATGTGACATGCTTTCATTTATCTAAAGTGGGTGCTTAATTTTTTATGATAGATATTTTTCATTCATGAACCCTACATGCCATTATTTTAGTGGCCACAGAAGTGTACCATTAGATGGCTGAGTTTTTGAAGTTTTTCAGTAATTAATCCAAATAATTAACTTCACCCTGTTTACCCATATCTCAACTCTTTTATACCTTTTGTTTTATGAGAAATCCTTTCCCTTGTTCAAGATTTATCTGCGGAGTTGACCCTCATACTTATATCATTGAAATTACACGACCATAGTTAATTATAGTATCAGAAATAAATTATTCTAGCGAGAGTCCTCCACTTCTCCCCATTTGGCATGTTCCTATATTTCTGTAGTTATTTCTCACGTGGTTTATCTCTTTTGGTGTCTTCTATCCTCTTTATTTTTCTATTATGTTATGTTATCTTCTCTTACCCTCTCTGATATGTTCTGAAGATTTTTTTATTTTAAAAGAAAATAAAAGTTTATTCTATCCCTTGTCCATCCTACTCCTGATTATTAATGATATCTATTTTATATTAGATTACCTCTTTACATAACTCTATCTAACATGTATTTTTAGTTATCCCAATTGATAAATCAAATCACTAACACATAAGGCACCAAGCTACATCATAAGCCTAAGATCTAATGTAATTACTGGGTATTAATTGTATTGATGAAATTTAGTCTTATGAAATAAAATATATAAATTCCGATTTTCAGAATATAGAAATCATTTGATGAGAAAGATATCTATCCATTCAGTCTCTGATGAAACGGGTCAAAAAACAAAGAAAGAAATATTTTTACAATAATTTTTTTCTATTTTTGTATTTTTTATACTTTTACTCCAAGTGAAGGTGAAAAAAGATGATTTGTTTTCTGAAATTTTAGAAATAAATAAGCTAGATAAGGAATTGAATTGTAGAGACATAAAAAGTCTAAATATATAGAGATAATTTGGTGATACGACTTTGAGCAAGAAAATATGGAAAACTTAGGGAAATAGGTTTTTCGGTGAAATTTGAAATGGATCTGGGAATCTAAAATTGGCATAGATATAAGAAACATGGTATAAAACTTTTTGGTGTTTAATCTGGATGTTTAATGAGAAATAATGCTATTCACCATTAAAAGCCATCCATATGCATCTACATTTCACCCATGCCTTGCCGTTTTAGAAATGTTCAAAAGAAAATTCAAATATGATGGAGAACTTTTGTGATGAATTTTATGAAACAAAGCAAATTTTGATTCTAAAAGATTTTTTAGATTAAGAAATATGGCAAGACTCAACTTAACAAAAGCAATCAAGCAATTTGCGTTCAATTATTTAAAAATATTCATTCCAGGATATTAAGCTCTTAATAAGAGATGGAAAATAGCTCAATTAATTTCATCGAAAAATTTTCAACAGAGGGGATTTTTTCGTTTGTTGAATAATTGCAAAGTTATAAGAATAGTATATGATATTCGTTTGTAATTTTAATGGTAAGTCTGAAATAAATCCAATTTTAATAAGAAATTGAGAAAAGAATTATTAAAAGAGAAGAGAAGAAATAAATTTAACCTAAAATTGATGATTTTTGAGGTTCTAACAAAGCTCCAGGTCCCTCTTGTGTCATCTTATTTAAGGTAAATGTGTATTCTCTCTTCTTGTTCATCATCCTGGTATTCATAAAGAATATCATCATAAAGAATACCAACCCTTTAAACTCATCATAAAGAATACAAAATAAGATATAGTAATCAAGAGAGAATATTAGGAATATGATGATATTCTTAAGAAACAGTTCGGGGAACATGAAACTCAGGTTGTTGAATGACATAAATATTTAATATTTATAAGGTGGCAATGGTTTCCATATGGCCGATTGAAGAATACACAAGGAAATGGGGTTCCTAATTATTTGTGTGGGAACTAGATCTGGCTTAAAGGGAATGGACAGTTGTCATAAAATTATAGCCATCTTTAATTTAATTTCAATGAACTTTTCTCCTCCTCTTTGATGTTGGATGTCATCTAGGACGTCGTCCGGTCAACACCAAATATGATGGTTCGGTGCCGATAAGGGATGATGGTATCGGACTACGGCAGTGTTGTCGTCCGATGGTTCTAAACCCTAACAGGTCGATGTAACTATGATGCGTTGAATGCCCTACGTGTCGTACATGCAAGCTCCAACTCGAGTGAGGCGCCGAGCTCCAAGCTTGGACGGGGTCGCCGAGTGACAGTGACGGTGGCCTCTCGAACCTCGTCGGAGCAACGAAGGCACCTACGGTCAAACGGAATCTATCCGTAGGGCTCGCACGTAACAAAAGTACTTGTCCGAACTGGTAAGACACTCAGTTAACCATAGTTCTCTCAATTCGTCCTTTCTCACCTACCTAGCCCGAGCGCGATGGAGTCAAGACGAGGATATACTGCAAGAAGTAAATAAACGAGCGACAGGAGAGGACGGCGTACCTTGTTGGCTGTGGCTTGTAGTACAGTGTCGTCGACGGTCAGCGGCAATTCGGAGCGGGTGGGGCGGAGAGTTACCGGAGAGATTACAGTAGCTTGACAAGCGAAGTAGCGCTGGGGTTATTCGTAAAGGTCGACGGAAGACTCGTTAAGGACGTCCTGCGCTCGGGGCGACAACCTCTTTGGGGCGGTGAGGAATGGCGTCCCGGGGGGTCGTTCATCGAGGTCTCGCGGGTCGGCGATGATCGGGGGGGCGCAGGGCACGATGGTGTCCGGTGGTGATACCCAGTGAGGTGGCGGTGTAAGGGGCAACGCTGTAGCCCAATGGAGGCATCTAGCGTCGGCGGTTGGAGCCGCCCTAGCGGCTGCGGCTGCTCCGGTGGCTGCGGCGACGCCCGGTGCCTGCAGCCAGCTGGGGCGGCTGCGGCAGCGCCCGCTGCTGGTGGTGGCACCTGCTGCTGGCGGCGGCGGCCGTTGCTGGCCGCGGCGCCCGCTCCTTGCGGTGGCAACCGCTGCTGGCGGCGGCGTCCGCGGCTTGCGGCGGCGACGCGGCTGAGCGGCGCCCCTGCTGGCGGACGCCCGCCTCTGGCGGCGGTGCCCGCGGCTTGCGGCGGCGCCCGCTGGGGCGGTGGCGCCCGCTGGGGCGGTGGCGCCCGCCTTTGGCGGCGCCCACTGGTCTGGGGCAGCCCGGCGGCGGCCGCGAGGCGGCGCGGTGGCGGCACGCACGCGGTGGCAGCCGCCTAGGGCTCCGAACGGAGCCCTAGAATGGGCGACCGGGCAGAACGGAATGGGCGCGAACCCATCCCCGTTCCGTTCCGCCCATTCTCTCTCCTCTTTTCTTCTCTTTTTTTTCTTCCTTTTTTCCTTTTTTTTATTTTCTAAATAGTGGGACCAAGAGACTAACAAACAATTTTCTTCTTCTTCCTTGGTTTGATTTTAGGGCGCCCCCCTCTTCCTTTATATAGGGGAGAGGTTTGGGCCGCCTAAATGGATCAACAAAAAGGGGAGACGAGGTCCATTAAGGGGGCCCTTATAAATTGGGCCCCCTCATTACAAAGTAGAAGGGAAATTAAAATAAAGAAAATGAAAGAAATAAAAGGGCACAAGGGAGGGGTTCCAAATTGGCTAAGGATCCCTCCCCGTGAGAACAACGACGGGCATAGAGACGCGTCGCGGAGTGACAAAAATGGGGCGATGAACACGAACAAACCACAAAACACGACAAGAGACGGTGAAAGCCAAAAATGATAATCGAGCATTTCTTTCACCCGGTCTTCGATGAGGGTGGGGGGTGGCGTGAACGGCATCGTTGACGATCCTTGATGGCGTGAGCCATCACTCTTCCTAGTATAGCAAGATGTCAACTTTGGATTGGTGAGTAGCACCGTAATTCTCAGAAGCTTCCATCGTAAGAGAGAAAGAGAGATCTAGGCTTGTGTTTCAAATTTTGTCCATTCAATCTTCATAAAGAAGATTGGACGGCCAAGTGTAAAACATTTATTTGAAAATAAGCCCATTCGGGTATGGACTTCAGGCCAATTTTGGGCAGAATCCCAAAAATAACTTCCTCTATACTCCTGTTTAGACACCATCTGCCTGGGTGCATTTCTAAGGTCCATATCACCTGACTCAGTGGCATTAGCTGTCCATATAATCTCATCTCTTTCTGGATTATTTTTTATTTAATGGCCTATATAATTCTTGATACCATTAGAGAAAGTGATGCTAGAATTATAGCTGATAGATACCACTATAAAAAACATCAGCCAATACATAATGAGGACAATAAAGCCAACAGATTATGATACCAATGATTAATGGGATGGTTAACCTTTTTGTTTGGCACACCTCTTGATATTACTTCTCATGTGAATGTTGTTGTTAGCCAGTTTTTGCATGACCATAGATCATGCCATTTGGATGCTGACATATGTACGTTATGGTGTATAAAGGATACTACAAGTCACGGAGTGTTCCACTCTAATCGGTTGAGTTTAAATTAGATTGTTACACAGATGGAAATTGAGCAGGCAACAGAGATGAACAGCACTCAAGCTCAAGATACTATGAAGTTTCTGGGGGAAATCGCATCTCATGGAAAAGTAAGAAACAGAGTGCTATTGCTACATTTACTACTAAGGGAGATTTTATATCAATCAGCTTCAGTGTTTGTTAAATGTTGTGTCTAAAAATAATTTTGCAGAATTAGATGTTCTCAGTCCTTACACACTCATTTTATAATGTGTCAATAAAACAGCAATTGATATTACCAAAAATCCAGTGCAACATGACTGTAAAAAACATAAAAGATTGATCCCCACTTTATAAAGGAGAAGCTCAACACTGGATTAATATCCTTGTCAAATGCTTTCTCAACTTAGCAGTCTGGCGGCATTATATATTCACCAAAATGAAGCTTCATGATATCTGCATCAACCATGGAGCAATTATACACCCTAATGATATTTGACTTCTTTCATTTTTTTGTTTGCTTATCATAATTGTTGATCAGGTGGGATATTAGTTAACATCGCATCTTAAAAGGGGAGTGTTGTGAACCCATCTTAAAAGAGGGTTTCTCTTCCACCAGCTACCTACTTCTTCCTCATGACACTGAACATCAATCTTCTCCTCTCTCCTCCTCTTTCAAAAACACCAACTATCCTATTGATGTTGGTAGCGCACTTTGTGAGGCAGCTTCTGCCAACTTATTTGAGGTAATTATTTAGATGTCTTGTGAAAAGACATCCACTTTGACATGCCTTGAGAGGGAAGAAAGTGAGAGAGGGAGGGAAATATATATAAAGATAGAGATAGATATAGAGAGAGGAAAAGGGGGTGATAAAATGATTGAGAGAGAGAAAATATAAAACCCAATTTGTGTGTCATAGGGAGATGGAGGAAGAGAGATATATACATCCACACATTCCCTCCCAGTTGCATGATCATGTGTATTTGCATGCCGCTCACCTGTCCTGAGCACAGGGCCCCATCTCCGCATGCATGCCACTCGCCTGTAGCGAGTGCAGGCTCCATCTCCACCCACCACCTCTCCACCTGCAGCAAGTGCATCACCCACCATCCATTATCATCTCCATCACCTGCCCATTGGCCACTCCATTAGCTTCCCACCGGACCTATGAACGTCCCCGGTGTGTTCTCTCCGTCTCCATCATCGTCTTCTCTGCCCAAGTCCATCAAAGCTTTGGGCCAAAAATTCCTACCCAATCCAGTCTTAGCAAATTTGGGTTCCATAATGCCACTCCCCAAGTCTGAAATCTCCATTATATTCCAAATACTAAACTGGGTCAAAGGTGGGGCCCAGATAAATTTAACGGTTATCACCGTTTCTGTCACACGAAACCGTTATTTCGTTTCCCCCATAGATCATACGAAGAACACCTCGCCATCTGCGGATTTCCAGCTGATCTCAAATCTCGCGTTCCAAGGCAATCTGGGGTGTTCTTGAGATCTAGAAATGGCGACAATGGAGAGCTTGATTGGGCTGGTGAATCGGATACAGAGGGCGTGTACAGTCCTCGGCGATCATGGAGGAGAAGGCTCGTCTCTTCCCACGCTATGGGAGGCGCTTCCATCCGTTGCCGTCGTCGGTGGACAAGTACTATTATATAATCTCCGAGGAATTTTGTTTTATTTTCTTTACTGCACAGTTTTCTGGATCTTGTTTGATCGTTCATTTGTTTTCAGAGTTCAGGGAAATCTTCCGTGCTGGAGAGCATTGTTGGGAGAGACTTCCTTCCTCGAGGATCAGGTAAGGTTGCTTATTTCGAGCATTTTATTTCTTAGTTTTGTTCGCAGATGATTAAAATAAGATATCTGATTTACAGGCATTGTGACGAGAAGGCCTCTCGTTCTGCAACTTCATAAGACGGAAGAAGGCCAGAATGAGTACGGGGAGTTCCTCCACGCCCCAAGGAAACGTTTCAACGACTTCGGTTAGTGAAACTTTTGGCGAAGAAATATGTTTTTTCTTTATGTTTCGTCTTCATCATGCTGCTTTCTTATGTCTCGTCTAATGAGAAAACAATAGTTTATTCATACGTATGGATTTAGATAGCTTCCTCGATTGCACAAGAACGTTTGTGGTATAAAGAAATGCAAAAGAGTTATTTTCCTGATGAAAGTTTGATTTTGGTTGATTAATATGGAAGTGTTCATTGAGTTTTCATTGTTCTTTTGCTCATCAGCGTCGATTCGAAAGGAGATTCAGGATGAAACTGACCGGATCACCGGAAAATCCAAGCATATATCTAACGTCCCGATTCATTTGAGTATTTATTCCCCTCATGGTACGTTCAGTCTTCCAAAATCTCATATGCGTCGCATTATTTGAAGGATAAGTTCCATCTGGCGATGTAATACACATAGGAACCTCGAAAATTTATAGTATGTGATTCTTCAGAATTTTCTTTTAAAATACACTATATCAGACATCGCCGATAGTGATCAACGTTTGGAGCTGGAGATAACTATCGTTCAATACAAGCTGGAGAGTGATTAAACAATGATTTAGGAAATTATGTGACCACTCGTTCATGTAAAAAGAGTCATAATTTAATTTTATTCTACAAGTCTGGAGCACTAACAATCAAATTTATAAGTCTGCAGTTGTAAATTTGACGCTGATCGATCTTCCTGGAATGACGAAAGTCGCTGTCGGTGAGTCGCTATTCCAACACTATATCATTTTTTTTTCGTCTAGCCGTTATTTCATGCATGCGTTTCTCAAAATTTACAAGAGGGACAACCCGAAAGCATCGTCGGGGATATCGAGAACATGGTCCGCACATATGTTGGGAAGGTTAGCAGTTCAATGTATTATCAAAGTCTAGCTCTTATTTATTTCAATAATCAATGCATAAATTTTCTTAGCTTGATCTTTCAATGATATATGAGATAACCCATTTTCCAAAATCTTCATCCTGCAGCCTAATTGTATCATACTAGCAATTTCTCCCGCCAACCAAGACATTGCTACTTCTGATGCAATCAAACTTGCCAGGGAAGTTGATCCGTCAGGTAGTTGAGCGAATGATGAAAACATTCAGAAAGAATTTCGAATATTATATGGAAATGAAATCCAAACTTAAATGAATTATGTTTCTGCTACCTTCTTCTTCAGGGGAGAGAACATTCGGTGTCCTTACGAAGCTTGATCTAATGGATAAGGGAACGAATGCCCTGGATGTATGTTCATGATCTAGCTCTCATGCATTAAAATGATTTCCAAAAACTTTAGCTCTGAATATTTTTTTTCTAAATGTTTCTGTTTATGACATGTTTAATAAGGTTCTTGAGGGACGATCTTACCGTCTGCAACATCCTTGGGTTGGAATCGTCAACCGATCTCAAGCTGAGATCAAAAAGAATGTCGACATGATCGCTGCAAGGAGGAAAGAGAGGGACTACTTCTCTAGTAGCCCCGAGTATGGTCATCTGGCAGG